>NC_030678.2:121357103-121671853 GCF_000004195.4 Xenopus tropicalis | reverse complement strand
AACTATGCCTACTAAATACTTAGAAAGGAGGCCCTATCAGTCTTAATATCCTGGGCAAGTAGTATTTGAGAACTAACAAGTCTTTACAAATTCTAGTTGTAATGGTTAGTTGTATTTAATGGTATGTGTACTTAATTGTGTGGATTAAAATGCAGTATAAAGTTTGCTTTCGTCTACCTACTTGTGCTCATCTATACAAGTGCCATGAAGCAGTTTGCATCTAGTTTGGTGCCTAAAGTACAGGGTAGGATTCCTTTTCTCTGTTGTGCCAGTTAAATAACATTCTGTTTAGGGGATTACATGTGTACACATATATCCCACCCATGTTTCATTGCTACCCTTGCAGGGGCAAGTTGCACCTATCTGCATGCAATTACATGGAAACTCTGGGAAGATGTTATATTTTAAGTTTAAAACATGATTATACACTAAGGAACATTGCATGGTTTTTACTCAAGAACATTTTTTTCAGCCTGACTTTTCCATTGAGTATAAATAAAATTATGCTGTAATTTTCTGGAGTACAAAAACATGTTAGAGACCTTGAAATGATACCAGTTTTTATGCTGCTTTCTCCTTAGCTTTTTACTTTACAGTTCAAAGACTGAAAAAAATGATTTCCACTAAAACCTGGAAGACTAAAAGATCTGAATATAAATACAGGTATAGGACCCATTATCCAGAATGCTTGGCACCAAGGGTATTCCGGATAAGGGGTCTTTCAGTAATTTTGATCTCTATACACAAATATAAAACATTTATTAAACCCAGTAGGATTGTTTTGCATCCAATGGGATCAATTACAAGGTACTGTTTTATTATTACAGAGAAAAAAGGAAATCAGTTTTAAAATTCAGAATTATTTGATTGAAATGAAGTCTATGGGAGACGGGCTTTCCGTAATTCGGAGCTTTCTGGATAACAGGTTTCCTGATAAGGGATCCCATACCTGTACCACAAATGATTTAAAATGCAGAATGAAAGAAGGAAAACAAAAAGTAAACAAATTACGAACATTACAAAATTTTTCATTTCCATTTTCGTATCAATTTTCTGCGGCTTACAAACAAAAAAAACCAAGAAAGCCTCTAAAAACATGAATAAAATAAAGATTGTTACAATTTTCCTAGGACAACTCTCATTGACATCTACATGACATCTACGGCTTTTTGATGGCATAGTTCTGTATTTTTTGTGTTTTTTGCTTAATAAATCACCCATTTTTCAAGTTTTTGTGTAATTAGTAAAAGCCACAATTTTTGGAGCAAAAAAAATATTCACTGAACTGTTTTTGCAAAAGATGGGTACAGGAGTACAATATTTTAGCTTCTAGGGGAAAACATGCACTGAACAACCATATGCCAATAAAATGACCCCCTGAGAGTTTGCTAGGCCTTAATCACGAGCATTTTCATTGGTGTGTTGGGAGCAGGGTAAAAATAAACCCGGAACTTGTAAATTTGGAAAGCAATTATTTTAGAAAATCATGTACAATATTATCTAGAAGTTAAAGTTAGGGTGTTCTTCTGATGCAGGGGTGTCAAATGTATAAAACTTAGGAAAAGATTTAAAGGGGACCTGTCGCCCTAAGAAATAAATGATAAATACTTAAAATTAATATATAACAGGTATAAATGTTTTAATAAAATAAGAATTGGGGGGGTTTATGTTTAGTTTGTAAAGAATTTTTATTATACAGCTATTTATGTCTGGGTGACAGGTCTTCTATAACCGAAGCAAAAAAATTGGAATCAGTCCCTCAAATTGATGTTCAATAACTTTAAGGTAATAAACATAAATGCATCAATTAATTTGAGAAATATTTTATACTTACGAGCAGGGTAGTCTCACTGTCTCTCACTATCTATCTGTCTGTTTGTATGGTAACATGTTGGATACAGAGCTGTCATTATAATGTGAATTATGCCTGTTGTGCTGAACAGATACTGCTTTTGTGAAGTAATTTCTTCATTACTACTTATTTTGCTGTCATTATTGAACACAGAGAATCATTCCTAAATGTATAATGAATTGTTACTGAAATACCAGAGAGCCAAGACTAGTCCCATTTCAAAGTTCAAGTCTTATTGTTTCCAGATGAACATAAGATTTGTGTGTCATATCGTATGGGCATGAATAATAATGTGGCTTGGAAAATCTTTCACTGCAAGTTATTGTTCTTCTCTTGTGGTAATTATATTCAGGCAAAAAGACTTAATATAATGATTCTACATTAAGGGGCTGATTTACTAACCCACGAATCCGACCCGAATTGGAAAAGTTCCGACTTGAAAACGAACATTTTGCGACTTTTTCGTATTTGTTGCGATTTTTTCGGCTTCTTTACGAATTTTTCGTTACCAATACGATTTTTGCGTAAAAACGCGAGTTTTTCGTAGCCATTACGAAAGTTGCGTAAAAAGTTGCGCTTTTTTCGTAGCGTTAAAACTTACGCGAAAAGTTGCGCATTTTTCGTAGCGTTAAAACTTAAAAGGTGCAAAGTTTCGCGTAAGTTTTAACGCTACGAAAAAAGCGCAACTTTTTGCGCAAGTTTTAACGCTACGAAAAATCGCCAGATTTTACACAACTTTCGTAATGGCTACGAAAAACTCGCGTTTTACGCAAAAATCGTATTGGTAACGAAAAATTCGTAAAGAAGCCGAAAAAATCGCAAAAAATACGAAAAAATCGCAAAATACCGATCATTACGAAAAAAACGCAATCGGACTCATTTCGACCCGTTCGTGGGTAAGTAAATCAGCCCCTTAGGCTTTTTATATGTGGCAGGCATTGTATTATATATTTTTATATGTAGTTTTATAATACAAGGGTGAAACAAAACAACTTTTATAGAATGCATTTCTCTTAGGTTTGTGTTAATGTGTGTGTGCTGATATTATGTGTAAATATCTGATATACCAACATTTTGTATTTGGGATAATGTGTTTTTATTGTTGAAACATTGGCGAGTGATGCTGCAGGAAGGAATCAGGGTACTTGCACCAAAGGAGCTGCAAGCTCTCCTAGCTGATTTGGCCAATTTCATTTAGTAGCATACCCTGAGCTCCTACTTGCCACCACACAGCAATGTTTTTAAGAAGTTACAACACTTGAACAATTTTTAACTACGAATCATACAGGATATGAATTCATCCCAGAAATAACTCAAAATTCAGCTTTAGCCCTTGTAATATCAACCGTTAATAGCTATGCATTGGCTGTTTGCATGGAGCACCCAGAAATCTGCTTAATCATTAGTATCCTTCCATTAGTATGTTTTATATGCAAACTAGTCATGTTAGAATTGTATTCCTCACACATACAGTTAAGGAATAATGCACTAAAAAACACATAAGAATCGTGGATGCTAATTGTTCCGAATTCTTGTTTGTTTTTGCTTTGCCCCTCCTGTCAGCTTAAGAGTGTGAGAAATTGCTTTCAGTGGTACTGCTTTTGCTATGCAACTTTACTCAGCATCTGGCAGCTTCCCCAACATACATGATACTATGTGCTTCATTGACACTACCTAGTGCCTCCTTATAATCTGCAACCTGGTAGTTTATTCATTTGTAATTGCTGCCTGGAGACTTTTTCCTCCATAATAACAAACCTATAGCCCTCCAGCTGTTGCACAACTCCCAAGCCTGCACTCACTGTTTGGTCATTTTACTACTTGGCTTCTTGTCAATCAGTATTTCAGTGACAGCTAAATTGCTATAAGTTTATCAAATCTGCACTAAAAATAAATTGATTTTGTTATTTTTAATGGAGCCATGTTCATGTATGCATATGGTAAATGTATGTTAAAGGAAATGATTATGCTACAGTAATAAAAGAAGAATTACAAATCAGTTTAATAATGTAAATATGGCACTGACAACATTGACACTGCAGTACAAAACTATGAAATAATTAAAGTTAATATATTCTTTTACTTTGTTTTAAAATTAGTAGGCATATCTATATAATTGCATAAAATACCTGTAAGAGTAGTAAAATACAATTGAAAACATGCTTCAGGTTGCGACTAATTTTTTTTTTTCGTTTTGCTAAAAATGCTGACTAACTTCTCATTGGCAATAGTAGAAGCATATAACAAAGACGTTAATTCATTTTAATATGCAGTTGCTTTCTGGAGCCTGAGAAATGCTTTAAACTGATTTCCTGATTTTCAAGCTCATGTATTTTACTCTCTTATATGCTTTATTTTTTTTTTATTTTTTTTTAAACTAAGGTACAGTAGATGCCTTTTTGCTTCAGTACTAATTAAAATTGTAATATTCATTTCTTTAAAGAAACATTTTTGTTGTTGTGCATGCCTAGTGTTTTATATGTTGTATATTGCATTCAGAATATTTTTTTCCTTCTCACCTATCCACAATGCAATGCCGTTCCCATGATGCACCTCTGCTTGCTGTTTACCTGTATGTTAATTCGCTTGAATCCCATTGGCCCACTGCCATCATGTGCTCGCTGCCTGTTATTAAAAGACGCAGTCGACTGCCAAAGCAATGAAGCGACCTCTCGAAGCAACTGTAGATCTGGTACTTTGACCTTTCACCTTTTGCTTTGCATGTAGCTTTTTAATGAAGCAACTAATAATTTTTATTGCTTTTTTAACATCATCTAGACAACCAATGCATATAATAATTGTACAGAAATGTTCAGAGTTGTATGTAGCCATCTCATTTGTCCATAAAACGATATATATCTTTTTTTTGTTTGTTTTCTTTAAGAGCTTAATTGTTTTCACAAGATTAAATTTTACCAAACATCATTTATTCTATGATAAATTTTCATTTGCTATTTCAAAAGTATTTGATTGAATGCTTAATTTCTGCACATAGAGACATATAAATATTGTTTTACTATTAAATATAATCTGATCCAAAAACATACGCTGTTTTGATGCTTCCTGAAGTATTTCTTAACTGTAGTTTTGGCACTACAGTCTTAATAAATAAATCCATGCTTCTGCAACCAATAACCAAATCTCACTCATCCTGCATTGCGTTTGTTTGGGTTAAGGTGCATGGCAGGACATCTTTTATTTCTAATTGTTTTTGCCAACCTTATGATTACATATAATTATTTGTATGTGTGTTTATGCAAGTATGCTCCTACATTGTTAACTCTACAAGTTAAATATGATTCTTTATCAACAGGCTTTTCCTCCTGGCGTTCTTCATCCCTTACCAAAGAGACCAGCTCTTGAAAAAAGCAATGGTGCCAGTGCACTTTTTAATCCTAGTGTCTTGCACTATCAACAGGCTTTGGCTAATGCACAGTTGCAACAACCTGCCGCATTTTTCCCAGCAGGTATGTCTCCTATTTTTGCAAAAATACAACCTATATAAATAAACAAACACATATAAGTTTGTGTGTTAAATCCATTACCATATGACACTCTAGATAGAATATTGCATGTGTACATATGAATGTTTTGTCCTGTGGCATTGAGGAATATGATTAGGAGTGTGCCATTTCATTACCTTTAGTTAGTAATTCCACTTGGATAGCTAATTATTACCCTTTTGTGATGTACTAATATTATCTTTAGTTTGTAACAGTATGGGGAAGTAATAAATATGACATGTAAACTAGCTGTACATGCAGTATGTAAGATTTTTAAAACCCACATTATTTTGGCCAAGTTATGAAGTTTAAAATGAAGTAATACAATTGTTCCTCAATGCAGATGCACAAGCATTTTATTAACAGTGCCAGTATAGTCTTAACATGGAGCATGCATGTGCTAAGAAATGGAATTTGCTGTTGTTAATATAAGGAGATTTTAAAGTGCCAATAAATAATATCCAGGGATCAACCACTGTCCCTCTAATAGTAATTCTGCATCACCTGGAATGGCAGAGGTTGCTTATTGTCTATAGTATACTGAGTATTTTGATCTATGAAGTTAATGCAGGCAACATTATCTTTTTTCACTCTACAGACTCTATTGCCCACCAGTTGAGACATTTCCACAGTACAACGCTAGTGTCTAAAATAAATTAGTAATGTAAAGTGGGCATACACTGGATTAAGCCTCCACAGTGTCTGACCGATGGGCCTACTGGCTGAAAAGATTTTATTTGAGTGGCCATACACTTGCATGGTTACCTTTCGCTATTGCTTTCCACAGAGCAAATGATTTGAACTTTTCATCTGCTTCTGCTCCAGAACAACATGTAGTAGTAGCTATTTTAAAATTATACTTTTGCACTGCATTATGCACTTTACCTTATACACTTTGCAAAGTCTGAGCAGTTCTGTATGACAGTTGAATTTATCTTTACCATTTTTAAACAATAAAATGATTCAAAGAATGTGCTTATTGTTCAAGTACAATCGGACATTTACAATTCCTTAAGTATGATTGGACCAGAATTGATGCAGCTGATATACTTGTATTAGTACTTTGGGAATATGCCTGCCTGAGCTTAAATCAATATAATGCTCTCCTGCACAAATGGTCACGTTACCATAAAGCACTAGGTCTCACCACGTTTAAACTATCAACTCATGGTTGGGAGTAGTTCTACAGTAGCTGGTGTGTACTCTGGTGTAGAGACTGTAACACTATCAGGTATATCAAACTCTGTGTTTATGGATATTGTGAACTGCAGGTCCTGTAAAATTGCATTTAGGCCAAATATCTACAGCTGTATTGGAGTGGAAGTTGTTACATTTTCCCTTAATACATTTGTTTAATTATCTTCCATTTCATTTTATTGCAAACTAAATGGTAACTTGTAACTTAGTTCTATCACATTGGCTCAGCTGCCATACCCATTCGTTTTGAATGCATGCTCCCAACAGCAGCCACTGCAAGTTGTATTGGTCTTCTAGAAAGAAATGGTGTTATTTTTGTGATAAGCAATTTTAACTGTTAGCTTGATATGATTTAGCTAGATCCAGGGCAAAGAGGAACAACACCACACTAATTTAATATTCATTTTACCTTTTTTTTTTTAATAAATTAATAAATCTATATACTGATGCCAATTTTCCTTAAAACACTATTTCTGAATATTCCAAAAATATATTAAAATGCATTAACTGAGACCATATAATACCATTAATAATTTTATTACAATATAATTGCTCTTAAGATTTCCTTATTAAATGCCTTATTAAACATTGCAACATCAATAGTACTTTGGGGTCTGAAAATTTGTTCTAGACGTAGGGGTGCCTCTTTTTTTCCTAATTGCTTCCCTTGCTTGATTTTCTGATGCTTTATTTTCTTCAGAATTGGTTTACTAAGGCAAATGAAAATGTATTGTATTGGGAGAGGGTTTTTTTGCCTGTGTTAACTGCCTTATATGTAACTAATCACATAATAAGGGAACTATATAAAACAATTGAATGCAAATTTAGATAAATGGTAAATATAAACTACCAGCTATGCATTTTTGATTGAAGTTTCAAAAATATTTCAACAAATAGAATACCCCTCTCGCTGGCCTTTTTCAACCAATTAACAAGCGTGCAAAGGAATACAGATATTTTTTAAGATTATTTAAAAACATCTCTTCCATTATCAACCCCAAATAACTGGTGTGCTTAAATGATGTGATTTATTTGTCTCTATTAATGTTCTGGAACTGGTTTGCTTTGCTGTGGTCTTTAAGCTATCTGGAAATTGTTCCCTTTGCAGCTGTTTATTTAAAAAATGTCTGAACAGCTCTTCTGTGAACAATGTGTGTTCTCTGTTTAATACCTTTCACTCTAAGGTCATTCATTGTTTTCCTTAACAGAATTAGGATCTAGAAAAACATACATCAACTCTTGGGCTTATATTTAGTGTATGTGCGTGTGTGTATATTTGCAATGCAATACACAATACAAATTTTATTTTTTACACAAGGTGCTTACTATATGTTTTCGTTTGGATGCATCAAAACAAAAAAATACCAGAATCTAGTTGAGACATATGTGTTGTGTTTCTATTGTCCATGCTGCTATTCTACCAGTCCCAAATGTCCGGTTCCTTTCTTACTGCAGGGTAATATGTTGTAGTGCATTACAGAACTTGAGTTTATTCCCTGACTGAAAAGTTTCTGTACAAGTGTTATTGTTTCTGAACCTTGAACACAAAATGTTTCACATTGCTATTAATTGTCTTTTATTTGAAGCCACCTAAAATATTTATATGGCAAAAAATGTGTTCTGACTGTGCTACTTCAAAGAGGAATGAATGAAATGAGCAAGTGGGCAAATGGGGCAGGTTGTAGAAGCCTCCTAATGTATTTTCCTGCAGGATGAAAAGAATGGCTCAGTTTAATGGTGAAAAAGCACAAGTTTAATTGGTGAAAACACAAAAAGGCAGACAGATAAAGGCATACGTTATAATCATTAGAATCATATACCTAAGCCACCTAGTGGGTTTGTTGTTGCAGTTATAAAGTAAAGTAACCAGTGCATACAAACTTGACCATATGATTACTAGTCCGAAATTTTTAATTCCCTTACTTATAATGTATGTGTCACTTTACTTTCTGGGGTTTTTAATTAGCCAGACCATGAAATACGTAATACATGGAAAATGCTGATATTTTAAACAAAGCACCCTGTATACTAGAGCTTTAAATTGCCAAACAGTTGAAAGGCATATTGTTAGTCTTAAAAACACAAATGGGGTTGATATGTTAAAATGTGCAAAGTTTTCTACAGGTCTAATAAGCTACAGCAACCAATCAGTGGGTAGCGTTTACTGGTCTCCTGCCTAAAAACAATATTTTGGTGGTTGCTATGGTTTATGCACCTGGGCAAACGTTGTACCTTTTATAACATATTGTGGTTCGTATTTTTTGTTATTACTTTGCACAAGGGAGCCCTCTACTAAACACCTACATTCCTGGCACTCCCTAGCTTGCACGTCTGAGTGATGCACAAGCTGGGGGGTGTTCAGGGTACATCCTCGTGTGCCCAGCTACCACCCACTGTGCAGCAGTGCCAAAGGCAGGCAGTGCAGTGCTGCATACAGTGTTTGGCACCTTTGGGCATATTATATAGGGCTAAGTGCAAAAAAAAAACTGTGATGCTTTGCCAGGTTTTACCACTTTTTTGTGCTTTGCTTTTTCCTGAACTCTAAAAAATAAAGCTGTGGTCTCCTATGATCTACTTAATAAGTGACATTCATTGTTCTAAAAGAATCACTCCCACTTGTATCAGTGATGTTCTGTAGGGGCACAGTTGTGGATTTCTAATATTAATGTACTATAGTTTTAGCAGTAATTGATTTTATATAAATAGGCATTTTATAAAGTAAGTATAGAGGTCTTAACTAATGCAGTACTGAGGAATATGTATTAATGCCAGATAACATGCATAATATAATTTATACACAGGCAGTTAGAACACCAATGTTGCACATATATAGCTATTTTGCTAATTCCCTTTAAAATCACTTCTAAGTAATTTCTGGGACATTTTGCATGGGTTGGGTGCACACGGACATCTATGGGCTTATTTATCAATTTTCGAGTTTGTGAACTCAAGTTTGTTTTTCTAAATCGAATAAGCTCTCATATCGAATTCTTGCTAATTTACTAATGTGGTAAATCCGTGCGATTAAAAAAAACTTGAATACCTCGAATTTTTGAGTTTACAAACTCGAATAAAACTCGAATATTTCCAATTGAAAATATGCCTTGACTTTGTCTCGGACAACTCCCATTGACTTCTATAGAAACTCGCAAGCTTTTAGATGGCAAAGTTTTACATTCGAGTTTTCATGGTTTTTGCACTTAATAAATACGAGATATTCGAGTCTTATTGAATCGTAACTAAAATTTGCTCGACTTTTAGCGCTAAAACACTGAAATCGTAGAAAAGAAAACACACTCGAACGTTAATAAATCTCCCCCCTAGATTCAACTTTTCTTTATTATTGTAGGAACTTGAGCTTTCACAGACTTGCCTAGTAATACTTAAAACCATGAATGGCCTTAGCAGATTCTAAGTGCACTAACTCCTACTTATTTTGAGCTGCGCCTGAATTTCACCCCAAATGTTAACTCTGTAGCTAACCTGTTTCTTTCCCTTTATTCATTTTCTCCACCTGTCATTGCATGACATGCAGGGTCAGTTTTGTGCATGACACCAGCTACCAGTATTGGTAGGTTTCTATACTTTTTCATATTCTTATTCTACACAAGTTATCTTTTATGGGTTAAATTACCTGAGAATTGCTTTAGAATATCTGCAGCCATTAGCTGTCAATGTTCTAGAATATTAATACTAGACATATTAATACTCACCTAGTTTATGTCTTTTGTGTTAACTTGCTTTTTGGCTTAATAATGATAACTTTAGCTGACTTCTTGAGGATATTGTATTTTGCTTTGTTTATTACATGTGTGAGTTAAATAAAAAATTAAGTGTAAGTAGTATCACCTGTGTGTAAAACGTCATAGTGTTGTGCTTTTCTTCTCCTTTTTGCCGTGTTTCATCAGAGATTCCCAGAACCACATATTCTAAGACTTTGTGTCCATCAATCTGTTTAGCAAAACTTGTAATGTAGCATTATCACCACTGGTGTCGGTAATTACCAGTGTAAGTAAACAATTTCTTTTGTGCCAATTATTGCATCATATCCCTGGGCCCAAAGGGAATTACTTCACACTGTTGTATCAACATGCCTTGAAGAGCGTCTTAGCATGTAAGATGCAGAATAACAAAGGTGTTTTTTGTTTTCCTAAGCTAATAATAAACTCATATATAAAGAATGTCTTTATGAGGTGTGGCAATGTAATTGCTTTTATGCATTCGTTAAACCAAGTCATCGTAAAAAGAAATCACATTAAAAAAATAGCATTTGTGTAATTTATAGCAATTTACTGTTTACCCGCACATTCATTTTTTGCTAAATTTTACATTTAATTTAAAAAGCTTTTCTGGGAATCACTGATTATATTTATATTTTTTTTCTTTTACAAACTTCCTTTAATTGTACCTGTAATAAGCTTTTTTTCCCTTTTTTATTTCTCTCCCACGCTTTCTTGCTTTGCATTGTGATTGCATGCCATCTGCTGGTTTAACCCATGATGGCTTGCTGCTATGTGATATTCACCATGCCAAAACCACTTCTATTACCATAATGCTACACCCTCCTGTTCATTGCTTCCATGGTTCCCCTCCTGAAAGTACCCATGATGCACAGCGCTACGTCCGCCACTGTCTCTGCAGCAACAACTCCTGCAACAAGTGTCCCCTTCGCCGCAACAGCCACAGCCAATCAGGTTTGCTCCTTTTAAAGCTTTCTTTCACAAATCCCAAACTCTAAATGAGTGCTAATATATTTAAAAAAAATTCTCAGCAGAATTTTTTTTATCAGTGTCTTCTTACCCATCAAATTTATACTTTGTAGAACTGTATCATTTGCAGGTTGCACTTATTCAGAGTTAACATTTTGCAAGTATTGATCCTTTTGTTTTGTGTCTCTGTTTTTGGAATGAATGTCTTGTTAACATGGAAATATAATTTCAGCAATGCTAACCAAAACAAGATCACTGCCCTCTTATTCATCTGTATATGAGTTGAGTTCAGTTTGAGGCCATCAGATTTAGCATTACAGTGTATATTATTAGAAAATATGCTTAGGCGAATGATACAAAAGGCATATGTTGCTGTGTCATGTGGAGGTGCAGCCAAGGGGTGTGTAGGGTGTTGATTACCGTATGGCATTATTGAAGACTTCCCAGGCAGTCTTGTAGCAGCTGCGTAGTGTAATACGAATCACAGCACATTGGATGTATGAACCTTGTTACATACCGAGGAGTACTACTCTCTCCCTAATGTTACTCTTCCTCACCCAACTTCATGCATCACCTGATCCAGTGTCAGTCAGCACACTGTGTCAGATCACAGCAATACTTACTGGCACACACGAATATACTGGCATATATCAACAAATTTCAACCCACTGTGGCACATAACTGCACACTAAATCACAGCAGCAGACTAAAAGCAACCTTGACTCAGAAGCAACAAGCAGTATTGTACATTTGCCTACAGTGTGCGTACATCACCACCAACAAATTATTTCCAGTGGCAGGCACAGAGCTGGTGCTCTTGGATGGTGAGTTGATGCTCAGCTTATAGCAATTTAGCTACAAAGCACAGGATCGATCAGTTCTAACACTTTCTGGTTCCATTGTGCTATTGTACAGACCCTACTTAATCTTTTGATAAGAATATCAAGAATACAAGGGAACACTGCCTTATAGGAGGGGTGCAAAATGACATCACTTGACATATTAGATGAGAATGGGATCTAGACCCAAATATAACATTAAGGTACCACTTAGAATAATTTTCTGAACAGTGTACTTTGGTAGTTTCTGAGATATTCACAGTTTTTCTGGGTTAAAGGAACAGTAACACCAAAAAATGAAAGTGTATAAAAGTAACTAAAATATAATGTGCTGCTGCCCTGCACTGGTAAAAGTTGTGTGTTTACTTCAGAAAGTCTACTTTAATTTATATAAATAAGCTGCTATGTAGCCATGGAGGCAGCCATTCAAAGGAGAAAAGGCACAGGCACATAGCAGATAACAGATAAAACACCATTGTATTCTACAGAACTTATCCGTTATCTGCTATGTAACCTGTGCCTTTTCTCCTTTTTTCCAGCTTGAATGGCTGCCCCCGTGGCTACACAGCAGCTTATTATATAAATTATAGTAGTGTTACTGTAGCAAACACACCAGTTTTACCAGTGCAGGGCAACAGTGCATTATATTTTTATTACTTTAAAGCTCTTTCATTTTTTGGTGTTACTGTTCCTTTAAGCAGTAAAATGTGCAATTTGCTACAGGTCTTCAGAGTCCCATTGTCATTGCTGTAAAGCTTAACTGCAGCATATAGTTTGTGAAAGTAAAAGACAGCTTTTAAACCAAACGCTTGGTATCATCACTCTAAAACTGCTAATATCTCAGAAACCACTAAAATTAGAAAATAATAGAAAATTAAAGATCCCTTTTAGGCACTGTACACAAACTGTGTGCAATAAAAGAGTAACATAAATTCCCCCAAAGCACTAAAATTAGAACGGTAAAGTAAATTGCTTAGAGGAGTGCTATGCATAAGCTTTAATTAATGTTCTGTTGGGGTTTATTATCTCCAATAATACTAAACCTTTATAAACCTCCACACCAAATTTTCAGGAGCTTAATAGGGGCATCAAAATTATCTCTAAATCAAGTCCAAAAACAGATTTAAATACCATAACCCATGACTACTACTACTACATGACTACCACTACTTTTGAGAAAAAAAAATTGTAACAGTAGTTGACCTCAACCTGCCTTCAGCCTGCATCCTCCAAATCCCACAATTCCCTGCACAAGTGATATCAATAAGGAAATGAACATCACAGTGCAATGCATTGTGGGTTATGTAGTTCCTGCATGCTGTCTGTAAGCTGTGGAGAAATTGTTACAACTTTAACATCAATCTTTTAGTTCCTCCCATGATGTAGAAATAGAAGAACAGTTTTGCTGCTGGATTTCAGCATACAAAAATGGTATTCATATTTCTTGAGGGAACAGATTACAGTGATAGGTATGTTAGGGGTTTCTGTGTGTGTGGGGCTCTTTAACAAATTTTGGTTCAGAAGCCAGAGTTTCCCTTTAACATTCCATTAGAATATGTGACACTAAATATACCTCTGTAAGTAACATACTCTGTAAGTAACATACTACTGAAAACTAGTAGAAAAACCAGGGTGGGGGAGCATTTAAATCAAATTTCACATTTCCAAATCAGTCCAAGTTGAATGTTATTCTGTGCCTTTCTTCATACAGGGAGAAACCCAGGAAGGTGTTTGGTGAAAGCCCTGCAGATACACTGCTCAAGCCTTTTGTTTGAGGCTTCACAACATTCAATTACTTGCCATAAACGAATAGAGCATTCCTCCATTCCCTTTTAAGGGCAGCAATGCTGCTGATAGCTGGAGTGGTTTGTCTCTAAGCAACGTGTTCACATTTCTGCTAGTTGAGTTATGAAATAGCTATCATTGCTAAACGTATAAACACTGGGAAATGCAAATATGATTTTAAATTAAAGGGCAAGGTCTTCATCACTAGTTTGGGGATTTTTCATTTTATATGTCATCTTAAAAAAATCCTGTGGAATTTGTGTGTCTGGTTAGGAATGAGGCATCACTGCTAGTTTTAAAGAGACAAAGGTGCGATAATGACTTGCTCCAGAAAACAAATGCAAGAGCAGGTTTAGTAAAGTGTGAGCACTTTTGTCTTTGCAAATTTTCTGGAGCAAATATATATTATTGCCTATTATCCCATTCATGCTACATAAATTGTCTCGCAAGTTTTACTAAAGATTAACGTCGGAATTATCACCAAATATAGACAAAAATTCTCAGCAATTTTTTCACCACCTGGAGATTATGTGAAACAAAGCCAGAAACTGTATAGTGGGAGCGATCTAAAGTCTTTTTAAACACAAGCAGCAAAAATTAGTGACTGCACTGGGAAATAATGATACTTATAAATGTACTATTATTGAATAAATTAAGAATAATTAATATAATGTGAAAATAATTGATTCCTGAAATTACATAATTGGCCCTAACTATATTTAATAATACATTTATAAATTGCTAATAAATGTGGCCATTGGCAGTGGCAAAAAAATAAAAATCCGCAAGATTTACTGCAGATTATTCAATTAACCTAAATGAGTGACAAAATACTCCCAACTCGCAAGGAATAACACAGAAACTAACTGCTACACTTGCGTAAATATCGGCACTTATTGCAAGACAAATCTGTCTCATCACATTTTATTAAACATGGGAGTGGCGTTAATTTTGTCTGAACAATATTCTCAGCGATAATAGGCCGATAGTTTATAGACAATTTTTACAAACTTTAGTAAACAGACGCCAAAGTCACAAAAAATTTGGAATTAGGTATTTGTAATTCTGTAATGATAGTAAAATTTAATTTAAAGTCATGTTTTTATTGGTGTCCTTAATTAGAAACCATAATATCCAAACTGCCCGTTCTTACTATGTAGCTTCATTTCTGTGCTAAT
Source organism: Xenopus tropicalis (assembly GCF_000004195.4). Taxonomy (NCBI): domain Eukaryota; kingdom Metazoa; phylum Chordata; class Amphibia; order Anura; family Pipidae; genus Xenopus; species Xenopus tropicalis. The sequence goes on along the minus strand of NC_030678.2, from coordinate 121,656,790 downwards.
GGTTATATAGCACTAGGGCAAGACTGCACATGAAATTCTTCTTGACTTAGTTTGGGGGGGTTATCTTTAATGTCTATAGACATTAAGCTTTAATGTCTATAGATCTAGCATTAAGTTGCCATCTAGACATTAAAGCATATGGATAACAATTTTGTATAATGTGATTTTAATTATTAAAATAATCCATTTCAATTGCTGAATAAAACATGATGCATTTAGTGCTTGAAGACACTTTAATTGGACTTGATTATAACTCAAACCTAGCTTTATTGTGTATTGCAGGGTAGGTTGTATTCTTAGCCCTGTATCTGACGGTGTGATGGCTTGCAAGGGGAGGGAGTGTAGTCATTTCCTAACAATAGCAGAAACCTAATTTTCGGCTGTTTGCACTTTCCCCTTTACATACCCACAAACACTAGAAAACGTGTGACATTTTTAATGTTCACATTGCTTTCTCAGTATAGAACAATACCACAAGTAATAACAAAAAATACTAACCCTTGATCCCCTTGAGCCCTTTCTTGCTTTGTATTTACTGTAAAATGCATGCACAGAAACATAAGCAAAACAACTCTGTGTCCCTGGGCATCATAACAGGGAAGCTGGTTAGATATCTAAAATCCTTCTTTTCAATTCTTCAGTTGATTCTTTTCAATTGATGTCTTAGAGCAGGGGTGTCACACTCAATCACATAAGGGGGACGAAATCTAAAAGTCGCAGGCCAATTTTTTTATTAATATATTTAGTAAGATACTAAGGGGTATATTTATCTCAATGTGTAAAAAGTGGAGTAAGACATTACCGGTGATGTTGCTCATAGCAGCCAATAGATTCTTTTTCTACTGTTGAAATCTGATTACTGATTGGATGCCTTAACTGGTAATGCTTCACTCCACTTTTTACACAGCATGATAAATATACCCCTTAGTCTTAGTTACTATGTGAGGAAAATGGAAATTGATCAGGCTGGATGGTCAGACACACTCACCAAGGGCCACATAAAACAGCCAAGTGGGCCGGATTTGGCCCCGGGCCTTGTGTTTGACATATATGTCTTAGAGGAATTAGTATTACCAGGGCTGCACAGCATCATTCAGTACTGTTTACATGTTTTTAGCTCCCAGCAAGTATTAAAAACAACATGAGACCGTTAAAAAAGGTAAAATTTTGTATTCACTGGGAGGCCAATGAAGAATGCTCACTTCCATTCAGGCCAGTCTGCTCTCATTGTCAGTGCTTGGGCTGCAGAACTGTGTGACGCCATTTGGACAAATCAGTAACTCCGCTGTTATAGCTGCGCAGTGAAAGTATCACACCTCTAGTGTGTGTTTTGGTAGTCTCAACTCCCATGCATCTGGAAACATAGATACAGTCTGGAGAATATACATTCTGGATAGTGCAAATGTGCTGATAAAATATATCACCTAAACTTAAATAGTAGAATATATATATATATATATGTATATATATATATATAACCAGGAAATATGTGATCTAAGTACATTTCTAAGCAAAAACAGAATGCACTTTGTCAATACTTGCTAACACTGCTATGCTTTATGTGTGCTTTCAACCCCCTGTTATCTTGTAGGCATTTTTACTTTATCTGCTTGGCTTCCCCCACCCCCACCTCCCCCCAATATGGTAGATATCCTACTTGAGGATATCAGCTCTAAACAAATATTTTTTTCCATTTTATTTTACTTGAACAGGCATTATCTCCAGTAATAATAGTATGAAAAAGGTAGGTTAGTTTGTGATGTTACCATGACCTTAATCTTCAGTCGCTGAGTGTGGCCAAACCCACCCTACCTGGCATTGGCTTGCTGCAGTTTATATTACTAATATCATCCGCTCACAAACACAGAAACCTAAAACAATTGACTTTAAATCCAAAATAAATCACTGAATGAAATATGTTGCAAATCCTTAATTAGTAACTACTAAAAAAAGAAAAAAAAATGCATTGTATTTGGAATAAATATGTTAATGGGTTGGTCATGAAGGAGTAAATCCACTGTGTATTTATAGCAATATTTTCATATATCTCTCCTGCCTGATACTGCAGCTGTAATTATTATGTTCACCAGGTTATACAGTATGATGAAATATAAATAGGTGCTGAAGTGCAACCAATCTGCAGTTACTTTTACACAAGTTAGAATGTGAAAGCAAACATCTGATTGGTTGTTGTATAACTGCATAGTGCAGTTTAGCACAGATTGTTAGTACAGGGATGGGATTCATTATCCGGAAACCCGTTATCCAGAAAATTCCAAATTATCGAAAGGCCATCTCCCATACACTCCATTATAAGCAAATAATTAAAATTTTTAAAAATGTCCTTTTTCCTTATCCTTTTTCTTTGTAATAATAAAACAGTACCTTGTATTTGACCCCAACTAAGATATAATTAATCCTTATTGGAGGCAAAACAAGCCTATTGGGTTTATTCAATATTTAAATGATTTTTAGCAGATTTAAGGTATGGAGATCCAAATTATGGAAAGATGCCTTATCCGGAAAACTCTAGGGGGCACATTTACTAATCCACGAACGTCCGAATGCGTTTTTTTTGCAATGATCGGTATTTTGCGTCTTGCTCGTAAATTGTCGCAACTTTTTCGTAGCCATTACGACTTGCTCGTAAATTGTCGTGACTTTTTCGTAGCCATCGTGCCGAGTACGAAAGTTTCGGATTCATTCAAGCTTCAGTATCGTGACTTTCCTTGGGCCAGGTTGGAGCTGCAGAGTGCCATTGAGTCCTATGGGAGGCTTCCAAAATCATGCAAAGTCGCAAAGGTTTGCCTGCCGTTTACAAGCGCTCAATACGAAAAAGTCGCGACAATTTACGAGCAAGTCGTAATGTCTACGAAAAAGTCGCGACAATTTACGAGCAAGTCGTAATGGCTACAAAAAAGTCGCGACAATTTACGAGAAAGTCGTAATGGCTACGAAAAAGTCGCGACAATTTACGAGAAAGTCGTAATGGCTACGAAAAAGTCGCGACAATTTACGAAAAAGTCGTGACTGCGACCAAAAAAACGCAAACAATACGAAAAAGTCGCGACAATTTACGAGCAAGTCGTAATGTCTACGAAAAAGTCGCGACAATTTACGAGCAAGTCGTAATGGCTACAAAAAAGTCGCGACAATTTACGAGAAAGTCGTAATGGCTACGAAAAAGTCGCGACAATTTACGAGAAAGTCGTAATGGCTACGAAAAAGTCGTGACTGCGACCAAAAAAACGCAAAAAATACGAAAAAGTTGCAAAATGTTAGTTTCCAATCCGATTTTTTCCCATTCGGGATTCAGATTCGTGGATTAGTAAATCAGCCCCTCGGTGTCAAGCATTCTGGATAAAAGGTCCCATACCTGTATAACATCCACAATATAGGTAAATATAGGTCCCTTTTAAGGGGTATTAATTTAAAAATGTGTGAAAACTAAGGGCCCCACCCCATTAACATGAGACATTAACACAAGAGACATAGTTCTTTTTCAGAACTCTTCAGTAAGAAGGGTTTTGTTTGTTGTTACCCAATACTTTAGGACATCAGAAATACTTCTAATAAACACTAGTTTAGTATTAGCTGCACTGATTGAAATTGAATGAATTGGAATTTTTAAACTAGTTACAATCAGTGTAGCTGTATTAATGATATTGTAGATATATTCCTTATTCAGTGGCAGGCCAGTCTTTAGGGGCACCCTAGGCACAGCTGTCCTGCATCACACACCACTTTCTCCTGCACACACGCACACATGCCATGACGGTTAGAGAAAAAGGGCAGAGTGGGGGGGGATTGTAATCAGGGTCCCGTACCCCCACTAATCACTATAGTGCTTTAAAATATGCTGCAGGGCCAGCGAATGGATGCTCCTTTCCTTTCAACCAGGCTGGGACTAGGGCTGGCAAGGCAGATTTACGTCCCCAGTGCCCCCCTCCCAACCATTGTGTCCTAGGCATGTGCCTCTTCTGCCTACCCCTAGTTCCAGCCCTTATTTTTCTGGTTATAGTGAATATGGCTACATAAAGATGGAACAGACATTATGGGGCAGGTTTATCAAAATATGAGTTTAGAGATCAATTTAGAAAAACTAATTCTAAACTAACATTCTATTAATTTGTATAGGATTTTTAGAAGCCATGTGGGTACATCATTTGTGGGTAGATCAGCAAATGTATTGCATTACAGCTATTTAGAAAGAAATGCTGCATATTTTAGCCTGTATGGTTTATTCTAAACAGTATTTATTGTTGCTTCAGTAATAAAATAATTAAATTCCAAGAAGTGACCGCAACCATTGTCTTTCTCTTTACCAGATTATTCTGAAATAATCAGCAAGGGGGAATCGGAGCATCACGAAGATGTGCAGAAGCTAGCAAAGCACTCATATTGTACATACTATCCTGTCTCCTCTATAGAGTTGCCACAAACTGCATGCTAAAAGGATATTGTTCTCTTTATGGACAAACTACAAACTCTTATGAAGCTAGTGCTGCTATACTATAAATCGATAATATATATGGTATGCTTAATATATTCCAACATCAAATAGTTAACTACCTGATACCAGCTGTGATGTTAAAGAAATGTTTAGTGGGTAAAGTTTACTTTTTAATATTTTGTATACCTGGTTCCCACTCAACAATATTGTCTTATCACCTATTATATAATTAAAGCAGATGTTAATGGTATAGATCACATTTAAAATTTTAGGAAGAATTTAAGAAAAGAGAGATATATATAAATATATATAAATATATGTATACAAGAATGTTTTTTTTTCCAAAGGCTAATATACAGTGTTAGATTGTGTATATTAACACTTTGGCATTCACATTAGCCAACAATATATAGCTATATGTTCCCCTCGACAGAGAAGACCAAGAAGATCAAGTACTCTCAATAATGGACAGAAGCTTATGTTAAAGCACAAAGTCAAAGCATTGAAACTAGCATCCGGCTCACTTTATCCGTAGAAGCTGTGTTGGAACAGGTGGGATATAACAGCAACAAAAACAAGCAAAAAAAAAAGAGCAAAAGTGGAAACCTTTGCACAGTATGACTGTCATACACAAGGAAGTCTTGAATACTTTTATTTTGTTTTCTAACCAAGACTTTGCAGAAGTGCCTAAATTTTGCCACAGTACATCAGTCGCAAAAAGAATGAATGCGATGCCAACGTCCCCGTTACCAGTGATCTGACCTTTCTAACCTGCAGTCAAAGGTTGGTGACATAGCAAGTTGGATCTCAAGCAGGAAAAAGGCATCAGAGGAGGAGTTGTCTTAGAAAATTGAATGTACAAAACAGTGTATTAGTCACTTAGAACATTGTGGTGACTCTAATATATATTAGTAAACATTTGTAAATGTGGTGAGAGAGTTTTCCTTTGACCCTGTCTGGCGATTGTGGGGCCTGCAAGAGACTGCAGAGCAATAGACTGCAGGCCTTCCAATCCCCCCCCCCCAACACCCCTCTGCTGCCAGAGGAAAAAAATGCAATGAACAGTGCTGTTTGCTATTCCTCTGGCAGCCAAGGGGTCCCAAAGGGCCCATAGTGATATACTTTTATATAAGTGGTTGGAGAAAGTTGTAACAGGATTACAGCACAACAGAGAAAAGAACATCTTTTAAAGCCTATTTTATCTCAGAATTATCAAGAGAAGTCGCTTATAAGTAAACACAGAAAAATAACCTACGAATAAAACAGATTTTGATGTTTACTTTTATAGTAAGCTATTGATTTACAAGGTAAAAGTCTGTACATTTATAATGTAATTGAGTTTAATGTTTGTTTCAAGCACTATTGTACCAAATATTTCATGTTTCTGTGTTGCACATTTGTCACATAAAGTATGTGGTTGCCCAATTATGGTTATCAGAGCAGAACAGCTGTTGTACATGAATAGTATCCTTAAGTGTTAGAAATCTGTTATTTTTTCTATTGTCAAACAATATTAGTGATTGCAGTATTTTATGAGGATTTTGAGAACTGAATGTAAACTATTTTTAATGTGGGCAGCCTGTTCTGAAAGAAGGCGCTGTAATTCTATATTTGGTTATCAGGAAAAGATTCTGCCTTTACTTGTGTTTATTCTGTAATATATGTACGATGTTTAATTACTTTTATTCTAGTTGCAAAGCAAATATTCAAAAGATCTATGTCAGAATCCCCACAAATAGTACTTGGACACATGACATCTTATCACATCCACCTTGCATTTATATACTTGACTGGCCTGAGAGCTACCCACATGCTAAACATGCGCCATAGCCCTAGTGGGGGCCAGTGACACAGCGCCACACACACCCATTTTGTCTAGTTAGATTCCTACAGGTTTTTTTTGTTTTTTTTTAATTGTCTTTAAAGTGTGATGTGAAATTTGATGGGCCTCAATGATTGGTCTGTCTTTATTTTATCTTTGCAAACACACATGGTTTGAAATTAGAAAATTGGTGATCTTTGTGTTTTTGTATTTTTTATTTTTTGTTTTTATAAAGTCCTCTAATTAAACTAGTCTCTTAATAAAATATTAGACAGTTAATGCTTCTCTTAAAGTAATACAAGAAGTGTATTAAGCTTGTTAAATGTCTTTAATTACAGGAAATAAGCTGTAGTCTTAGAGAGTGAATGCTTACAACCTTGTCAGCTACTAAATCTTCTAATATATTTTACATACAAATAATCTACAATTTTTAAATAGTTCTGTAATCTATCCATTTGGTAGTTAATCTAAAAATGAGGTTCATGGCCATATCTGATCTGTCAACTGGAGATGGGAAAATTATCCCTAAAAGCTTCTTCACACTATTTGCCAAAATGCTTCTTAGTGTGTTGCAGACAGTAGCAATCCTAAGGAAACAGGCAGCTGGTCTTCATTTTCTCTTCGTTGTGGGTGTTATTATTATTATTATTAATAATTGTACTTTCTACACTGCAAACCTCTAGTCTGGCATTTCAGCTAAAATGCAGTGGCTAGAACCTTGAACACCAGGTATTTGCAGTGTGGGATTGAAAGAGAATAAAGGGGAACTATCACAAATGTAATTTTAAAAGTGAGGCTTGCTATATAAAATTACTATGAATACAATATACATTTGTAATTTTATGCATATTACTATCAGCGCAGCACAGCACCTGTCAAGCCATACTCCCACAGCTCTGTCTTTTAGAATGCTCTGCATAACCCTTTGCTCACTTGCATGGAGAAAGCAATGGCACTTATAAGAGGTGCTGCTCGCAAAGTAAAGTATTGCTTAATGCAACATCTTGTAGACTGCATACTTTGCTACTCAACAGCTTCTGAGAGACAGAATTGTATTAGCTCAGGGGACTAGGAAAGCCAAACAGAGCATTCAGTAGCAGAGCTGTTCCATGTTGCTCTGAAATTTGAGTGCTGAGGATGGTTGGGATGACTGGAGGCTCAGAAATTGTGGCATAGCTATTTAAAACATTTAACTAACTATATTTATAGAAAATATTAATTTCACGTGATAAACATCATTCTTTGAAGATGATTTGGTGATAATTCCCCTTTAAGAGAAAGGGTCTGGGGTAACAGTGTAAGCATTATATGTCTAAGCAGTCTACAAGATATTTATCTTGAAACCAGAAATGGACCAGCTTGGGTTGCCACTGTCAACTTTTTTATATTTACAGTTAATTTTGGGAGGAAATTCCCATGAATTGGCTTTTCCCTGAGATTGACGCTCTGCAGATTTTAGCCTCTGAGCAGAAGCCTATTAACAGGAAGCCTGCCCAGATCTCTGTATTTGAGCACTAAACCATGCCCAGCCTGCCCAGATCTCTGTATTTGAGCACTAAACCATGCCCAGCCTGCCCAGATCTCTGTATTTGAGCACTAAACCATGCCCAGCCTGCCCAGATCTCTGTATTTGAGCACTAAACCATATATTAGTTACATTGCCACCTCAAAGTCAAAATAGCATTGCATACATTATTCTATATACATTACAATTAAAGAGGTGGATAAATGAAATCCACCATCTGAAATACAACATGACCTAAAGTGATTGCTCTGACTGGCATCAATGCGCAATTAGTTCTGTGAATGTACACTCAAGCAAAGACATCACCATCCTTTCCAGGCGCCTCCGTGTCCCTCTTCAAGGTCTTCTCTTTGTACGGGATGTAAAATATTGAAAAGTTTAATAAATTATTTTGGTGCAGGATTTTGTTCTTGTTCAAGTTCTTTTGTATATAAGTGACTAAATAATACAGGTATGGAACCCATTATCCAGAATGCTCGGGACCTGGGGTTTTCTGGATAAGGGGTCTTTCTGTAATTTGGATCTCCTACCTTAAGTCTACTAAAAAAAATTATTTAAACATTAATTAAACACAAAAGGATTGTTTTGCCTCCAATAAGGAAAATTATACCTTAGTTGGAATCAAGTACAAGCTACTGTTTTATTATTACAGAGAAAAATGAAACCATTTTTAAAAATGTGAATTATTTGATTAAAATGGACTCTATGGGAGATGGCCTTTCCGTAATTCGTAACTTTCTGGATAATGGGCTTCCGGATAAGGGATCCGATACCTGTACTTATATCGGAGAAATAGAGGCAGAAGTTGGTGCATTGTTTTCTCAAGAATATTACAGAAACCACAAAAAATGCCTCTAGGCATTATTACATATACAATATACAATGTAATCACCATATGTAATAAAAGTCACTAAGTTTACCCAGGAGCAGTAACCTATAGCAATAAGATGTTTGCTTTTAAACATGTGACCAGTACCTGCTACCAGCTAATTGGTTCTTATGGGTTACGGCTCCTGGACAAACTTTAATATACCATTGGTATAATACTGGGTCTACTTATTTAGTTCATATGACACACAGGGTTAAATATTCATTGCTGTTATATTTTGTACATAGCGTATATGTTCAATATGGGGAAAATTTAGGATTTATCATTGTATATCATTAATAGGCTCAGATGTACACTTTTCAGTCAGGATTTACTCACAAGATCTAAAAGGGAAATTTCTGTCTAATCTTTTCGAGTTGCTTTTGTGTGAGCAAGCAAGGCCTATTACAGGCTTGGCTCGTATATCACAACAGCTAAACAATATATTTGTGATCATATGAATAGATAAATTCATATCAATTACATGACTGAAAAAATCTGGCAATGTAAGGGTAATATGTGATGAGTGTCTTTTTTACTAAGTATGTAAGTTATGTACATGCTTCTAAGTAAAGATTTACTAAATAACGTTTTTTCATTTGCCATGAGAACAGCTGAAGAGCAAGTATTTAATGGAAGGGGGAGGCTTAAGGCCTCATACACATGAATTTGAAATTGTCGGTCCCTAGCAGCACTCAAAGGTGTGTAGTCTGTCCAAAATCCATTTGTCACTTCTAGTTTCAGGTAAATTCCATTTAAGTAAATAACAGGCTGAACACTCCTTGTGCCCCGGGCTATAGGTTGTTGTGCTCTATACCACTTATGTGGATGCCATTACAGGAGGACTATATCTTAACTAAAGCAACCACAGCCCTGTGCTGTGTGCCTCTGAAGGTGCCCCAGTACTTAAAAATAGAGGCACAAGGAGACTATGTTCTAACGTGGCACGTCTGTTCCTTCCAATAAATAATTTCGTGAGTTTCCAAGATACTCTGACACTATAATGTTTGCATTGGTTTGATAACCTGTAATATAAAGGAAGGTACACCAGTCATTGTCAGATTTGTAGAATACTATATATGTACCTAGCAAGAAGGTCAGTCTGTTACAGTATCAAGGATGTATTCCCTTGTGCAATCCCAAGAGAACCCTAATTATGTAAAACATTTCTTTCTTACCTTGAATATTATGAGCCGAGTGTGCAAAATATTTCCTACTTTTACATAAGTCTGGCATAGTCTGTAAGTCTTGCCAGGCAACAAACTTAGTGCATTTTATTACATACGGGGATATTCTGATAAACTAGTTTATTTTAAAGTGGACTTGGCATTGCGGTTACCAATCTTGCTTTAGAGATTCTTACAGATAAAGCACCATTGTTTATCCTGCACCTGAGTCCCATGAGAGTGTGGAAAAAAGAGGCTGCTTGTCTACGGAAAAAGATGGGTATTCTGAAGGGGTTACCTGTTTTGCAACCCAAAGATACTTAACCATGTGTTCTCCAGTGCATATATTAGACCACTCTAAGTACAAGTTAAATAAAGTATTAAGCTGGCAACAAGAAATGATTGGCCCTGTGAATTAGCTGTCGTTTAACCTTCAATGCTGCCATGGTAAAAGTAGAAAATTATTACCCATGTACAATATATGCTCTATTAAGCTGGAGTGCTAATTCCCATGCTTTGTAAAACCATGACAAAGTCCAAAATAGTGGAGTGGTTTGAGGAACTACAAAAAATGAAGCAAATCGAGGAACTGACAGCAAAAGGGAGAAGCCAGAGTTATGGTTTCAGTGGATTATTCACATGTTATCAAAACAGTAGAAAACATTATTGACTCTGAAATAAAATACTGATCATTATACTTTATCTGCTTCTATTAGTTCTGTACCCTTGTCCTCATAATAATATTTGTTTGAAAACAATAAATACAAAACTGTTTATTGGGGATTTTCATGAAATATATGATAATATGCACTGAATATGCAGCAATCACAGCCACTTATCTTATTGTTTACAGCAGAGCTCCATAGGAGGCAGTATCAATAGACATCTTGCTATCCCTTTAGATGTGGACAACATATCCAGTCTGCTGATGCCTTTTATGAGCACTTGCAGGCCATTGGCCAGAAAATCACAGGGAGCACACTTTCCTCTTGGGTTTTTAGGGATCTGGGATACTGCATTTACCAGAGAATAACTCTACAACTGTAATGGTGGGACAATCTACAACATTTCCAGCCAAAACGCCTAGCATTCCTTTGGCAACCCCCTCAAATTTTGAATCTCTCCCATGTTATATCAAAAAAATAAAAATAGCAGACAGTGCTATGCTATTGATTAAAATGTAAATGCAGTAAATAGGACATTGAATAGAATGGAGATTATTGAGTGCTTTCATTTGTTTCCTAGTAAGGAATATTCTATCTGCTGTAATTTAGTCCTATCTACAAACATTTTCACAGATTTCCCACCCACACTGTCTTTCTTATAACCTCCTACACAGCGATCAAGGCTGTCTATTCAAGGCTCGGGACTGTATTTTTTACAAAAGCAGGATAACACAATCAACTATGCTTTATAAGAATGACAAAAGGAAGGGGGGTAACGCATATGGTACATCTCAATCAATGTACTGTACAGGAGAGGGAAACCTTTTCACATGCCTTTTGCAATCTTGGGTTTTGATTATTTCCATAGTGAGTCAACCCATTTTTCACAATGCAATTATTTAGATAATAATCACAATCCTGCATATAAAGAACCGCCTATATACAATGCAGAACACTTTTTCATTATCTATCTGTGATTTATGCTGCATTGGTTTGAATATGTACTGGAATTTAAGTGCTGTATCTTGTATATTTAGTATATTTATATCTAAGCTCATTACATCTAATTTAAGCTAAATTAAGCTAATTTTTAGTATGTTATAGAATGGCTGATTCTAAGCAACTTTTCAATTAGTTATTTTTTCTTTTTTATAGTTTTTAAATTAATTGCTTTCTTCTGCCTCTTTCCAGCTTTCAGATGAGGGTCACTGACCCCGGCAGCCAAAAGACTATTGCTCTGCGAGGCTACAATTTTATAATTACTTTTTATTACTTTTTTTCTATTCAGACCATCGCCTATTAATAGGCTCTCATTCAAATCAAAGCCTGGTTGCTAGGGTAATTTGCACCCTAGCAACCAGATAGCTGCTAAAATTCCAAACTGGTGAGCTGCTACATAAAAGGCTAAATAATTCAAAAACTAAGTTGAACAATAAGCGATGGCAGTGATGTTGGGATTGGGGGCTGTAGATGCACCGTAGATTTCAGTCCTGGGCATATATAAAATAAGAAATTTAGGGGCCGATTCACTAAAGGTCGATAAAACGAGCGCTATTTATAGCATGCATTAAAAATGTTATCGCTTCTTATTTTTGCGACTTAACGCTCGATTCACTAAAAGGACACGCGTTGTAATTAAGAAGCGATTTTATTGTCGTTATTTATCTGGCGATAACACATTTTCAAACGGTATTTTTCGCCGCGTGCAATATATTTCGCATGTGATATTCCGCAAGTAAGCATTACGCATCGTGTGCCACATGACTTCCACCATTTTGTGCAGTTCCGCTGTGATGGTTGAGATGGAGAGCACAGAAGGTGCAAATGTGCAATTAGCGCCTGTGGAGCGACCAAATAAACCCTTGGATTTAGCCCAAACATGCAAGTGTTAGTAAATGTTAATTAAAAATTGAAATACCTATTCATGTTAATGACAGCAGTGACATGTTAGTAAATATGACACAACACAAACTCAACACAAAAACAAAAAAACATGCACCTTCACATTTGACCAACAGTGAGGACGAGAGGCCTGGCTACATTAGCAGCCCACAATTGACATTGCAGATTTCTCCCTGTACTTGATTGCCTCTGTCATCTGCACTTTGTACACGCTATATGGGATGAATTGGGTCATCTAGGTCATCAGCCACAAACCCAGGCAATCTTGTGCAGTACAACAAAGGCTAATACAATTTGTGGCACTTTACTGGGGCTGTACATCAGGCTTCCACCCGACTTGTCCAGGCATCAGAAGTGGATTTTCAAAATCCCAGCACAGAAGTTTGACTATGCCAGGAAAAGCATGGCTTCTGCATGTTAGTCACTGCAGATAAGGCTCCAGTACCTCATACAGGCTGTATATTGCTGCTCTATTTAACCTATAGCACCACACTATTTTTTCCTTGAAAACTCGAGGATGCATCACTCTAGTCTAGGACGATCACATACTTGATCCTGCAAAGTCCATGTTGTGTTGCCAAACACTCACTCCCCCAAGTAGGTGTTAATATTCGCACAGCTTCTCGTGATATTTAGTGTGTTTAATGCTTCATGTGCTTTTGTGAATCATGCGTTAGTATTCTTTCCATTCGATAATTACCGCAATGCATTTAAAAAACGCATTCCAGTAACGCATGCGATATGCGTCTTAACGCATGTGAAATTATTTTGATGAATCTGTACTTATTAATTGCATGCTTTTTAACGCAAAAAAGCATGCGATAAGCATTATCGACCTTTAGTGAATCGGCCCCAAAGTCTCAACACGACACACTTCCTGCAGACCAACATCTATAACTGCATCCAGAAATCCTACCCGAAACTCACAGGATACCCGCTGTTACCCAACCCGATGCAGGACTAGCATTTCAGACCCTAACATTTTCTAATCCAAACAGATGTCAGAGGTTTTACTTGGCTTTAGCTGAATTATTTTTTGAAAAACTAGACTTTTCGGTGCAGTAGCAATCAACTTTAATTTGCACTTGTTTCATTGTTCTACATTAAGGTAGAATACTTATGTCCCAGCTCAGTACCAAAAGCTTTGATCACAGCAACATCTATTATTAATGTTTTTTTCTGTGACTCTAAATGTTAAGAATGTAAAAAAAAACAGCATTGCATGTTCTTATTTATGGGATATGTTTTTTAAACATCTTGTCTGATCTTTTAACATGTAAGGAAGAAAAAATAATAATCAGTTATTAGCAGACAATCCTGGTGTCAGCAAGTTTAAATATCCTGTCACTGCTAATCTGAATAAACAGCTTCAAGCATTACACTAATGCCATTATGCATTGTACATAGTGAGATCTATAGCATAAACCATTCTAATCATCTGCACAAGCCTCTAGGAGACATACCAAAAATAGTAAAACATAAAAGAGCTGTAGTATATATATATTTATATATACATATACAGGTATAGGATCCATTATGTCAAAACTTGTTATCCAGAAAGCTCCACATTACGGAAAGATCTTCTCCCACTGACTCCATTTTAATCAAATAATTTGAAATTGGTCTTATTCACTGTTAAAATGGTTTTTTCAGAAGCCCTAAATTATGGAAATCCCCAGGTCCCAAGCATTGTAGATAACAGTCCCCATACCTGTATATTTATACTGTATATATCATAAGAAGCTAGGGAAAATGTCTGGGCCTGCACCAGGCAAAAAAAACCTTTACAAAAATACTTCTATGGGGCTCCCTTTGCTACATTATAACTTTCTGTAGGTGACGATTAGCATGCACTAACAACCGTGATGAAGAAATCTTATTTATTTTGCAAGTAATTAGTAATTATTACAGCTGTTATAGGAAGGTGTCAGAGCCACAGAATGGAATCCAAAAGAGAAGTCAGTAATATCACTACAAACCCTGTGTTGTTTCTGCAATGAGGCAAGGTGGGACCAGCAGGAATTTAAGAAAAGCAGAGGCTCCTCTTCTTCTTCTGCAGATGCGCCATACACTGGCAGATATAGTGCACTGTGCATCAGCAGAGTAAACTATTGAAACTTACTGACAAGGCAACCACAGAATATAGGTATCGGTTGGGATTGTCAGCACCATACATTTACCAAAAATCTTGCAAAATAATCCTATGGTTCATATAGGCTAACTCAATTGAGAGTCAAATTTCTGTTTTCTTTTAACAAGGAATTTTGATCTCTACAGTAGCAACCCTTACCCACTTCAGTTCATGTGAGAGAAGTAAGTTTGAGGGTGAGGAGGGCTGCATTGGGTGCCAGCATTTATTGATTTATATAAAATAATATAGGATGACTCAATCCTCCCTTTGGTTTTTCAAAATCTAGCCCTCATCCCCTAGCTGAATCATTGTGCATATGAAAAACTTCCTGTGAATCTGTATTAGTTGCAAGACTGCAGATCTTTACAGCAACATCTACTGGTGCGACAGCTTGAATCAGCATCATCAGCAGCCAAAGCCACACTAGGGTCAGACTGTCCCACAACCATGGGGTCTGCTTACAGGGCACATCCATAGGTTTCTGAAAACTTATTAAGATTCAAACAGCCAGAACAGAAGTGGCAAGAAGGTTCCCACACACCCTGCAGCAGAACTCTGCATTTTCGCTGCTGATACAGTAAGGCAGTGCTGTCCAACTTCTGTGGTACCGAGGGCCGGAATTTTTCCGACCTACGTGGTGGAGGGCCGATAATGGAAGCCAGTTTTGACCACTCCCCTTTTTGAAACCGCACCCACTTGAAACCACACCCATGTTATCACATGACCATACCCATATTAATGGTTGTAGTACAGCAAAAACTTGCCATACTCTGCCTGCCCTACCCTGCCTGTGTGTCCCATACTCTGCCTTCCCTACCTTGCCTGTGTGTGCCATACTCTGCCTTCCCTACCCTGCCTGTGTGCTATACTTGGCTGGTTTGTGCCATACTTGGCCTGTGTGTGCCATACTCTACCTGCCCTACCCTGCCTGTGTGTGCCATACTCTGCCTTCCCTACCCTGCCTGCATGTGCCTTACTTTCACTGTGTTTGCCATTCTTGGCTGGTTTGTGCCATACTTGGCCTGTGTGTGCCATACTCTGCCTTCCCTACCCTGCCTGTGTGTGCCATACTCTGCCTTCCCTACCCTGCCTGTGTGTGCCATACTCTGCCTTCCCTACCCTGCCTGTGTGTGCCATACTCTGCTTGCCCTATGATGCCTGTGTGTATGGAACACACAGGCAGCCTACAGTGACACAATGCTGGCATTGCTCCTACAGTCTGCACAATAACTATATATTAAAAAACTTTTTAATTGCAGTACCACCTCAGTATATGTTCTTTTTGTAGTGTGCAGGGATTATTTGTGGGTTTCTACTGCTCCTGAGGTGTGAACAGGGGAACAATGTGGGTGATTACAGCCTGAGCCTGAGGTGTGAACACTGCAGGGGGTGAACAATGCAGAGATTAAAAGGTGTGAACAACACAGGGGATTACATATTTAAACAATACAGGGGGATTACAGCCTGAATCTGAGGTGAGAACCATGCAGGGGGGCAGTTAATCACAGTACTAATACCATTTAAAGCTTACACAAGAGTAAGCCATCAAAAGCAGCCAGACAGGTGGGGGGCCACACAGAGGGGGGTCGCGGGCCGCCAGTTGGACAGCACTGCAGTAAGGTATTTAGCTGGACAATAATGTGTGGTAGTGGTGGTGTCATTTGTTTTAGCCACTACAGTAGCATACTGCTATTAAATATCCTTTCCAGCTATGCTATTTAAGTGGTAAATTGGTCAAATTATTGATCTTTGGAATAACTTCATAATTAACCGGAACACATACATTCTACGGAGTGATTAGGAGCATGCCCCGATAAGTGCCCCATGCAAGTATCCCCATCCTGATATATAAAGAAAAATTTATCCATAAGATATACTTCCCCATACTGACACCAATGGGCAAATCACATACCTCTAACAGTTAGTTCTGTATAGCACTGTGACTAAAGACCTGTGTGCTTGGTAACTCCTAGAGTATTACATTACAATAAACCAACATCCAAACGGTATCGATAGTGGCACAAAATATAATCTTAAAATCAAGATATAAAAACAACGAATAATCTACAATTAAAATGAAAGTTCAGATTCCAAATGTGAAGATTATAAAGGGAAGATGAGATGGTATAAATGAGTCAGCCACTCATAAGATATATTGGTATAGATGAGTCACGCAGTCCCAAGAATATATATTTATATACAGTATATTCATACAACTTCCAGTTTCCACAAAACATAGGAATCAGTGTTGGTGATGAAAATGAAGAAGTGCAATGATTTCAATTCTCCAAACATATGCTGCCCCTGTGCAAATGCTTTACTTTGCTAGACAGCTCAACTATATATATGGCCTACCTTTTCATAGGGGCAAATGTATTAATTTTACAAGCAGGGTTGGACTGGCGTGAGAGGCCCACGAGGTCTGCTACCTCATGGGTGCTCAAACACCGCCTGCCCCTTCCCCACCCCATATACATACCTTAAACTGCCATAATTAGGAGAGCGACAGACAGTAGACCATGTCTACAAGTTGCAATTTTGCCACAGAGAGAATTATGGTAAAATCGGACCTCTCCCCACTGCTACGTGAGTTGTATATGGGGTCCCGCACGAATGCACAACTAATACTTTTTCTGCCATAATTAAGAGAGTGACAGCAGTGGGGATTGGGTCTGGGTAGATGGGGAACGAAAGACCTTATACGCACACCCTTAACTCTCCTCAAAAGTTCACGCTCGGTGCTCACTGCGGAGGGATCGGCGCCCTCCAAAAGAGTCCAAATAGAAGAAAGCAATGGCACTCAAGAGCTACAAACGGGACTAGCCCTCTAGATACTTTATTACGGAAGTGCAACGTTTCGGGGCAAAACATGCTTGACAAAGGGGTTGTTTTGCCCCGAAACGTTGCACTTCCGTAATAAAGTATCTAGAGGGCTAGTCCCGTTTGTAGCTCTTGAGTGCCATTGCTTTCTTCTGTCTGGGTAGATGGGGCCCACAAGGGCCAGGGCACACTGAGTTTCTCTCAGTGTTCCGCTGGCCCAGGCCAACCATTTCTACAAGTTGCAATTTTGCCACAGAGAGAATTATGGTAAAATTGCAACTGAAAAATGAACAAACTTGTCCCATAGTGTGGTATGCAATAATTGTTATCATTTATTTATAAGAGAGGAGGATTGATCAATGCACATTCCCTGGTCCCCCTAAGTAATTTAGTATCTATGCAGGGCCGGATTTGTGGCCTAGGGCAAAAATTTAGGGGCGGTATGTTGCCCTGCTGCACCTAATTTTTGCTCCCATACGGAGCAATGGGGACCTCTCCCCACTACTCCATATGAGTTGTATATGGGGTCCCGCACGAATGTGCATTCGTGCGCTCGGTGGGGGGGTGGGGTTTGAGTCACGAACGTGTGATGCGTGGGGGGGCAGAAAATGGGGCCGGCCTCGGCGCGATCAAAAATTTAGTCGGATCGGGGACTGTATCGGCTCATTGATGCGGCCCCCGAACTGACTGTGCCCATTAGCGCCACTATAATTTGGGGCTAAACTACCAAATTAGCCTACATTTGCCCGATATCGCCCACCCATAGGTGGGGATATCAGGAGAAGATCTGCTCGCTTGGTGATCTCGTCAAGCAAGCGGATTTTAAAGTGTATGGCCACCTTTTCTCTGCAGGAAGAATGGCCCAACTTACATGTCTTATGCCTTTAAAAAATGGGTGTTGGTCAATGGGCAGCCTTCTCCTTTACAAGCCGCACTTGGAGGAGGATTAAGCCTGTAGAACCAATGCTGTGGTCTTGGCAATCTATCTCCATAAAAGCTACAGGCATGGGGGTGGACTAAGCCCTGTACTGAAACCAATGCCCAGGTCAGGAGACCCAAGAATGCTATTATGCAGGGAAGTGCCAGCCTTTGGTAAATAGATAGGACCACCATACGTGGTTTACCTTAACGTGGTAGGATGCCTTACCAATTTTATGATCATAATTTTGTAACTAAAAACCCCTGTTTTTTAAAAAATACATGCACTAGCATAGATACTAAATTACCAGGAAATGTTCATTAATCAATCCTCCTCTCTTTTGTATGCTTGTAGCTAATTTGGCCAGTCGCACTTCCACTTGTACATTTATTTACCTTGGAGTGCTCCCACAACCCCATTTTTGTGTATTTACCATTTATTCATATATTCAGCAGCAAGTCATGCAGCACTTTACAGTCATTTATAAAAAGCATGAAATAGAAAATATGTTTGATATAATACAATTATTCTAAGGAGGAGGGTCTCCTCTCTTGTTTTTATTAAGAGTACAATTATATTTTGAAAACTTCAGTAAGAGAAAATAAAAAACACCTACAACTAGTAAAGCAGGGAGGTCTGCTGCACATTGCTGTCCATATTTACCACAAAAATGTAAAACGTGCAACTTTCCTACCATTTGTTTTGGCATAAGTGGTGCTCATGTTAGTGTACAGGGCCATATTTTACTCTTAGACAGAAAGCTTCTGTATGTTTTGCAGCTGATTTGACACAAAAAGTGCCTGTTTGCATACAAGTGCCGATTCACTGACACCCCCTTCAGTGCTGAAATTCACTGTCTAAAAATTGGACCTACTAAATATGCAGAAAGCTGCAATGCAGTGTAATTCTCTTTGATTCCATTAGACGTTTATGAATTGAATGCATTGTCTGATGTCTGTGACTGCTAGATAGATGGACATGTCAGTTAGCATAGTTTCATATATTGCAAAATTTCTAAATCACTAAGGAGTTTCCTGCAAACTTTATACATTGCAAGTTTTTCTTAGCGGCTGTTTACTAATTTGTTTTTTTTTTCTCTGTCAAATTCAAATTTCTGCTAATGTTAGTGTGCCAACCAATGATATTCAGGAATGGGACCTTTTATCTAGAATGCTTGGAACTGGGTGTTTTCTGGATAAGAGATCTTTCCTTAATTTAGATCTCCATACTTAAATATACTAAAAAATCATTTCAACATGAATTAAACCCAATAGGATTGTTTTGCCATCATTAAGGATTAATTATATCTTAGTTGGGATCAAGTACAAGGTACTGTTTTATTATTACATAGAAAAAGGAAATCAATTTTAAAAATGTAAAATATTTAATTAAAATAGAGTCTATGGGAGATGGCCTTCTGGTAATACGTAGCTTTATGGATAAAGTGTTTCTTATCCTATACTTTTAGTATATATTTAATTTATTTGGTCTGAGTAAGGTTTTTCTATGCATTTGGTTTTCAATCACAAACTATCTGAGGGAAAATCCAAATGAATGGATAACAACTTGCATCTAGAACTAACCCTGCCTGATGCCTCAACCATAGCTGATAATTTAGATGTGCCCAAGTGTACCTATAGAAGGTGTGTATTGCCAGTTCAGTCAGTCAGGTCTAGTTCTTCTTCAAAACAATTGGATAAATTAGGATCACATTAAGATTAGATCACCAGTGTAAAGGAGACCTAAGCATTATGGCAGGTCTCGGGGTCCTCCATCCAAAACCGTTTTTGCATAATGAAAAAAACTGCTAATTATAAGTAGCTTACCAATGTTCATTCATTACACATTTTAAAAAGGTCTTAAAATTAGTTGTAAATAATAAATAAATAAGTTATAGTTAAAAGCAGTTAAAACGGGTCAGTTCTCCTTTAGGTCTGTTAAAGGAACAGTAACACCAAAAAATGAAAGTGTTTTAAAGTAATTAAAATATAATGTACAGTTGCCCTGCGCTGGTAAAACTGGTAAGTTTGCAACAGAAACGCTACTATAGTTTATATAAATGAGCTGCTATGTCAACACGGGGGCAGCCATTGAAGCTGGGAAAAAGGAGAAAAGGCACAGGCACATAGCAGATAACAGATAAGCTTTGTAGAATATAATGGGGTTTTATCTGTTATCTGCTAAGTAACCTGTGCCTTTTCTCCTGTAAATGGCTGCCCCTGTAGCTACACAGAAGCTTTATTATATAAACTAAAGTAGTCTTTCTAAGGAAAACAAACCAGTTGTACCAGTACAGGGCAGCATTACATTATATAGTAATTACTTTTATACACTTTCATTTTTTGGTCTTACTGTCCTTTTAACTTGCTGTCTTGTAACATTGCTTCACGGACTTAAAGCCAGGAGTGTAGAAAAGGTTAATAGGCAGAGGTGCTGCTTTACAGCAACCAATCAGCAGCTAGGCTGAACTTTGCTTGTGTGATTGCAGGGCTGTGATTGGCTAAGGGACCTGACATAAACTTACCATTCGGCCCCATAGAAAATTGCCCCGTAAAGTGTCCCCGTTATTTGCAATAAACTTTAAAAATCCCTGTGTAATGCTAGCAACATACCCGTGTAAAAATAAACCTCATTGGACCCATAAAATGCCATTCACGTTTGTTCCTTCCTTCCCATTGGCTAAATTGTGGCGCCAAGGAAAATGGGGCTGGGCGCAGATAAGTTATAAATAATAAGCAGTAGTTACAAGCAGCAGCACAACCTCACTGAGCTCCGAACTTTGTAGTAGTTTCACATAGTACGGAGCTCAGTAAAGTTTTGCAGCTGCTCTTAATTAATTTATGAGTGGTAATTAAACCAGCAGCGCAACTTCACTTACTGGGGGCAAGAACTGTCCGTTACTTTAACGATATTGGGGGACCAAAATAACCCTTTTTGTCATTATACTCGCTACCAGAACTGTCCCTTACTGTTACTATACCGGGATCTAGAATCGTCCCTTACGGTTCTATACTGGGAGCCAGAGCTGGCCATTACTATCACTCTACTGGCGGCCAGAACCAGCACTTACTGTCACTATACTGGGGGCCAGAACCAGCACTTGCTGTCACTATACTGGGGGCCAGTACCAGCACTTGCTGTCACTATACTGGGGGCCAGAACCAGCACTTGCTGTCACTATACTGGGGGCCAGAACCAGCACTTTCTGTCACTATACTGGGGGCCAGAACCAGCACTTGCTGTCACTATACTGGAGGCCAGAACCAGCACTTGCTGTCACTATACTGGGGGCCAGAACCAGCACTTGCTGTCACTATACTGGGGGCCAGAACCAGCACTTGCCGTCACTATACTGGGGGCCAGAACCAGCACTTTCTGTCACTATACTGGGGGCCAGAACCAGCACTTGCTGTCACTATACTGGAGGCCAGAACCAGCACTTGCTGTCACTATACTGGGGGCCAGAACCAGCACTTTCTGTCACTATACTGGGGGCCAGAACCAGCACTTGCTGTCACTATACTGGGGGCCAGAACCAGCACTTACTGTCACTATACTGGGGGCCAGAACCAGCACTTGCTGTCACTATACTGGGAGCCAGAGTTGGCCACTGATGTCACTATACTTGGGGCCAGAGGTGGCCATTTATGTCACTTTATTGGGGGGCCAAAGCCAGACAATTGGCTGACAGTAGAATTATTGTCACTATACTGGGGTAACACCAGTTGGCATTTTGGGTTTTGGGTGCCCATCCACTGCTTAATGCATATAACGGTGGGTACAGAGCTGCCACAGTGCTGAACAGGGTGCAACATGGATCCTATTAAATATCCTATTTATCTAAATGAATCACTACAGGGAAGTCTCTTTGTCATGCAAAAAATGGCCAATTTTGGGCTGGGGTAAAAATGAAATAAATCCTGGTAAGGAATGTAGTTTTTCATGGTTATAATGGGTGAAAGATGGTCAGAAAAAAACATATTGTACAGTTGTGGATAGGTCTCATTGAATTGTATCCATTTATATATTCAGAGTCAGGGGCTCATACAGATTTCTGTGTTCATTCCTATGTATTAACAAATAAAGTGCCAACATGTTCTGTGGCGCTGTACAACTGGAGAGTATAACTGCACAGAGGCTCCATACAAATACTGACTGATACAGGGGGAACAGAGCACAGCAGCAGGGAGTATGACATGTAAGGTCAGGGGGTGCAAAGGCATTAATTCCATTGAATCCATATATATTAATATATATTATTATTATATATTTAAGTCCAGGAATGGTGCACACAGAAAACTCCAGGTACTGCCTGGGTGCATGGTTAACATAACATAATTAGTAAGCCCAAACAAACTGCACTCACAGGACTTGTATGAAGCAAAAAAATTGTGTTTAATTCAACATTTCAGCTTAGATATATCTAGAGATGGGGGTGTGGTTAAAAATGGGCGTGGCCAAATGTCACTTTCAAAATCTGGTCACCTTAACCTGACAGGATCCAATAAAGGGGCCATTTAAACGTTAATGATTATTTTTAACCCAGAGTGAAAGCTGCACCATATATTATTCATTATGACCTACAAGATCTCCATTGAATGAATGTATATTGGAAAGGTGCTTAGAATTATATTTGTATCTTTTTTACTGTGCAAAAGAACAATTTGGAGGGTTTTGGATGAAGGACTCATTTCATACATGTAAACAGGAGAATAAACAAGGGTGTCCTGTGCTCGGCACACTTACTTTCTTATACTAAATAAATGTATAATATCATAAAGTAAATATAATTTAATATGGCACAGTTTCATTTTAATGCACCATGAATGAATCTGTCTGCGAGCGATTAAATGGAAAACATTCACATATTTTACATGTTCCAGTGAGTTTGCAGTCTAGATTTTTAATGTTTATGCAAATCCAGAGAATGTTATGAACAGGTCTAATATCTAAATATTTCTCATGCAATTGTAAGCTAAAGCAAAAGACATTTACAAATAAGACTGTCGTGTGTATCAGTGAAACACCTTTTCATCTCAGCATATATTTCAGATTTCATTTTGCAGTCTCCACTTGATTATCTAATGCAGTAAAAGCCAAAGAAACGTGCCTCTGTAAGGGCCAATACTAATACCTGCAGTGCTCCTCTACTGCAATACCAAAAATAGACAACGAGTACTGCAGGATGCTAAATATTCTGACAGCTTGAACATAGGATTTTACAAAATCAGCATTATACTTGTGTCATATTGAGCAAAGATTTTACAGCTGTTAATTAATTAGAAAAGGCCGGGCTCATAAATGCTATCACTAACACCTCATTTATTGGTAATGATTTTTAAATGATTGGAGTAGAAATGAAAGTACGCACATTTTCATTTTGTGCACACATAGGCAAGTCGTGCGTTGCCTTCAGTCAATTTATAACACACGGTGAAAGAGGAAGATCAGCTGAAATATATGTGTCATTTATCGGCTATATTAAATTCATTATCTCTACTCCTTCATTATATGACTAACAGAAATACTGACACATTTATTTAACCATGTTTTACATTTTAACTCCTAAGAGCCCATTCATGAAAAGGGGGCAAGGTGCAAAGTGTGGAAACATTATATTCTCTTGGATGTCCATTGTCTGAAGGAGCAGGAGCATTAAAGGCTCAAGGCAAGAGAGTTACTATACAGGAAAGTCTGAGGCCTGCGGCATATGGGGTTTATATTATCAATGGTTAAAAGAGCCCAAATGGGCTTGTGCGGCCTGTCTGACTGCTATCTTACATTCTATTTTACTTAAAGACATGCCGCACAGGTGTATTTGGGCATTTCTCACCAGTGGAAAATAAATCTCATGTGCCGTAGACTAAAGGCCCCCATACACGGGCCGATAGAAGCTGCCGATATCGGTCCCTTGGACCGACTCGGCAGCTTATCGGCCCGTGTAGGGGCAGAAACGAGGGGCCTGGCCGACCGATATCTGGCCTGAAATTGGCCAGATATCGATCGGCCAGGTTAGAAAATCCAGTCGGATTGCGGTCTGTATCGGCTCATTGATGTGGTCCCCTAACCGACTGCCCCATGGCCGCAAATGTAATCCGATCTTTTGGCACCAGGGCCAAACGATCAGATTTTTTTTTTAAGCTACTTGCTACCCGATATTGCCCACCCATAGGTGGGGATATCAGGTGAAGATCCGCTCGCTTGGCGACATCGCCAAGCGAGCGGATCTTATAGTGTATGGGGACCTTTAGTCATTGAGTATAGTTAATGGAAGTTTTTATTTTATGACAGAAGGTAAAAAAGAAAACCCCACAGTCAGGTCTTTTATTTTCCCCTGAAAAACGTTTAGAGAGGGGGAGAGCCAAAGTGCCTATATAGCCAAAGGCTATATATGGGGCATGGTGGGAAGGCACATGTGATGCTTCGGTTTTCTGAAGTTGTGCGAAGTTTCCTCCAGCAGAAAATGTCACATGACTTAAAAAAAAACAATGCACATGTCTCCCTTTCCACCAGTGATTCACTTTATTGCCAGTCGGAAGGCATTTCGGGGAGATTAGTTGCTTGCGGTAGCCAACAGTTTAACAGTTACTAATCTACCTGTGGGACATTGCCCTTAGAGTCAGGGGTGGTTATAGGTGTGAGTTATGGATTTTGTGACCCAGGACGACAAATTGACACAGGTATCCAGTCTGATAAATGTATCAGTTCATTACAATTTTCCTGATTGTCAGGAAAATCTGGAAAGCTTTAATGAATCTTAGAAAAGATCAATGATTTGTAGGTGGGAAAAAAAACATCAGTGTGTTGCTCTTATACTGGTTATCTGGCTGCCTGTTTAACAGGTTTCCAACCTAATTAAGGCATTTGATGATTACTTCTCATCTGTTGGTTTAGCCTTGGATAGCAAGGCTAGCAAGCGTTAAAGGAGAACTAATGCCTAAAAACATATTACAGGTATGGGATCCCTTATCCGAAAACTCGTTATCCAGAAAGCTCCGAATTATTGAAAGCCCGTCTCTCATTGACTCCAATTGAATCAAATAATTCAGAATTCTAAAACTGATTTCCTTTTTCTCTGTAATAATAAAACAGTACCTTGTAATTGATCCCAACTAAGAAATAAATCATCCTTATTGGATGCAAAACAATCCTATTGGGTTTAATTAATGTTTTATTGATTTTTTAGTACACTTAAGGTATGGAGATCCAAATTACAGAAAGACCCCTTATCCGGAAAATTGGTCCCAAGCATTCTGGATAACGGGTCCTACACCTGTACTAGAAATGTTGTATTTCATATTCTGAACTTACTATATCAGCCCAGACATTTAGCAGCGTTATAACAGTAATGTTCCGCACCTTCAAAGTTGTCCATAGCAGCTTAATCTTGTGTATGTAATTCTGTGTAAGTGACACTGGACATGCTCATTGTGCTACAGGCTGCTGTTGAGAAGCTAAGCTTAGGGGTTGTAAGAAATATTTCAAATATCAGCAGACTGCAAACGAAACTGAGTTTCATCTGTAAAAGAAGCAGATGCCCCCTGTGCGGAGCAAACCCCAATTGCATGTGGTGCAGAGTAGTTTTCTGCCCAGTTCTTAAGTAGCTTTGAGGATATCAAGAGACGGGACCATGAAGATGAAAACTTAGATTAGAAAATGTTATTTTTTGGTTTATCATGTGAAAACCTATCGGTGAGATTCAATTTGAGTTTCAGTTCCAGGTTTTTCCCATAGGGTTCAATAAAGTTTTCATGTGATAAACAGTGAAGTTTTTTCAGATTAAATTGCATCTGGTTCTATGGGAAAATCTGTGTTTGAAGATAAGCTTTTCTTATCAAATTGAATCTGCCCAGATATTTGGCTTAAATTACTCAAGTATGACTTAGCACCCCAAACCAATAAATGTTCTGTATCTCGGTGTAACTGGTGATTTGGACATATTTGTGTGAAAAATATAGGAAGTGGCATAGTAAGTGAAACAAACAGTGTCAATCTTACTAAATTATTGCTACTTTCTATGCAAGTTTTTATCTATGCATTTACAGCTAGCCTTCAGCTTCTTATATACACCAACTTTTTACACAGTTTTATAAATAAGCCCTATAGAATTAGTATAGGTGTGTTTTCATATTCAGGCATTTCTGAATTCCCTCTTTGATGGTGCCTAGAAGGCATTGGTTTCCATTACTCACTCAGCTCAGTTAGTTACATATCCAAATGGACAGCACTCTCCTTTATAGTTTCAGATTAAATTGTATTTTTTGGGGGGGCTAAGGCATAGAAAAAGAACAAGCAACGTTGCGCGCCTCCCAAAGCTCCTTTTAAACTAAATTAACACATGTACAAAGATTCTTAAATACACTTTAGTGCATTCCCATCTAGTGGTCCACTACCGAAACTACAACCATAAAACATAATAGGACCAGCAAGTTGGTGTGTGCTCAAAATTAGAAAAAATACATATATGTGCTTTGAAGCAGAAGTTCTAAACTGAAGTTCTAAAAACTAAAGTTACATTTTTTTTAAATATTGTAGCTTTAGTAACAGATTACTAGATAGTGACATACTAAAGTGACTTTATGGAGATTTGCATACACATTCTTCTAGCTTTACAAAGTGCCCTGTGAGACAAAACTATATATTTTTTTACTGCTTTTAAAAAGCTGCAAGGAGTCAGAAAAAGGTAAATAATTCAAAAACTTTAATAAATAAAAACCCAGATGAAAAGTTTCTATGAATAGGCCATTATGTAACATACTAAAAGTTAAACTGAAGGTGAACCATCCCTTTAAAAGAACGTGCTGTTAATTGTTGACTGTCCAATATCAAGTAGTGTTTTAAGACAAGCACCCCACCTTTCTTTTGAAGTATGAGGAGTGAGTGTTCCAGCAATACCTATTATATTATTCTGAGCCCCCACCCATCCAGGGCAAGTATGGCTTCCAGACTCCCATTGTATACACTGGGGTAATGAGTAGATCTCCTGCCTTCCCACATTTCAGCACTACACCTGGGGGGGAGACAAACATCAGTGATGATGTTGCTTTTGTTT
Source organism: Xenopus tropicalis (assembly GCF_000004195.4). Classification (NCBI taxonomy): domain Eukaryota; kingdom Metazoa; phylum Chordata; class Amphibia; order Anura; family Pipidae; genus Xenopus; species Xenopus tropicalis. The sequence continues at coordinate 121,629,467 of NC_030678.2, read as the reverse complement.
TCTAACTTGTAGGTGACCATTCAAATCTAACTGCTTATTGGTTGTAATGGCCAACATCACTGGTGGTATTTGTCTCCAGTGTTAATAAATAGGCCCCCTGGTCTTAAGAGCTAAAGCTGTGTATATCTGGAATGCTGATCAGGCAACCTCACAGCGATTTTCAGCAAAAACCAGACCTCCAAGTTTCCAAATGGATTTACACCTTTTGCAAGTTTGGCAAAATGCACAACTCTTCCGGGTTGAAGATACAATCAGCCTTAAAGATCTTATGGATTGTAAAATAAAGATTAATCTTTAAAAAAGTTTAAACTGCTGGGAGCAGCATGCCCGCTTTAATATCCTTACATAAATGTATGAAGGGTTGGCTGATAAATATTAAAGATGATATAATATCTGAAACTGAGAGAGTGTTTGCAGCCTCAAACTGCATACCAATTCTTTAGACTTGGTCAGACTATATGGTAAAACCATGTCTTGAACAGTTACATCTAGAGAAGCACTGAGACTTTGCTTCATCTTCTAGACCTGTGAGGGAATTATTAAGAAATCCAGTCTGAAAGAGGAAACAAAATTGCTTCCTCTTTAAAAGGTGCCCACAAGAATTGCTGAAGGTGCATGGATAGTAGGTGCTTGAATGCAGGCCTTTGCAGAGAGTTGGGCAGCCTTAATTCCAGATCAGTGGGTAATACACTTTATATTACCTATAGCACAGTTTTCTCATGTTCAGTGCCATTTAGTGCTATAAATTCTATAGACATTTAGATGGCTTTTCAATCTTTTGCAGCCTTGTTGTTATATTGTTATTTGTGAACTTTAAAATATCAATAAATACAGTTGAAAAAGAAAGAGACAAAAGCAACCTTTCTAAACCTTCTTCCACCCAAGAACCAAGACAGAGTTATTGGAACACCCTTAGTGGCAACAGAAATGCCAGATTTCAACCATGGAATGCCAGAAGTTTGTGAGAGTCCTTGCCTGTGGTACCTGTGGTTTTTATACTGTCAGCCTGGGACCAACACAGGCCTTTATTGTGAGAGGTAGTCATGATTCAAATTCTGCATTGACCCACAGCAGACTTTATTGGATTCTCTCACAAGCTGTACAGGGGCAGACCAGAGCCAATTGACCAGCAATACAAATGTTACACAATTGTTCTTGACTTGAAAGACTCTTTCTTTCTTTCTTTCTCACACACACACAGCATTCCTTCAGGCTCCCTCCAGGACCGCTTGTTATGTAGGATTGAACAGGCAGAGTGCCGTTAGCCATTTCAGGGGGCTCTCTCCTCTCTATAACCCTGCTCCCCCTTTCTCTGCAGTGTCCTCACATACAGTGCCCAAGCACTCGTAGGCTCTCCACACACCTACACCTAAACGCTATCAGATTCCTACCAGGCACATGCTTCCTCCAAAATCTTACTCCTCATTGGGACTCGGGCTGTTCTTGCTATGTATCCTCACTCTAACTCAGTAGCTCTCAGTATGTCTGCACTCACTGTAGATGGTAAGGGCTGTGACACAAGGGGAGATTAATCACTGCACAACAAATCTCCCTTGTCAAGGGCGACTAATCTCCCCGAAATGCCATCCCACCGGATAGAATGTAGATCGACAGTGGGATGGCCTACGCGGCGCCACAAAGTTTCCTCTCCAGGCAACTTCCGCGACTTCGCATATGCCATCCCACCAGAAATTTACATTCTCGCCCACGACAAGGGAGATTTGTTGCGCATTGAGTAATCTCCCCGTGTGACATAGCCCTAATAGGCCAAAGAGGAAATGCTCTGCTGGTACACCTTTTTAAATAGGCTCCTGATGCGGACTCCCTCTACAGACTAACCCTAGTGGTTGGTGCCATATTGTGGACAAAACCCAATATAGCTACAACTTTAAAATGCTGAAGTAAATCTTTGTTACCTACATACTTATTATGGTGAATTGCTTGAAATGGAACATGAGGACATTCCAGTTGAATTTTCTCTCCCAGTGGGACAGAGAATCACAAGACAACACAATAATTATCCTGCTTTATATCTGTTCTACTTAACAATTGTCTTCCTCTTGGAATTCAGACATCTCTGAATTTTTATTTTTTTTTTAAACTTTGTTTTTATTGTTTGTTTTTCAACAGGGTAAATTACATTTAAAGCATGTAAAAGGGAAAATAGAGAATTAAAGTTGGGTTACTTATGCTCTTTTTGTTTGTAATTAAAACTTCCTATTAGTCTATCCTAGCCAATGGGAGGGTGGGGGTAAACCCAAGTGTAGTGCTGTCATAATGGAAGAAAGGACACGATAATTACTGTAAATATTGCTACAATTTTCTCTTATATATATTTATATCCTGTTGTAATGCTGATTTTCAATTTTGAGGTTGAAGGGGCCCCTCATTTGTGTTTGGGTTTTATGGATTAGGGTTTTTATTTTTTCTGCAGATTGTTTTATATGGATTATTATGTGAATTATTGTTATGACATTGCACTATACAGTATACATGTTAAGGCTCCAGTAAGGAAAGAAGTTGGGTAGCATGTTGGTTGGTTCCAGTTTCTGTTACCACAAACTGAAGGTAATTTATTTGGACCTTCCCCTGGTAGCTCCACTTATATCCAGCTACTTCTGTTCTGGCAGCTATAGACCTATTACTCTTAATTCTAGTGCTAGTCCTAGAACTGACACGTTCTATCCTATCATAAGTGAGGTAATAGTCACTTTCAATTACATAAAAACGTATGGGAGAGATTCAATTTTGGTTGAATTTGAGGAGAAAAAAATGTTTCGGGGTTTTTCATAGACTTCAATAACTTTTTCATGTGAGAAACAGTGATCAGTTTTTCTCAATAAATTGCATCTGGCTCTATGGGAAAATATGGAATTGAATTCGGAGAAAAGCTTTTCTCACCAAATTGAATTGGGTCTGCTATGCCTTGAGATATGAGACTCAATCCACTACATTGTAGGGGGTAAAGAGTTAGGCTGGGGGACGTATAACATTTGTATCATTTGGATATACATTTCTTTATGTATATGAGTAATGGGATAGCAGCTGAGACATTCTCTGCAGATAATCATAAAACAGCTTTCAGCTTTGATCATGTCTATAAAAATAGCTGTGCTAATGTTTGGTTACAGCACCCACTACTGTACAGAGTAGCGTGGATTTGTGGGAAAACCATAACAGCTGCAGGTTTTCCTTTCAGTGTTTTTGATTCTAAAGTTGCTATGCATTTTACTATAAATGGCAGCAGAGCATGTCAGGGAGGCATGAGGTAGTCTTTATAAATAAAATAGTTTACTGTCTATTCAAACCTTCTAAAAAGATTATATTTGTACATTTGTTGGGTCTATTGCAATTATGATCTATAACCTCCAGATTGCATGTATCCCACCAAGTCACTCGCCACCAAGAAAACTCCTAACCCATGGTCCTAACTTCCATATAGGCACTTGTGGGCATAGGGCAGCAGTGGGGGAGGCCCATGGGTGCCTATATGAAAAATCACAAAAAAAGGATATGGGGTGGTCTGGTACAGCTGTGGTCATTCTGCTGCATGACCTGGACACTTCTTTACATTCTCCACTTTCATTAAAGGTACTTATGGTAATGCTTTCCTTGCATTTCCTTATAGTTGGGCTTGGCGCCACCTAGTCCTTCCTGCTTTCCATTCCGTACCGAGTGCTGCCATTCCTAGTGATGCATGGGGACCCTGGAGCCTTCACCACCTGCTAACCAGACAGTAGCTCCAAGTTTCCCTTTGTGTCCAGCATCAATAAGTCCAACACACTTTCACCTAAAGGATTAGGCACGGATGTCACTGGCATGCGATACTTTGGAAATTACACCAACTGGACTTCCCCACAATTCGCTTTGATTTGTGACAAAATAAATGCACAGTTTTGGTACTTGTTGAATTGGATGACATTGCCATAGGCGCAGCGCAATTGTACCAAGCGCATCATGCTCTTGCGACCACAATGATCGGCAATGTTGTAAAAGAAACATGGTGACTGGGTTTGAAATTGCACTTTGCTCACTGCACATGTGCCCAACAGTTTTAAATTTTTTTTTTCAAATTAATTATTACATATATCAGTAAGCAAATAAATGGAATAACATTACCACAAAAAAAAACATTTTTTTTCTTGTTCTGGCATATGGGATAACACAAAACCTATTCTTTTGTTAAAAAAAAAAAAATACCGTATGGTGTTGTGGTGGCAATGACACATATTCAAGATATTTGGCAAGCTTTGCAAGACTGTCTGTAATTGCTAATTAATGATTTACATCTACAGCTATCAAGTAGGATGCGACCGTCTAATTATGGTTTGTACCTTCTGTCATCTCATAGCATAGTACAGTTGTAAAAGATGATGCTTATTTCCAAGCCATATGGCTGTATGGACACCAAAATACCAGATTTATAAGAGTTTATATATATATATATATATCATAATATAACATTAATTTGTAAATTAAGTAATACAATGTTTAATGGGATACAGTTTATGGGTTAGATGATTTATTATATAATTCAGTTTTAGATGTTACATTAACTGAAAAAACATTTATATTTTTTTGACATATTTTTATTTGCACAAAAAAATTGTAACTCTCTCTTCCCCTCTTCAGATAACTGTACTGTTAACAGGAAAGTCTGGCATTCTGTAGATTTTGGCAAATGCCAGAGCGACTGCTGTAAGATGCCATAGACTCACATTTAGTGGGCTAGTGGGAGGCAGATTGGGCCTCTGTGTACCCAAAGTGTCAGAACTAATTTTGCATTTCAGTCCAGATCTGTTATTACCCACATAGCCCAGCATGCTTTTTTTTAACAATATGGTTAGACGCAACAACAACAACAACAAATTGTTTTTTTATGTAACCCTTTCTTTATGTAACCCTTTCTTGGCACACTTACTTCATTGGGCTGTATACTTGCTTAGACCAGGAGATTTGTAGTTCTCTTTGCAAATGTGAAAGTTACTGGGAACTGGGATTTTAGCTCAGTGCCGCCACCTAGTGGACACTGAGGAGCACACCTCAAGGGGATTTCCACTTGGAAAAATAATTACACACACTTTGCAGCAAGAATAACTTTATATAACTGTTGATATAGTATAAACAAAACTTTATGGATAATTGATAATCCTGCCCTGAGGAACCCGTGCAGTCTATCCAGTCCTGGCACAGTCTCTTTAGTCGCCCAGTCCCAACTTGGATCCGGATAGACCACAAACCTTTTATTTAGTTCAGTCCCTTCCCCAAGAGCTCTTATGCCAACCCCCCCCCCTCCCAGATTGCACTACCTGTCCCAGAGTATCTTCCCCTTTGGAAAGGCGACTGCTCCCACGTAGCAGGCAAGCAAGCAATATCTGTCCTCACCAGGGGACACACATGGAGATTCCACAGAGGACTTTGTAATCACCAGCAGCCCAGCAGACTTCTCTCTTTGCAGTCTGAATTCACAACAATTGGTACTAGCTACTTACTCTGGATCTCTCTTCCAAAAGCTGGCAAAACAACTGGGACTACCTTTATAAACTGCTGGGCCCGCCCCTGATTTTTGGCTTCAAACCTAGGCACACCTCCTCTCTCCCAGCAGTGCACTGGCAATCGGGTTCTCCCCAGTCTGTAACCAGCGCTGGATTTCAAATTGGGGTGCCCCGAGCTCGCCCCTTTCTGCACCAAACCCCCCCCCCTCGCCACAAATCCGGGCCTGTCTGTAGTCAGGCTGGATGATGTCACAGACAGAGAAACAGGGGAAAGAGTTCTCTGATCCCCTACATACATATTAAATTAAGAAGTTAAAATAAAATAAGAGTTGCCGTAACTTGATTATAAATTGTTTCCTATATAGGGCAATTAGAGTGTTACAGATTTAACACAGCTCATGTAATTTGTACCTTTCACCCTTAACTGTAATAATTTTTTTCTTCAAAGATTTTAACACTTTTGTTTCACAGGTTTTTTGTGAAAGTTTGACACTATTTTTGCTCTTGCTCCCCAGTGGCAGTTTTTTTTTTTTTTTATTCTAACATACAACACACTTCCAACAGTAGGTTGCTAAGGTGGAAAGTATTCTATACAGCACACACAGTATGCAAAACAATTTAAAATGGAACTAATAATTTTTAGAATTAGAATAGTGTTACGGTTTTCCTAGGTTCTTATGAAACAAAATTCAGAAATACAATATAGAGTGAACGGACAACAATTTTTTTTAATGTGGCAATATACTGAGTGCTGAGTATGTGCTTGTTTTCATGCTGAGAAAATCAATTAAACAGCTAAATGTACGACCTTATACACTTCACCTCGAGCTGTGTAACACATATCAATATTGTATTCTGTCAGTTTGTCCATTAACTGTATTATGGATGAAAGCAGTTTCCTGATATTACAGGAGAAAGAAAAGGTACAATCACTGGGGGAGACAAGCTCCCAATTAGGCAACCCCCAGTGATTGTAATCACTTACCTGATACTCAGGGCTGGTGCTCCTGCCCAGGGTTCTGGCGAGTAAGAAATCGTCTTCTTCCCTTCTTTTTTTCTTCAAAATCCTGGGCCAACGCATGCGCAGTAAAGTGAAAAAGTTCAACTTTTCACCCTGTGCCGGGGCAGCGGTGTCCCGGGGGATCAGATAAGTGATTACAATAACTGGGTGTGCATAACTTTTGTCTCCCCCAGTGATAACATTAGACATCCCCCAGTGATTTAACCTTGCCTTTATCTTTAAAGGAATACTGTCAAGGTAAAACGTTTTTTTCAAAATGCATCAGTTAATAGAACTTCTCCAGCAGAATCCTGCACTAAAATCCATTTTTTCAAAAAGAAAATTTATATTTAATTGTGAAATTTCACATGGGGCTAGCCATATTCTTCATTTCCCAGGGTGCTACAGCCATGTGACCTGTGCTCTGATAAACTTCAGTCACACTTTAATGCTGAGCTGTAAAGGCGGCTATACACGGGCCGATTGGAGCTGCCGATATTGGTCCTTTGAGCCGGTTCGGCAGCTTATCCGCCCGTGTAGGGGAAGAAAATAGGGGCATGCCTGACCGATATCTGGCCTGAAATTGGGCAGATATCAATAGGGCAGGTTAAAAGATTTAGTCAGATCGGGGACCGCATCGACTCGTTGATGTGGTCCCCAAACCGACTGCCCCATCGCCGTCATTATAATTCGATAGTTTGGCCCCAAATCATGACAGTATCCCTTTTAACTAATTTTTTTCACCTTGAAATTAGAATGCTAACAGAATAAAACAAAATCTGTAATTTACTGTGTACATCATGTTTTTATTTACGTTTTATTATAGTTCATCATATTTTTTTGCGTTTTGACTTGTAATATTCCCCAACAACGACAAATTTTCATTCTATCTATTTATTTAAGGATTTGAGAAATCTTTCTTATTTGTAAGAAATATTTAAACAATATTTAAAAAAATAATAATATATAAACTATTAAGACAGTATTAAAATATTGTTTAATTTTTAAGACAATGCCACACAGTCTTCTGGGTTTTGAATTCTGACAGAGCAGACTGCAGTAACATACAGCTTTTGGAAAGAAAACATAAGAAAAACGTCTCCTTTCAGTCTCACAAAAATGAGTATCATGAAAATATTTTTTTGGCAAATGAGAATGATAGTTTTTGTTAAAAGTTAGCATCAGGTAGCTTTGGGTGGTTACAGAAAACCTAAACTCTTATTTGTTAATGTTTACAGGTATGTTTCACTAGGGCCAGTGGTGTAGAGCCATGAGTGAAACAATTCAAACAAATAAAAATTCATGTCAGAAGAAAAGTAGGAGTCCAGAGTGCCTGATATACAGAAAAGTAAGGACAATTTACTATTGCAGGGCAAGCTGACTTTTCTTTTTGCACTTTGCTGATATGTTCTCTGCCATTTGCATGTTGCAAGGTATAGAGAGAGAATTATTTGCACTCACAAATAATACATTGGCTATGATCATATTTATTACAGGACTGTTTTGTGTAGAAGTAAACAGATACTGGGAAACAATAATAGGAAAGTAACCATGTTGTGTGCAAGTTGTGGCTAATATTTTCAGGGAAGATTGCGTCACTTTTTACTACACAGCATTAAAATGGCATTGACATGTGATTGTTTTGACTATACGGCAGTGCAAAGGGTCTATTTAGATAAATGTACCACTATTGAATGATGGTACAAGATTTATCAACACAAGCAACATTTGCATCCATTTTAGAGAAACCATAATTGACGCTGCATCTGTAAATGGCCCTTTATAAACCTTGCAGACTGGTTTGTGTATGCCCCTTGGAGTACCCTTCAGAATGATGTTGTGATGGCAGATTCTGTTAATGCTTTTAAGAGGGGCTTGGATGATTTCTTGAACAAAGATAGTGATACTAAAATCTACAGTTAGTATTGATGTTGGTATATATGGTTTGTGTATTTAAGTGTATAGGTATATCAGTATAGGATTATGTATGTGCTAGGTTCACTTGGAAGGGTTGAACTTGATCTTGGAAGGGTTGAAATTGATAGACTTCAGTCATTTTTCAACCTAACTTAAAAATTAAACTGGATAAAATATAATGAGCAAAATAAAAGATGTTTTCAATATAGTTAGTTAGGCAAAAATTTAATCTATAAAGGCTGGAGTGAATGGATGTCTAACATAATGGCCAGAACACTACTTCCTACTTTGCAGCAGTCAATAACCAATCAGTGACTTGAGGGGGGGCTTATGGGACATAACTGTTCAGTTAGTTAGTTTGCATTTGAATATGACCTGCGCTGTGTGCTCACAAACTAACCGAACAGTTATGTCCCATGTGTTCCCCTAAAGTCACTGACCAACTTAGAGGTTAGAGAGCTGAAAGCAGGAAGTAGAGTTCTGGCTATTATGTTAGACATCTGCCTGCTCTAGCCTTTGTAAGTTACATTTTTGCCTAACTAACTACAGGTATCGGACCCCTTATCCGGAAACCCATTATCCAGAAAGCTCCGAATTACAGAAAGCCTGTCTCCCATAGACTCCATTATAATCAAATAATTATGATTTTTAAAATTGATTTACTGTTTCTCTGTAATAATAAAACAGTACCTTGTATTTGATCCCAACTAAGATATAATTAATCCTTATTGGATGCAAAACAATCCTATTGGATTTAATTAATGTTTTATTGATTTTTTAGTAGACTTAAGGTATAAAGATCCAAATTACGGAAAGACCCTTTATCCGGAATACCCTTGGTCCCGAGCATTCTGGATAACGGGTCCTATACCTGTATATTAGAAACATTTTTTATTTTGAGCAGTCTATTTATTTTACCCCGTTTCATTTTTACACTGAACTATTCCTTTAATATGAAAGTATTTTGTCACAACAGTGCCACCTGCTGGCTTCTTTCTGACCATGATGTTGTCAAGGAAGTTGTCAGGAGATAGAAAGAGGGCTGATCTGATGTTCTTCTGGTTTAAAAGGATGTAAGAGAAGTTATCTAAGTTTTTTAATATTTTTTCTAAACAAAAAAACATCAGATCAGCCCTCTTTCTTTCTCCTGACAAAATCGATGACAAAGTCCTTGACTTCATGTTCGGAAAGTGACTAGCAGGTGGTGCTGTTGTAACAAAATGCATTCAAATTAACAGTATTTTAACCCGTAATATCTTGGAATTATAAATAAATAATCAATGTTTCAAAAGTGCTTAGAATAGCACTCTCATCAATTTTACATGAACTTGTTTTAAAGGTTTACTTATCCTTTAATGTGGATTTGCCCTCGTTTAATTGCCTGCTATTTTACCTTTTACCTTCCCTGCAGAGGCTAATCAATGCTTCTTTGTGTCTGGAGTCCTTCCAACTGGGAATAGGCAAAGCAATACTCAGTTTTACTGATATGTGTGCGTTCAGTCAACTTGCATTTTCATAGCTCTGTAGTGACACTATGTCAGGCAAGGGAAAGCAAAGAACATAATCAGTTTTATAATTAGACATTATTGTAACCAAGGATGCTTTAAAATTGCCTTTTGCTAAATACAGACAACAGTTATATGGTTTCTGATTGCAATGTACACCATTTTGTTGTATCTTTGGAATATAAGGGCCTCTTTAGGGAAACAAACTCTGCTCCCAGATAAACTATTATAAATGTTTTTGTGGGCCCTAAGATTTCTGTTCTAGCCTGGAGCCTGTCTCTCAGTTAAAAGCTGTAATTTGTAAATGAAGCTGGCAGAAGAACACAGCAAACACTACTTCATTGCATCTGGTGCAGACGCACTGTGTTTACAATGCCAGCATGATGTATTTATTAGTCATGGCACCCAAACTGTGCCAAATGTGATGGCATGCTGGTATCTTTAAAATGGTTTCTGAGGAAACAGATTAACATTTCTGTTAATATTTTATTTCCAAAGTCCAGAGTAGCTTATCTGCTAAAAGCCTTAGAACAAACTTTAGAGGCTAATGGTGATTTTTTTTCTTCATTGCTTAGTTACCTATGCTCCTGATTTCTAGCCCCTACATGGCAGAGCTATAAGGCTCATAAGTTAAACAAAACCGTGCCGCCTTTCCAGCTAGTGATGGTAAAACATCAGTCACATTGGACTCCCTTACCCAGATGGGCCCTTGCTAAGTGATAGAGTGGAGGAAGGGAGATGGTGTTTGGCAACTAATGATTAAGCAGGATGCCAGAGAATCTTGCAAACAAAACAAAAAAACTACTGTCAAATCATCACAGGGTTTTTAATAGTTACAAATCAATGAGTTAGTATAGCTATGCAGTCAGATACAGTCATGGATAGAACTAACAATTCTGACACCACAGTGGAGATTGCTTGGTAGGTTAAGAAACATCTTTTGAATGCTACCAGCTAGTGGTCCTGATGCCCTCCAGTGGAAACTGTTCAGGGAGTGATACTCTAAAGGCTAGTCCCTTTACACTGTAGTCCCTTTACTGTAGGCCAGTTATGCCTAAGGGAGAGCTACCACCAGCTATCGATCCTCAGGTGGAGCAAAATGCTGCTTAGCCATGTCTCACTAGCTTACATTCCTAGAATGTATATATCTGTGTTATATATCTGTGTTTAGTCAGATATGTTATATCTGACTAAAACCTTATTCACAGGGTCCCTGTTCCCTTACTTTCTCTAAAAGGTTTGTCCCTATAGGGCACTTGGCCCTATACTTGGCCTTGTTGACAGCAAGTTCCCCAGCACACATACATCTGGGATCCTTTCCAATCACTATCTTGAGTGACAGGAAGTAGTCACTATCTCTATGGGCCAATAACACATATATGTAAATAAGATAACTTAGATATAAAGGCTTAGTAAATAGCACTTGTAAAAGATTTAAATACATAGGGACTGTATACCTTTTGGGTTTCTACACACACATAGCAGTTAACTAATAAACGGTATCATATTACCACAAAAAAGTATGTATTTTTTCTTTTTCTGAATTATGGCTAATATGGTACAATGCTACCTGGGTCCTTCTTTTTGTAGATTTGCAAATGGCCACCCTAGTAAAGAGCTCCATTTCGGGATGTCCTTCAGAAAAATGTAATCTTAAAGCCAGAGTGCTGGAAGGGCATAAGACACTTCCTAAGGAGCAGCTGGAAGAATAAAAAATAGAGATCATAAGCCCAAATAAGTCTAAAATGGCAGTCTGGTATGCCCTGTGTTAGCAATAGAGCAAAATGGTAACAGACAATACTTTTCTTCATAAATGGTCCACCCTGTAAGGTGCCCAACGTGGGCCACAAATTGTTAGTTTGTTAACTAAAGAGCAATTAAAAGTGTGACAAAAGTGTGACTTGCTCCAATGGTGGCTGGATTTGAGGAGTCCGGTGCACCCATGTCAAAAGTGGTGGGGGAGTCCCTCCAGCTGGAGAGGAATGTCCCAAGGAACAGCAGCAACCTCAGAAAGAAGGAGTAAAGCATTACAAACCCATAAAAGTGTGTAAGTCAAAAACAGTGGCTCAATTTCCCAGGGTTTGCTTACAATTAATCTGTCCAGGCAGAAGCTTGTTCCTGGGCTATTTTGGAGCTCTTAAGTGGAGAGTGCATGCTCAGGTACAAGAGAGCTGCATGTGGTTTACCTACTTGGTGTAGAGGGACTCTAGCTGTAGGAAACCATGTTATTTTGGTACCTCTTGAGGTTTAAGTTCTATTCCGAGGCATCAACAGCAGGCTAATTTCATTCCTGGGTTAAAGGGATACTGTCATGATTTTTATGGTGTACTTTTTATTTCTAAATTACACTGTTTACATAGCAAATAATTCACTCTACCATTTAAAATGTTATTCTTGAACCAACAAATGTATTTATTTAGTTGTAATATTGGTGTGTAGGCAGCCATCTCAGTGCATTGTGCCTGAGTCTGAGCTTTCAGAAGGAGCCAGTGCTACACATTACAACTGCTTTCAGTTAATCTATTGTTTCTCCTACTCCCATGTAACTGGAGGAGTCCCAAGCCAGACTTGGATCTCTTACTATTGAGTGCTATTCTGATATCTACTGGGAGCTGCTATCTTGCTTCCTTCCCATTGTTCAGCTGATCGGCTGCTGGGGGGAAAAGGGACGGGGTGATATCACTCCAACTTGCAGCTCAGCAGCAACGTTTTCCCATGACTGTATTTTCCTGGTAGTACAGTAACTGGCCAGAGGGTGTCAGGATATTCCAGGTTTGTAAAAAGGGAAGGCACCATGTGTTCGCCCTCTTTTGGTCCTTACTTGCTGGAGGCAGACCAGGACTGGGATTCAAAATAGGCCTTGGCATTTAAAGCCCAAACAGGTCACCACTAAATAGTGACTAAATAGTGACTGTCTATGGCAGGGATCCCCAACCTTTGTACAATCAAATGTAGAAAAAGTTGGCGAGCAACACAAGCATGAAAAATGTTCACGAGGGTGCCAAATAAGGGATATATTTGGCTATTTGGTAGCTGCTATGTGGACTGGCAGCCTACAGGAGGCTCTCTTTGGCAGTACCCTGGTTTTATGTAACCTGCCTCCAAGCCAGGAATTTAAAAATAAGCACCTGCTTTGAGGCCACTGAGAGCAACACCCAAGGGGTTGGGGAGCAACATGTTGCTCATGAACCATGGGTTGGGGGTCACTCATCTATGGCATCTTACAGCAGACCTTCTGGCATTTGCCAAAACCCCCAGTCTAGCCCTGACTAGAAGAAGTAGTACTGAAGGGCCTAGAACAGACATAGGTTCCAATAAGTGCTAGGATAGTTTTAAACAGCTCAGTCTAGGAGTGAGAGGCAGGATCAGGGTGGTTAGTAGGGCAGCCATAGGCTCCAATGAGGAGGCTACTAAGTGTTAGTATGTCGTGCCAAGCCGCCAGTATAGGGACTCAAGAGGATAGATATAAGGTTCCTGGAGCATGGGACAACTGTGAGCTCCGCCTAGCACTGGGGATTGTTTCACCAAGGCAATAATATCTCTGGGGTTTTGTGAACACTACTGCTGTGAGTAACAACTTATGTGATAATGTATTTGAAGTGTTTACTGATTTGTGAGCTTGTACTATCCAAATCAGCACCTCCAGAGAGATAGGGAAGGCATTCCATTAACAGTTATCATTTGTTCTTAAGAACCACTGGTGCCCAAATTAATTGTGAGATCAAGTTCCGTGTGGAATCAGTGTGGTTAAGCCTTCCCCCAGCAGTAATGGAGAGGTCCTCCTGAGAGGAAAGAGGAGTCGCAGGGAGTTGCTAATATTACAGTACAAGGTACTACTAAACAACCTGTTGCTTAAAAAGTCTGCAGGGATTTACGGAATAAAGGAATGACATACAAGTATATATATAAATGGAGAGTTAATATTTCTACGTTTAATGCAATATGTTCTCATATTATACATTGCATAGAGCAGTGGTCCCCAACCAGTGGCCCATGAGTAACATGTTGCTCACCAACCCCTTGGATGTTGCTCCCCGTGGCCTCAACGCAGGTGCTCGTTTCTGAATTTCTGGTAAGGAGGCAAGTTTTGGTTGCATAAAAACCAAGTATAATGCCAAACAGAGCTTTCTGTAGGCTGCCAGTCCACATAGGGGCTATTAAGTAGCCAATTATAGCTCTTTATTGGCACCCCCAGGAACTTTTTTAATGCTTGTGTTGCTCCCCAAAACTTTTTCCATTTAAATGCGGCTCACAAATATAAAAGGTTGCGGATCCCTGGCATAGAGAGACTCATAGGACGGGCAGCGGATCTTTATTTCAAACCCATTTTCAGCACTGGTCTCTTTCTATTGGCTTGTGAGTATGACGCCAAGGTCATACTCCACTCTGATTGGCTGCCGCTGAGGACCGAGCGATGGCTTTTTTTCCTCACAGCATCCTGATAAAAGAAGGCGGATTTGGTGATGCCAGTCCCGTTCTCCTCCCTGTGTTCCTGAGGACCGGTAGTTGCTAAGGCGACAGGTGAAGGAGCCAATGGTAGAGAGGCGAGGGCCATGACGAGCAAAGTGGGCGTAGAGCACTGGCAGAGCGGGGAGTGGGTAGTTAGAGGCCGACGCGAGTCACTGGGGGGCGAATGAGCGAATAACAGCCGCTCCGGGAGAGGGGAGCTCCGGGCACCGGGCCCACGTAGCCCGGCCTTTTTCCCATGTCTCGTAAAGCCGCTGCAGAGGAGGGGCGGCGAGGACGGAGGGGGAGGCGGAGAAGCGGTGCGCTGTGAGGGAGCGGAGGGGGACGATGCGTGAGTATAAGGTGGTGGTCCTGGGAAGCGGCGGGGTCGGCAAGTCGGCCTTGACCGTGCAATTTGTCACAGGGACATTCATCGAGAAGTACGACCCGACCATTGAGGATTTCTACCGCAAGGAGATAGAGGTAGACTCGTCCCCCTCCGTGCTGGAGATCCTGGACACGGCCGGTACCGAGCAGTTCGCCTCTATGCGGGACTTGTACATCAAGAACGGGCAGGGCTTCATCCTAGTGTACAGCATGGTGAACCAGCAGAGCTTCCAGGATATCAAGCCCATGAGGGACCAGATCATCCGCGTCAAAAGGCAAGCGGGGGGGGGGGGGGGAGTAGGGTTGGACGCGGCCCTCCAGCTGTTCAACTACAACTCTCACATTCCGCTGCCAGCTTGGCATTGCCGTACAGCACAGGTGTGGGGCCGCGGCTCTGCATCATTTACTGCACAGAACAAAGGGGGCCCTTAGTCTCTAGTTACTTTTGTTCAACCTGCCAGTAAACTGCCCCCCTGTCTCCAGCCAAGCCGCCTCTCATTGGCTCCTGTGCAGCTCATTGTCCTGTTGCCCTGTTAGTGCCCATTGGGGCAGGCTGGGGTAGAGCCTTCTGCTGTGGCTGCTCCCCTATTGCATCCTTCATTTATTTCTTTTCTTTGTTTGTCTGCCCAGTCCAGCTTTTGTACATGTAATGCTTTATATTATAGATTGGAAACAGAATATTGGTCCCTGCAGTATGACTGACATAGATATTTAATATGTCTGGGTCTTTCCCCATAGTCTCTCTGTTACAGCAGGGAACAATGAGGCTCCTCAGAGGAATCTCAGACACTGGCAGAATTGCAGAGCTTTTTGCTTGATGGCTTTGCTGCACAGTGGAGCCTCAGGGTATTCATATATATATATATATATAAACACAACACATGCTGCTCCCTACTGTCATTCTACTGAGTCATCATGTATCATATATGAACTTGCCTTTAAATAAACATGCACATATGCTCTACTGACCTTATGTAAAGGGATTGAAAGGCACTGAAACCCTCAGCCAAAAGCATCTTAATTACATATGAACATAACAAGCATCTGTGAATATCCTGCCATTATCATCTAAGTCTGTGGCTGTACACAAATTGTCTACATCTGGATAGGCTTTCTATTTAATGGCATGATTTAGTGAAAACCTCTGTGCATGTATACACAAGAGAAGTGTATAATATATATATATATATATATATATATATATATATATATATATATATATATATAGTACAAGTTGTTTTAGACACAAATTGCTACACTAGTAGCACCAGAAAAAACAATGCAAAAATGTGTGAAATACCATCAGTCATGGTTAATACACTTTATATTGGCGATTAAATGAGTTAGAAGTAAATATATGACATTTAAGTTATAAAATATATATATATATATATATATATATATATATATATGCTTGAAACGATCATGCTGTGATATAAAGCAGTCATGCTGTGACCATTAAAGACTATAGATAGGGCGGGTAGACTTGATCTATCCTACCTGTTGTGGGATACCAGCAGATCCAATTCAACAGTGCAGCTTTGGTCCACAAGTTGTGCCTCATTGAATTCATTTATATCTAAGTAGTTGTTAGAAACAGTTTTTCATGAGTATCCAAAGGGCTACAGTGGTACATGGGTTTTTTCATGTTGGCTTTGAGCTTATGGGTATTGGTGAGCTATTTTCCTTCTGTATATTAATGCCATGGGTTGGTGCATGACCATTAACACTAGCTTGCCTACTTGGGCACTTCGGGATTCAGTTTTGATGAAAAAATCAAAAGGCAAAAATCAAAACTTCAGTAGGGTAAAAACTGTAGTGATAGTTGTTTGGCCCACAGGTACAAGTGTTATGATTCCCACTGTAAGCTGAAAAGCAAGCAACAAAATGGTTAGGATAGCCATTGCTCTTAGACCTGTAGCTCATCGGGTTCATTTCATTCTTATACAGTCTGGTTTTGATTCACTAATTTCAATTTTACACAGTGTGTCATCCTCCATTCTCAAACCTGACTACCCATACAATAAAGTAGCTCTTTCTTTGTTGATAGTGGAACTGTGCTTCTTTTCCCTGAATGAATTCCTAGTTATGAAACAGCTTTGTGTCAGCCTCCGATAGTTTGGTGTCTACTAGAATTGTTTAATCCCTTTTCAGTTTAATATCTCCCCAAATGTCTATTATTTAAAGTATAATTATTATAATACTTCCCATAATATGTAGCTATAAAGAACACCAGTGCATTTTCTCTATGTGATGAGGAATGCTGGCCTGAAGAAAAAAAAAATCCATTACTCCAAAGTCCAGTGGTGCGAAGTCACACGGGGCAATTAGTGGCTGCAACTTTTTAAAAAGTTGCAGTGACTAATTGCCCTGCTGCAAATGACACGCAATTAGTCACATCTATAGCAGTTCAATTTCTGCAATTAGTCGCCACTACTGAGTTTTTTTTTAAATTGCGGTGACTAATTGCCCCCTGTGTCTTCACCATGAATTGTGATTATAAACTTGTGTGCGGCGGCTCAACCATAATAATCCATTACTCGCAACACTTTTGTCCAGACATTGCTTCCAGTGACTAGTTGGAACTCTACTGTAGTGTGTGTTCCAACTGAGGATATCTCATTCTCATTTTAAATATGACTATGAAGATTTTAATTCATCCAGGTCATGGTATATCTAGTATAAGTAATCTAGAGCAACTGGACTTGCTAAGACGTTTCACTACTCATCCTAGCAGCGTCTTCAGTTCAACTGACAGGTATGGGAAGTCCTCAGCATATGGAGATGGAGTTTCTGGTTACTTTTGACTAAAATTGTGTCTGGATACTTTTGGCCAGTCCAGTCTGCCTTTTTTTCGGAATCATTTAATTGGGGTAAAATGTATAGACTGTTGATTGGGTGTTTGTCTACATATTCTTTACATATACAAAATGTTTATTAATAATGTGCTACTTTCTCACCGGATAAGTAAGGAGGGTGTCCTGTGTGTTCCATGTCATTTGCCCTTTCTACATTTTCACCCCATTGCAGTTTGTTAAAGAATAATCTTTTGAAAAAGTGGTGCTTAGGGGCATAAACTGGGGCTAAACTGGTCAACGTTTTGTTTTTTTTATAACATGGTAACCAGTTTTTGATACAAATGCCATATCAAGATAAAGGGCATGTCACTGAACAAAAACACAATGAAAAATTACTTTTCAATGGTTTATTCGACAAAATACTAACATCCCATTTCCTTCTGTAGAAAATAAGAACACCCTTATCTCTAATACCTGGTACTGTCCCCTTTGGCACAGACAACTTTAAACTGATTACCAGTCTCTGACATAAAACGGGAGCAAATGTGTAGATCTAATTTGTGCAGCCTCTCTCCAATGCTAGACTCATGTACTTTGCCATCAGTAGTGGCAAGAGTTACCTGTGGGGCCCTTCATTCAGTTCAGAGGTTCTTAATTCTTTTAGCAACTTGCATTCTGCTCTCTGGCAGAGGCCTGCTTTGAGCAAGTTGGCAGTTGCTTAAAATCTTCTCCATTTGTAGATAATCTTCTGGACAGTAGAGTAATTGATGCCCAATTGTTTGGTGATCTTTTTTTAATATTTTCCCAGACTCATAAGAATCTATACCACTCTTTTCTGAAGGCCTCAGAGAGCTGTTTCAGAAAAGGCATGTTGATAACGTACACTTCAACAGCAAAGAGCAAACCAAACAAAATGTCTAAGGTTCAAGTAAGACACATTCAGCTAAAATTATCTCTAGGGTCCTAATCATTAGCCCTCGAATTTGGTTCCCCCTGTTTGTCAGCGTATTTTTGATATTACCAAAAATAGGACACTATATTCTTTACTATAGCAGTGAAGTTTTATTTGTCGGGAAACATTTTGAAGTTTGAGGATTGCTATAGTTCAGCTGTGTGATTGCTACAACCTTCAGCTCTAACTTGTGTCTCTTGGTCTTTGTTTTCTTTTCAGATATGAAAAAGTGCCAGTAATTTTGGTTGGCAACAAAGTTGATCTAGAAAGCGAACGTGAGGTGTCATCAAATGAGGGTCGTGCATTGGCAGAGGATTGGGGATGCCCTTTTATGGAAACATCTGCTAAGAGTAAAACAATGGTGGATGAGCTCTTTGCTGAAATAGTGAGACAAATGAACTATGCAGCCCAACCAGATAAGGATGACCCGTGCTGTTCTGCGTGCAATATACAGTAGTGTTCATTTAGAAGGAATTAATCCAGTTAGATATTTTTTCACAGCAATGATTTAAAATAAACTTCAGTTTTTTAAAAATATGTGAATCATCCAAAGAAAAGCTTTGAGAAAAAAAATCATTGACTGTGTAAGAAACAAACATTGCGTGGATAATGTGCAAATATTTTTTTTCTTTTTCTTAAATTTAGGTTTGCAAATTCATAAGTTTAGCTATTGTATGATCTAAAATTTACATTACATGGCTTATGTGTTATGTGGCTCCCTGCCATATACAATTTCTTCCTGAGTTACCTTGGGATTTACAGTTTTGTAAATACTTCCTATAAGTAAACTTGCCAACGTTTGCTCTTACCCTACAAGCAGTGGAAGTGTTTTAATTGCAAATCCAGAAAAAGGTAATTAATACAAAAAATCTACAGAAGATCTGGGATAGTCACCAAAAAAAATATGAGCCAAGTCTGGTGGTGCAAAGCTGTATGCTTTTATTTGCTGGAGTTTGTTTATATTAGTTTGGTTTTAGTTTAGGAGCTTTTATTATTGCCCCTAGTGAAGAAGACTTACGTCTTAAGAAACAAACACTTTAGTATCTAGTGAAACACTGCTTTTGTGATTGGAAAGGGTATTTCACCAACTATGAATACCATTTTTTGGGAAAAGAAGCCATGTTGCACACAGTCCTCTTATGAAATTCCCGGAAAGGACAAACATGCGTTTTGTGCGAGTGTACTAAAAATACAATTATTCTACTGAAACAGTCTCTTCAGAGTTTTTCTTTTGAGTGTTTCCATGAAACATGATTTTACTGGAAGCCCTTAAAAATTTAAGAATTGCAATTTTTATTGTTGATGCACACGACCGTGAGGTAGAATGTTCCTGGGTGCTAAAGCTAAACATCAAGTATATATCATTTGCATGGGCAATGCTGCAAGTTTATGCTTAATGCTGTCTGAAACTGCATTGTGTGGAGTTATATCTTAAAAGAGAAATTCAGTTGTCCTTTCACTCTAAAGAGATACTGACACCGGAAATTAAATATTTTTTTTTACATCTATCATAACATTGTCTTTTCATGCTGTTTGTAGTTTTGCCTTAAATGTATTTGCCTGATTCTTTTACATTACCTTTCTGATCCCCCATATTTTTTTATGACGGGGGCTGCCATATTTGTGCAGCAGGAGTCCGTTGGCATTTGAAGCTATAACTGACAGGTTGACAGTCAAGTTGGCAAAACTGTCAGGTTTAGGAACCTTAGGTAACAATTACTTAAGAAAAGCAGCCCTATCTGTGAAAATTGATTCCCATGACCTATGGGTAACTTTTAATGTAATTAATATTGTGAAGAGTGTTTTTTTTTGTGTCAGTATCACTTTAAGGAAACGCAAAGCCCATTTAATACTACATATAAAATAACCTATTACTCATACTTGTGAGAATAGTTCTTTTTTAATGTGAATGAAATGCTGTGTGAATGTGCAGACATAAGTATCCTAACAAATACCGTTTGGGGTGATATTTTAGGTGTTGACACATCTTTGTAAATATGTGTTCTCTCTCAGAAAGTACTTGTACTGTTTAATTTGCTTTCAAACTTAACAAAGCTCTACATAAAAACAAAATTTTTGAGACAGTGATTTCTAAGGGATGTGCATTAAAGGTGCTAAATTCCTGGTCAAAATTGTTTAAAAAATATTTCTCTCTTTGCTTTATTTGCATTGCATTAAATATGGATTATGCCTCAAAATGCTGATCTTTTCATTACCACAATTTGTATCGCAGAATATTATGTCACTTGCCCTGTGTTCCAGGCTTCTGTTCTTGAGATTTGTGCTGAAGGTAAAGGATGCCCCTCTTTAATTCATTATCGTCGTGATTCAGAATTTTAGACATAGAAACAGATTTGTTCAACTCAGATGCAAATGGTTCTGTGGCTTTGTCTTTGTGGAACTTGTTTCATTTCAAAGGCACGCACAGGCTGATTATTATCAGTTATTCAGTCTTTTTAGCAGGTAGTCCGATATTTGGGGAATTTGGTCATGCACATTAATGGCTATATATTTATTAGATTGAACCATTGTGCACACACAACAGTGGAGATGTTATTATCCGTATTGTTTTTGATATTTAAAGGAGAATGAAAGGCTAAGTCACTTGGTGGTGCCAAAATGTTAGGCACCCCAAGTGACTTTAATCGCTTACCTTGTACCCCAGGCTGGTGCCCCTGTAAGTAGAAAACCGCACCAGTTGGGGGTAGCTGCAGTGAGTGTTTTCTCTTCCTTATTTCTTCTGTCTGCGGAATCCCTGCGCCAGCGCATGTACAGTAGAGTGAAAAAGCAGACTTTTTTGTTAAAGATCGTCTTTTCACTCTACTGCGCATGCAGGAGACGCTCACAGATACCCCGGGCTGGTGCGGTTTCTCCTAACAGGGGCACCAGCTCGGAGTAAAAGGTAAGCGATTAAAGTCACTTGGGGGTGCCCAACATTTTGTCACCCCTAAGTGACTTAGTCTTTCCTTCTCCTTTAAAGGACATGTAAAGCCTACATTTTCCTACAATCCCCCCAAATGGCATCATTTGTACTGCATATATCCCCTTCGTATGCCAGCACTATCACATTTTCCTAAAGCAAAAAGCAGCTTTCACCCAGCAGCCATTTTTTTTCTGACACCTCATCAGTTACATTTAAATCTGCAAAGAGCATACACACAGATTCCTAATTCAGCATAAATTTCATCAAGAGTCAAGGCTCAAGGAAGAGGGGGTTAGGAGCTGAGTTTCTATGGGAACCAGCAATGCCATGTCTTTATTGGCTGCTAGACTAGGGAATGTGTTTAATAATCTGAGCTTAGAACAACTGAGCATGCCCACAAGCCAACAGCAAATTCCTGAGGGAGGGGGCCGAGTGGGTTACAGGACGAGAAGGAAATCTAAGTGATTAAGGGGATGCTGCAGCCTAACTATTAACCTCTGGACAACCAGTGTGGTAGGTATTAAAAGATTTCACAGAGGCTGTTCACTGATTACATTTTTGTGTGGGGGGTTTACATGTCCTTTAAGTTATGGAAAACAAACTACAATGCGCCAGATCGCAACAAAATTTGATTAGCCTAAGCATTACTTTGGGTCCCTGTACATCATACACAAATGACAATTGTATAAACAAGTGCCAGTATGGCCAGCTCTCATGTTTATTTTCCATTAATAAACCCCGCTATTTTCAAGAAATCATCCCTTTTTAATTGAAGTTTTTTTTATTGTTTGCAGTTCCCTTAGCAATATTTATATTTAATGCTTTCCCAGGGAAAAATAAATATGGATAATTGCAAATATTGGCATACAGTGTATTTTAGAATGGCACAATTGAATACATATTAGTCTGAATAAAAACGTAACTCCTATGAAACACTGTAGAATATACAGTTTGGATTTTATTTACTGCATTTTATTTATTTAGACCTTCAAATTGTCAGGCATTTGATTTCTACATTTTAGTATGTACTAAAATGTTACCATTCATTACTGATGATAGCCACATATACAAGTATTTATTTTGCTAAATAATATTACAAATTACTACTTGCTTTGCATCAAAATCTGCCCTTTAGCCAGAATCCATAAAATATCACAACTGTATAAGTCTATTTTCATGCTTTTCTCTTCACGAAACTGCAATACTTTGCAGTGAAAATTTGGCCCTGAACTTTTGTCTTTTTACCTTGTACTCAGTGTGAGAAGCTGTTTACATTGTTAGGGGATACTGACAAGATCTTCCATGTAATCACAAAGTGCATTTACTGCATTTATAATTGTACATTATTTATTTCCTTTATGTACATTATGTTCTCAGCTGCATTTTAATCACTTGGAACATTATAGTTAAGTGCTGTGCTTTGATTTATTTCTCACTGCAATTTTAATTACATGACTAACCATGCCTGGCATTATTAACTTTGATATTCACATTTTATTTTCTTGCATTTTCTATAATTTATTTCATGCACTACTAGTGGTTTTGTACTGAATGCTGAGTGAGGCTGTACTTTTGTATTGATGTATTGAAAGGGGAACAAGATGTTAGTGGTTTTGACCATTTATACAAAAGATGATATAAAGTTATCCAATAGGTAAATACTGATTAAAATATAGGTTCCCTTCACATTACATGTTTTTAGAATATTTCCCAGAAGCAGACAAGCAACCATCCACTCTGATCTAACTTTGGAAAATAAAGATGTTTCAGAATATACAGACTAATTATGGGTTATAAAAACAGATTAGTGCAGAAGATGCTGCTGAACAGAAACATCTTGATTTTCAATTTGAAGATATAATTACTTCCTCTGCCCAACCACTTTCAATAGAATGCCTGACACTCTCCATTTAAGGCCACTACTCACCTAGGGTGTCTGCCTAAAAGCATCAGTTAGCCGGTTCTTCTGTGTACTTGTGTACACAATAAATCTCAATACCTAAAAGTATGTGATGGTTTTCAGACGTCTTGGCACATCTAAAAGCAGTTACTGTTTAGAATTAATGCCTCTTCTGGATATATTGCTAATGTACTCCCTGCTGTTAAAATATCAGCATGCTATAATTTATCAAGGAGTTTAGTTACTACATAAAAAGGCACAATAGTGCATCCTGATTACCTTTGTATGGGTGACAGAATTTTATTATGACAAATCTTTATAATTAACCGCATGTTGTGCACATCCCTTACAACACAAACAATTTACTGATTGTTGGGAGAAAGTTTATGGAGGTGGGACGGAGGCAAACCTTGAGGGCTGCCCTGTTTTTGTGTCTGGCATTATACCCAATTTAATCTGAATAAGACCCATACCGCTATTTCCTGTTGGAGTAGAACACATTTTCTTGTAAGATATTGTCATTTTATTATTTAGGCAGGAAGGTCATAAAAAATAAATATCTGCTACATTTGACACCTTTGTTTGCTCGGAATGCTATTGTTGCAATGAGCCATTTGAAAAATGTAAATTAACAAAAGTTACATTTTCGCGATTATTTTTGTGAATTGCACATTTCTCAAACTGCTTTTAACTCATTGAACTGAAAAGTCATTTATCATACTTCCTCCCCACTGTATATTATGTATGCCAATATTGTTTTTTTTTCTCACACTGTTCTGATGGCACACCATGCTTGACCATTGTGGCCAGTGGATGCATAGCAGTCCCTAATATGCAGTATTTGGTTTTGTTTGCCCATCTATGCATTTACATATGTCTCTTTTTATGTGTATGGACCAGGGAAGACAACAAATTCTACAAATGGCAAAAATAAAGCAGGAGAGTTTGCAGATAGACAGATTGTGGCAATAGCAGATTTATTTTATTTTAAAAGTACATATTAGTTTTGATTTTTTTTATTTTAAAGGGATTTTATGCTATTTAAAACAGGTGTTAAAAAAAGTTTTACCTTTATAAATTGACAGTTTGACTTTAAATTTGAGTTTATTATGATTGTGGTGTTGTCTTTTAATTCAGCAGCTTTTCTTTTGGGAATGTAAGCAGATATCTAGTTGCTAGAGTCCAGTCTACCCCAACCCTAGTGGTTTGATTGAGATAGAAATATGAATAGGAGAGTGCCTACATTTTTTAGATATGCAATAAAAGGTAACAAATTTGTAGCCTCACTGGGCTATTTTTTTTGCTTTTGCAATATAAATGCTGGATAGAGGCAGAAAAGAAGGCAAATAAAGAAAAAAAAAAACCTATATTAAAAAGATTTGTAAGAAAATGATTTCTGTACAATGCTAAAAAGTGACCTACCACTTTAAAGATGCTGCCTTACCAGGATAGTTCTGACATGAAGAAACCAATGGTCAAAAAATTGGAAGCTTCTTTAAAAACATATTTAGATGCCACTGGATGGTTTAAAACACCTATAGTAACAGCCTCTGGGCCTCATTAAAAATCTCTGAACCATAGAGAAACAAAGTTTGTTGAAAGGAAACATGTTTATATGACTTAATGAGCCTCAGCTCTAAAGCAACTTTTCTATCTGAAGCAGCCCTGTCAGAAAACTACTGTTTGCCATTCTTGTAAGGAGGGCATTAAGAAATGATCTGCTAAACCTACCCTTAAGGGTTTTAAATTAGACTAAAAAGTGGCAAAAAATCTGATATCAGATTCTATCTTTCTATCTGACATCTTCCTCAAGATAATAAAAAGATAGTATTACTTTCAAGGTTACTGTCTACACTGGAAAGTAGAAAAGGCCTCAAAGGAAGGAGCTTACACCTACTTTAGAGGGAAGAGCTCTAGAGTATGAGATCAGGCCAACTTTACTTAAAGACTCTTTGCATGACACTATACCTGCAGCAGAAGATTAAACTAAAAAGCTATCCAAAAATGGGTACTTCAGACTCTAAAAAAGGTATAGGAAATGTATTTCTTTTTACCCCAAAAATCTGAAAGGTCAATAGGAAGTGGTACTAAGGCTGAGCAAGAGTTCAAATTACAAAGGGGTATTCCTACCAGTCCTTATAATCATGCAAGGACTAAACAAAGCCTGTTAGAGTAAAAGATATAAGGTATCTAAAAAATGTACTTTAAAAAAAAAAAAAAGGTGCAAATTGTAATCCAATCAGGTCTTGACTGATGTTTTAATTTCTCTCACTTGATTATATAATTAGTCTGGACATACAAAATGTATATCTCCATGTCCCCTTAAGACCTTGTCACCAGAATTTTCTTAGCATATCCCCAATAGACCTTTGAGAATCAACTGTTTATATCTCTGTCACTGAGCATTATAAGTATGATAGTAGTGGCTGTATGTCTGAGAGCTCTTGAGTATTGATCATCCTTTATTCAGAAGGCTATGTTAAATGGCAAACTCAAAATTGACGCTCTTGCTTTCTTTTCAAATTCAAAGCTAGGATGCATCATAATTTGAATGAAGTCCTCTATTCAACCATCTTTTCAATGGAGATTTATAGGTATGATTCTGTATTCAAAAGAAGGAATTGCTAGGTGAAGCTGGATGGATTGATCACATATTTTATCCAATCCACTTGATGAAAATCACTAAATGAAAGTCATAAAGTAGTTTCACCAACATGCAGACAAGATCATTCTCAACTGTAACAACAAGGCTCACAAGAAGCTGAATCTCTTATAAATGTATAAGAGCAGCTTGGCATGAACCTCCAAGGATAGATCATCTTCAGATCATTTTTTTATCCCAATCCTTTTCTCCTCCAGTCAGAGAATATGAGGCATGACTTAACATTCCAGGGCATTTCACCTTTAGTTATTGTTAAACTTATGCATAGTAGAAAAAAACATAACATAATTGGCCTGGCATTTAAAGAATTTGCTGCCAGAATTTCTACTATCCCAAATAGCTGATCAGATTCCCAACTACAGACTGGTTTCGCCCTTCTTGGGGCTCATCAGTGTAGTGCAGGGTTTTCTGATCAGCTTAGGTAGAGCCAGGAGTGGGGATTCACGAACAAGCTAAAAGGGTTGAGGAGACCACCTCATACGTATGTAAATAAGTCATAACAGGATTCTGGGAAGAAATCCTTTAGGCTCTTAGAAAAGTCCCATTTACATGGGCTTGTCCCATTTGCATGGGTTTATTCTATAGACTAATGCTGGCTCTACCTAAGTTGATCAGAAAACCTTGCACTACACTGATGAGCCCTAAGAAGGGTGAAACCGGTCTGTAGTTGGGAATCTGATCAGCTATTATCCTGGCTTTTGCATTGAAAACCCAGTGGGTAAGCATTAGTCTATAGCAGTGCTGTCCAACTGGCAGCCCGCGGGCCGCATGCAGCCCTCGACCCCCCTCTGTGTGGCCCCCCACCTGTCTGGCTGCTTTGATGGCTTAATTTTGTGTAAACTTCAAATGCTATCAGTATTGAGATTAACTGGCCCCCTGCATGGTTCTCACCTCAGATTCAGGCTGTAATCCCCCTGTATTGTTTAAAAATGTGCTATCCACAGGGGAGGAGGAGGCATATGGATTTAAGGGTGTGTCTTACTATGACAATATAATTCTTTAACATATGAATGGTGGTTGATATCCCTGCAGCAACCATTGTGATAAAATGGGTGTGGTTTGAAGTGGGTGTGGTTTAAAATGGGGGAGTGGGCAAACTGGCTTCCATTAGCGGCCCTCCACCATGTATGTGAGAGAAATTCCGGCCCTCGGCACCGCAGAAGTTGGACAGCACTGGTCTATAGGATAAACCCATGTAAATGGGACAAGCCCATGTAAATGGGACTTTTCTAAGAGCCTAAAGGAATTTGTTCCCAGAATCCTGTTATGACTTACTATCCCAATGAAACCAGAATAAAGTAGAGAGCCTAGAGGCAGAACTATGCTGCTACGAAAATGTATTATCAAACTCCACAATTACTAACATTTTCTAGCTCTGTCCTTGTCTTTCTCCACTTTGGTTTAACTTCTCTCTATCTTGTTGTGCCAGGACAGGTGCACAGAAGGAAAGCCTTGTGGATTCAGTTATTGTGTCATGGCTTTTGCCACTGATGAGCCTTTTTATTACTATTCCAATTATGTTAGGCTTTATGATGGTTAACGTAATACTTAGGTCTTTACAAAATTTCTGTTTTTACGCTCTGGAGGAAGCCCTGTTTCATGACCAGTCATGACCATTTTTACTGTGACTGTTTTTCGAGGTGTTTTAAGAATCAATGGCTTACTCTACCTTAAAACACTCTATTTGACTTCTTGTAATGATCCTATCTTGAAACAAAAAAAAAAAAAAATCATATAACAATTGTGAGCTATTTCTTCCAATGTTTTCTAAACATTTTCAAACAAAAAGAACCTCCACTGACTGGAAGTCAAAATAAATGTCTTGTTGTATCTTGTAAATATGGAACACTTCAGAGAAAAAAGTAAGTATCCAAACTGGCTGTATACTGGTGGACAAAACCCCCAACTTGTATTGCTGTGACTACATCTATTCAGGAATAATGAATTAGAACAGTTTCTATTCTGTAAGATGAGAGATCTACCCTTTCAGTAGAACAGATCTGAGGGAAAGCATCATGGTCAAGTTATATAATCTTCAAAAGAAAACATTACAGGCTGGCTGTTGGAGCAGCTAGGTAGGTGGCTTTTGCTAAGGCAGTCTTGTTTTTTATCTTAATTGTACTGCTAATCCACTCTTTAGTAAGTGCTGACGTTGTACATGAGGAAAAGCACAGATTTATAATTACTGTAAATCATCTTGCCTGCATTCCAATAGGCATTACATTATTTCTTCCTATACTTAATTCTTAAATAACTCATTTGGTGGTCAATGAGTTCTGTTCTGCTCGGAAGTCTGCTAGAGACTCAACGCAGGAGGCGCTTTTATAAAGAGGCAATTTCAAGTTTAGGGCAGTATTTTACCTACCCATTCTAAAGTGTTTTTAGTCAGTGCTAGCATTGAGTAAATGGAATCATGGTAAGTATAAAGCCATGCTTTTATTGATTTTAATATTTTTTCACTTCATTCAGCTATGAATGACTGCAGTGCAAAGCCTTAACCTAGCTATATCAGTGCTGTAAATTATCTCTACCAAGCTCTGCTGTCTCACCGTAAGTTAGTTGACACCACTTTTTCAGGTTACGTTTATTATTTACATTTTGTGGCTTTTGGTCAGATGCTAAATGGCTAGTTAGGTGGAAAATAGCAACACATCACATCACATTACATTACTCCTTGGTTTATAGCTGAAAGCAGCCCTAAATATAAAAGTATGAAACTTTAATGTCACAATTCATAGAGAGCCTGGACAATCAGATAAAGAGACTTTACAGCCTAAAGGTAATAATTTTAAATGCAATTATTGGACGTTTTTAAATGAAAACATGTTGACATAACTTAAATGGAAATTTAAAATTAGGTCACTGGAATGTGTGTAGTTGCTTTTTGTAATCCATACCTGTACATGACCCTTTTACCAGGAAGATTTACAGTAAATTTGTTACATGCTTTCAAAAACGCGGTTTAACAATATTATACTGAATATTCTTATTAAACTCATTTAAGGTCATTTGTTAGCTACTCGTACTAATATTCCCACCTCCCACTCCATTTAACAGGACTATTTTAATCCTGTTGTTAGCTCTAGAAAAGTGTGCCTTTGCTTTGTTGGTCATAGTAAGTATTGTTGGGATTCAATAATACATTTATAAATGATCAGTAGAATCCAAACTAAATAATTACATTACATACAGTTACCTGTATAAATTCCAAGCAACAACAAACCTATTTTTATAATGAATACACCAATATGTTTAATAGAATTACTGTATTGCATAGAATTACCTTTGCAGTATGGTTAGCACTTCCCTTATGTGTGTATTCATGATAGATTGATGCTTAATGGAAAAGATGTGTAGGGAACTTAAAGGAGAAGGAAAGGCTAGTAAAGAGTTAATCTCAAGCTGCAGGCATACCTTCAGTTGTCTCAATAGTGCCCTTAAGCTTCCCCATATTACCCCTGTTCAGATGATCAGAAGCCAAACAGCAAGAAAAAACGCTGAGCTCTGTAAAGAAAGTTCCCATAATGCCTCACTCCTGCACTGAGACCAAGACCAAGTGAACATGCTCAGTTAGTTAGGCTATGAGTCAGCTTCCTGCCGATTGGCTCAGATCCATATTCCTAGGGGGGGGGGAGCAGGAGAGGGGTGAGAGCTGAGTGTCTCTGGCACAGGAATTACAGACACAACTAATCTTTTGACAGACAAGTCAGTGCAGCGTTTCTGTGAGTGCTTTATGGCTGTATTTACTTTCTGATAAAGCTTACTTAGTTTTTATCTTTCCTTCTCCTTTAAAACGGTCTTGTAAAATGTCAGTTGCTTATATTCTTGGCATTTCTGTTGTAATAAAACCTTGTACATAGAATATAATGCATTCTCCTCAGCTGTATTTGAAGGTAAATTATTTTAACAAATACATTTATTTAAGGAAACCGGTTTGTGTGTGGTGTTTAACACATATATTTATTTTAGGTGTGTTTTATATAGAGGAGTGCTTGATTGTATCTAATATAGTGTTCACTTAGCAAAAATTAGAACAATATTTGAAGGCACAAGTAAGGAGATGTATGGTGAAGAGTAGTGATGGGCTTTAAAGGAGAACTAAAGCTTAACTAAAGAAATAAAAATGTTACAAATGTTTTACATGTTTAATATGTTTTTGGATTCTGTACCAGCCCAAGGCAACTACAGCCTTTTATCAGGTTAGATCTGTGCCCCCAAAGATGCCCCATGTGAGGAGAGAAAGATCTATTGCTTTTCAGGACCCGTTGTGCCATCCATCATGCTTTAAGGTAGAAGTCTGTTATCTGTACGGGCTTATGTGACTGACTATGGAAAAGTTTATTACTATTTTCTGTGTGTGCTGTGTATTTCAACATGAATGGGACCTAAACACCATTTTCTGCATTCACTGTGGTGAAGTGGTGTGTTCCCTGTTTTATTGGCACAAGTGCAGGCCGCTGTGAGAATTCTGGAACTGGTTTGGAGGTAGCGATAGCGCTAGGGTTCCTCTGTGTCAATAGACACAATCACATTCAATTCAGAACAGGACGCAGGAAAGACTGAGCCAAGTGCAACTATGTGGAAATGCAAAGAATGCCTTTTAATGCAAATACCTTTAATGAATTGGATTTTTGCACAACCAATAGTAAAGAAATTTATAGTCCCATTGATAGAACTGTAAATGGTTGCCATGTGTTTCATATAGGCTAATAGATTCGCCTGTCAGTGCTCACGCGAGGCAGATTTTGGCCCATAAATGCACAGTTGCATAGACAGATTGCTGTTTTATTGGAAAAGTAAGAAAAATGCTTTTTCCAAAACTATTTAAATAACAATGAAACTTCCTTTTCATTCTCACATACAAAATTAATTGCCCTTTTCTTTTTCTGCTTTAGTGCAAGGTGAACATGGTGGGGGCATTTTGGTAAATTCTAGCTTTACAAATTCAGTTCATATACAAGGCAGCCTACAGTCCAGTTACCATTGCAAGCAAGTCATTGGCATAAGCAGCAATGTGGGTCTGTGGTGGGTAATTTTAGGCCACTTGATGCTTTTTAGATACTGAAAAATGACAGAAGATTTGTCCATAAGCATAAAATGCAATATCAAATCCTGTAAAATATTGTTTTGCTTTGCTTTGTTTTTAGCATTGGCTATGCTAAAAACTGATGCAAAAATGGTACAAACAGGTGAATTAAATAACTCATACAAGGAAAGTAAGTTGTTTTCAGATTTACTGGAATAAATGACTTTAATTCAGTGCTGTGTTGCCCATTTTTTACTCCAATAAAGAACTTCACTGATCTAGCTTTTGTTTGGTGAGATACCAAAATCAATTGCTTAGGACACAATGATAAAGAACCTTAATGAAAATACTGTAGCTTGTTATAATTAGGATGACTAAGGAACTTATATATCATCCAGACCAAAGAAGACGACAATAGCTGGAATTGCTTTAAGGTCAAAACTGCACAAATAAACAAACAAACAAACAAACAAACTGGCAAAACTTTTTTTGATCCAGGTTAGGATTTAGGAGGGCCATTTACTAACAGTCTGATTTTTTTGTCCCAGTTTGGGACAAAAATAGTCACAACTTTTCCGAGATTTACTATGCATCAAAACGGCTAAAACTCAAATTCCGACAATTCGCCAGCTAAAACTTGCCAAGATAATGTAGAAGTCATTGGCAATCCCTGCAGGATTCTTATATTGCTTCGAGGAATACACTGAATCCAGAATTCGGTCAGGGATTCTGCCTTTTACAGCAGGATTCAGATTTGACCCAGTTCATGCCTCTGGCTAACCAAATCCTTAAAATCATGTGCCTTTTTGTTTGAAATTTTTTTACCACGCACTAAGCATGCAGTTCTCTTTAGCTTCCTTGTCCTAATCTGCATATGCATATTAGGGTTTGGATTCATTTCAGTATTTGGTAAAATCCTAATCTCCATCCTAAAATATTGGATTTGGTGCATCCCTACTTTAGAGGTTTCTGATTTTTTTATGCTGTTTTTTGTGCAACAATTCGAAAAAGTTGCAGTTTTCATCTGACAAGTTGAAAAATTCAGAATATTGACAGCTTTCAGAAAGAGCCAGCACTACACAATAGAGCTGCTTTCAGATAAGCTACTGTTTCTCCTACTCAATGTAAATGGAAAAGTAATCTTATATCAACCACTAGGTGGGGTATGGGAGCAATTTTCCAAATAAAGATGTTAGCGATCAGTTATCTTGTAACCTTCCTATTGTTCTGCTGATCAGCTTTTGGGGGACAAGGGAGGGGAGCGATATCATTCCAACTTTCAGCGCAGCAGTAAAGAGAGACTAAAGTTTATCAGATCACATGGGTGAGAGCATATGGGAACCTAAGAACATGTCTAGCCCCACATCAAATTTCAAAATTTCCACACCACTAACAAAGCACAAAAACAAAAGCTTTCACTTCTCTAAAACAAGCATTAGGACCCAAGCGCAGAAACACAATACAATAGCATGTATCACTTTAGCTAAAATAGGAAAACACGGCGCTTTATAAATACATGTTAATGACAATAATGCACAAACATATTCCATAGCGCTATACAATAAATGGGTGTATACTTTATACATACAGATTTGCAAACAAAGCCAATCAATAAAAGAGGTAAAGTTGGCCCTGCCCAAAAGAGCTTACGATCTGCACATGTTCCTGTTGCACAAAATATCTAGTCCGAACAGAACAACAAGCATGTAGCTCAGTGGAAGTTGAAACATAAAACTTGCTTTACTGGATTTTTGTTCAAATGACCCCCCCCCCATACACAGGAATATATAGTACTAAAGCTGTTGGTAAAAAATCAAGTTATTCCCCCAAGAGTCATCTAATTATAAAGCCATATTGACTCAATGCGGTTCATTAGCAATGATTTAAAGATGAGACAAGTTTTTAGGAGAAAATAGATTCAAAGCAATTGCATTCATTTATGCCTTTAAGGTTTTATTTTTATTTTTTAGGAGGATTTTTAGGTTCCTAACTTTCCAGCACATTTAATTTCACACGGACACCGGAAAAGCTGTAAAACATTCACAGTACTAGAAATGGCTTGTAATGCTTTTTTTGTGTGTGTGGGTGGAAAGCTGTTTTTCCTTATGACAGATTGCACAGCTTCTGCAGGTATCTCAGCCAAGTTCCCAATTTGTGTTAATTAATTTTGGGACATATATATAATTAGTCATTTCCATTATCTGGGCATCCTTGAGAGTGAAGTGCTTAGCACCTTTAAGCACTATAAGACACAGCGGTTTTGCTGAGGCAGGCGCACACTGCTTTGCTAATGCTCTAAAGCTTCTCTGCATTAGGTCTAATCTAAAGCTTGTGAGCAATGACTGTCGCTTCAGTCTTATGAAAATGGGTTGTTGTTTTTTTTTGGTTAAGGGTGCAATGCACAGATACATTTTGGATTTTGCTGAATTTACTGAATCCTACACAAATGAATCACTCATGAGAATTGTAATTGCTTACCTTATACCCCGGGTTGGTGCTCCAGTAAGGAGAAAGATCCTCTTCCTTCTTCTGTCTAAGTGCCACTTGCGCTGGCCCTGGGAATCGGAAGAAACAGAAGATGATTGCTCACTCACAGCTACCCCAGGCTGGCGATTACAATCACTGGGGGGGTGCCTAACATTTTGGCTACCCCCACTGATTGTACCTTTCCTTCTCCTTTAAAGGGCAGATATCAGAGGAAAATCTTTTCCCTGACGGAGGCTGTGGCTAGTAGAGTCTGCACTCTGGTTAGGGGAATCAATACTATTATGTGCAATAAATGCTTATAATGAGCACTATGCCAGCCACAAACAGAGGGGAACCCCCAAGTGTGGGACCCCATGATGGGACACAAGCATGCAAATGGTTTTAGAGTTTTTTTAAACAATGACTAAACTTATTTCCACTAATGCCACCAATGTCTAGTCATTTATTTAGATATCTGAATAAAAAAAGCACAAATAAAAAAAAAATGTGAGCTAGCAATCCTTCTTCCAGCTTCAGCCTTCGTGCATGCGCAGTAGAGCGAAAAGCCAACCATAACAAAAGCCAGCTTTTTCACTCAGCTGCACATGTGTCGTCCCGGGGATTCTGAAGAAAGAAGACAGGAGGAAGAGGAACACTCGTTTGCATATACCCCGGCCCAGTGCCGTTTTCTCCTGACAGGAGGACCAGCCAGCGGTATCTGGTAAGTGATTACAATCACTGGGAGGGGGTTGCCTAACATTTGACACCCCCCAGTGATTTATTATTATTATTAACATTTATTTATAAAGCGCCAACATATTCCGCAGCGCTGTACAATAAGTGGGTTTCATACATTGGACATACAGAGTAACATATAAAGCAATCAATAACCGATACAAGAGGTGAAGAGAGCCCTGCCCAAAAGAGCTTACCATCTACATAGCATTTTCTTCTCCTTTAATATACATAGTGCTAAATCCATATTGTTATCAGTGAGAGCATTCTGTTATTGGGAGGCACAAGCGCCTGGATAAAGGTGAAGGGGCCCCACAGTTTTCAATCTTGCCAGAATAGCCTCCACATAAGATCCTTCCACTAATGGATAATTTATATCTAAGTGACTGCTTTAAGCTCCAGTAATTTTGTGCTTTAGAACTCATTGTGTGAGTGAAGCAACTTGGTGAAATACCTGCTGAAGGGAACAATCAGTTATCGGAAATTGGTGTAGCATCTGTGTACTAATGGAACTGTATGAGGTATTCTAATCTAAACCCATAAACTATGGAGGACAGAGTTTTGAATATACATATTTCAGTTAACTAAGCTACCATTTGTTGTACCACTTGTGTTTCTATATATTATGAATTAAGCCGGCATTTTGTTTGCTGTACTGGCTGGCCAGTTCTATTTAAGAACTAATTTCTATTTTTAATTTCTGTTTAAAAAAAACATTATTTATCATTTGGATTATTTGGTTGCACGCGTATTTTAAGTGTATTGGTTTCCCCAAAGGGACTTGAGGGGATTGGTGAATCCAATTGCAAATATTACCTATATAGTGTCATGATTCTTATTATATTATGACTATTTTTTCTGTGTTCATGTTGTCAATGGGGAACCATTCAATTTTCATTTTTTGAGGATCTAGATTTCCTGAAGATTCATACATCTTCTTTATTGTTCCATATAAACTTCTGACCCTTTCAGGTATTGGAGGAATCTTCCATTCTGAGCTTTAAACACTCCTAATTATTGAAAGAGTTTCTAACCAGATTACAGACATACAGTTACTTGTCCCTAAGCGTTCTTTAATATCTAGAGAGAAAGAGCATATGTCTATGACTGCACATGAGCAGAAGAGTACATATTCCTCTTTATATTAAACGTGAATTAAAAGGAGTTGATAAAAAACTTACAATGATGAAATAACTTTATTTCAATGAATTTTTTAGATAAACAATTAGCAGTAGCTGGAATGTTAACTGATCTGCAGTGAAACCTCCAACATCTCAGAGTTAGCTAAGTGGTTGTTGTGAAGAAACAGACTAAGGCAGCGTTGATCAGGAAACGTAATTAGAAATACGCAGCCTGTTTGTGCCAATTCACTGTTAAAGTACAAAAAAGAAATTATGCTGATAACATGAAAAGAAAGCAACAGAAATTGGCAATAATAATTCTTCCTCCATGTAAGCTCTCCATGGATTGGCATCATTCTTTATCCATAAATACAATTCTGCAGAACAGTCTCCAGCTATTGTCTCTCAGGATGTTAGATTTTGTCTTGGCATTTATAGACAATATTTATATATTTAATATGTTTGCAAGCAAGGTTAATTTGCTTATTGTTCTTAAAGGGGAACTTCACCAACACACTATTTAAGCTTTTTTAAAAGTAAACATTATTTCAAGCAGCATTCCAATATACATCAATTAAAAATATGCAGCCTTTTCATGATTTTTAGTGTAATAATATGATTTGGAACAGTTTGGCCCTAAGCCTGGCCCCTTTTCTCCTGCTGATCTGGCTGACTACTTAATTACTTAATTACTTAAATGGAAACGAAAGTGGTTGTAATCACTTACCTGATACCCGGGCCCGGTGCTCCTATTAGCAGAAAACTGCACAGTGAAAAGGCTGGCACCTGGCGAAGAGAGAAGGCTAACAAGACCACTGGCCGAGGTATCAGTTATCAAGTGATGGGGGTGCTTAAAACTTGGCACCCCCAGTGATTGAAGGTTTCCTTCTCCTTTAAGCAAACATAAAATGAATGAGCTTCCTGAACTGACCACTACTTCCCAGCACCAGTCCCACCCATTTCCCCACTAGTTTCACCAACTCTAGTGTCCCACAACAGTTGTCCATCTGATTCACAGCCATAAAACGCTTCCAGCGCCAGATCTTCATTTTGCTCCATCCACCTGACATTTAACTAATTTCCCCCATTATGCAAAAAATCCTACACCAGCCCCTCACTGCTACCACTAGATTTCCTGTCACCTGTTCCATCTCCCTCTATTTGGACATTTGATCAGCTACAGGCATAGGCTTTATAAAACTAAATAGTGACATCAGGTTCTATGACGGAGCAGGTTCTATTGAAAAAGACAATCCAAAGAGAAACCCAACTGCCCAGCTCAAAACTGGATATGTGGCAAGCCAACATTGGTCACAGCGCTGCAGCAGGTCCCTTGACTTGTGTCAGGTCTGAGATTTAAGCAACCTGTTCTACTGCCAGTTCCTTTACACCAGGCCCTCCTCACTATCTTTCACAACCATTAGTACCCCAAAAATGCCTCCACAAAACTTACAGGCAATCCCCCTGCCAGCTGATTGGCTTCCAGTGCTTACCTGTAAAGGTGGGCCTGTTTGAAGTTATAAACGGTAAATTCTGACTTTTGAACTCACTTTATAAAGTTATAGTGAACAGTTCGGGGTATTTTAGATTGCATATAAATGTATATAGATTCTATACAAATATATTAGTTTTGGATTTGGTTAAATACAGAATCTGAAAAAAAGATTTGGCTAAATACTGAACAAAATCCCAACTCTAATTTGAATTAACCTTTTACATCAATTAAAGAATGGCATCATCTATCAATAAAAACTGGTCACAATGATGTGCCATTAATGCTCTGGGCAACTGACTTTTAGGGTTCTCCTGAACCAAATCCAAACCTGAGGCCTGCAAAAATGCTAAGATTCAGCCCAATCCAGAACAAAATCCTGGATAAAAGTAAAGAAAGTAGTTTTCGGTGGCTGGTGCCCCAGTAAATAGAATTAAGTCATTCTTACACTGTCCTGGCACATCATCATCATGTATTATCACCCCAGAAAATGAGGAAGGATACATCCATTGCTAATTCACAACACACAAGGCTGGATACTTGCATGTAGAAAACAATTTCCTCTGCTCACCTTTTATTGTGATCACCCATCTTTCCTTATTCTGCTCCCCTCAGTGGTTTATACTATGATTTGCAGTCACTTTCTCCACGACCCTCTCTGTACATTCATATTTACTTTTGTCTTCTTTTTTCATTTCTTCTTCCAGCCCTATTTATCTTTCTGTTCCGTTCTGCTCTTTTTATCCTTTGCCTTCATCATTTTTCTTATTCTGCTTTTCCAAAAACTTTCACATGCTTTCTTCTTATCACTTCTTTTACATTCTCCCCTTTTGCTTTCCATTTTTACCTTTAGACTCTTCTTTCCTATTAAAGAAAGGCTTTAGCAAGCATATATTTCAAATGTAACTACACAGTAAGCTTAACTGTGACCAATGACATACCATGACCTATGCACAGAATTGTTTACCAGCTTGAAGGTACACATACCCTCTACCACTGAAGGTCCATGTTTCTAAATGTGCTCCTATAATCAATCAATTACTCAATCCCTCTCTCAGTCTCTCTCTCTGTTTATATATATATATACTGAGTCGTTTGTCTATTCCACTGATGGAGAATCACTAAAAAGAAACAGGATATGCTGACCAAAATTTGAGTATGAGCACCTAAAGCAGGCAGAGACACCCTGAGTGCACCAATACACTCAAACAGACATGGTGAGAGGCTGAAACCCTTGGATTCATGCAATATTACAGGCTTGGGGAAGAGTTGCAGCAGGGACAAGTGCTCACTGTTAAACTTTTGATACTCAACATTTACTATGCATAGAGCTGGTGAACAATTGGCAATATACAGCAGGGGCAACACAGGGCTAACATTGGGCAGTGGGTGGGGTATATCTTGTCGTTAAATACAGACTTTTCTGCCATTTCTCAGATTTTGTGCATATTTTGAAAGGTTGGAATTAGAGAAAAAAATTACGGTTTGCAGTCTAAAACTATCTTTAAGCATGTATATGTATTTTCCATACAGTTATTGTAAATGATTTTTGCGAATGAAGTATGACAGCTAAATTGAAGATACGGTGCCAGTTGCTATGCAACATTTTATTTCATCATTCATGGGTTCTCCAACCCTTGCTTTCTGAGCATAAAAAGTCAAGGGTGCACTGTAATGATTATAAAATACAAGAAGTATTTAATACAGAATCAAAAGTAAACATCATGCATTGCCCACGCATTGCACTTTTCTTTTTCAGCTCTAAATGCTAAATGGAAATCGAATGTAAACCTGCTAATTATTTCTATTACTTGGAAAGTTCTAAAGCAAAATGCAGGCAACATCAAGCATCCTATTTCAATTTATAAATTATTTGTGTGCTGTGTTTCATAAGGAGAAGCCAATATCACAAATACCTGTTTCTTTACAGTCCATAAGGTTGCCTTCCCACTATTAAATCACTAGCTGGGGTCAGAATTACAAATTTACCAGCAATGCACTTTCCAGTACATTTAATGTAACTTGTAATTCCATCCTTTCCCTAGCTGACCTGCTCCACTGGTCCAGCCTTTTAAGACCTCAGTTTATGGTCTTGCCACTTACAGCACCCAGACCCTCCTCTGTCCCCCATATTCCCCATCCCCAATCATTGTCACAGCCTCTCCTGCAGGCTGCTATTAGGAGAAAACGTGGAAGCCATAACATGGATTGATACAGCTTCAAGCACAGTGAAGTTTAGAGTGATGTCTGACTTCATTTACAGAGCCATAGAGCTTACTATTTACATCTGACCACAGGACAAATGTAAACAGTGCTCAACCCTCAAGCTTAAAGTCACAACTCAGCTTTTTGAAGCTGTGTTGGGGCTTAGGTTAGTATCCAGGGGCTTAAGGAGGTGGGGAAAACTTTTGAAGGAGAAATTGGCCAT
The DNA here is from genome assembly GCF_000004195.4 of Xenopus tropicalis. Taxonomy (NCBI): domain Eukaryota; kingdom Metazoa; phylum Chordata; class Amphibia; order Anura; family Pipidae; genus Xenopus; species Xenopus tropicalis. The sequence goes on along the minus strand of NC_030678.2, from coordinate 121,590,214 downwards.
GAAAATTTTTATATAGGCATACTGACATGTTTAGCTTAGTAACAGAATGTGTCACTATACCTTTAAAGGGGCAGAATATCCCCTATTTGACATTAGTTAAATGAATAGGCCTTGGACTGAACATATATTTTGCATATATTTTTAATTATGTTTTATCTCTAAAAAGAACAAAATCTGAAAATGAAACTAAAGCCACATTCTTCTTCCTGAGTCATTTGAGCACAAAAAGTAAATTAGCAGTCCACTGAGAAGCCCTATGTATAAACTAGCCCCTCCCTAATCCGAGCTGCAGCCTGCTAGGTTGTGCGATAAGAAGCAGCTCATTAAACAGAGGCCCCTCATTGGACTACTTGTTTATTTTGATTGTGCTCATACCACAAACCATGATGCATATATTTCAACATATTACAGGAACATGTAGAAGTATTTAGTAAGCTTTATCATAAAGGTCTATGTAAATACAGCCATACAGAACTGCTGCTCTGAGTCCTTTGTAAAATAAAAACACTGCATTTCTTCCTGCTCTTATCCTTCAGGGCACAGCACAAGCCTGCACCATTCCTCCTCTCCCCCTTCTCCTCCCCTCTCTTCTGTAATCTGAGCACAGAGATGCAGGCACAGAAGTGAAGTCAGACTCTGATAAAATGGCAGCTGCTATCTTAAACAGAGATAGATATTATGGCTTTTTACTCAAGTATGGTAAAGCATTCTGAAGCATAAATATAGTGTTCTAGGTGGCACTGTTGTGACTAATCTATTGGCAATAAAATACCTGAGTCGTTTTCCTTCTTCTTTAAGAGCTGGAAAAACTGCTTGTAGCATAATTTCTCTTGGAACAGAACATTTTACAATGGACCTCTGGCTTACTGATATACCTGGCTGAGCATATTACAGTATCTTGTAGATGAAACTCAACTGAGCAGTCAGCTGGGTCCTTAATTCAACATTATAGGCTACTGGTTTCTATGTAGCGATACATGAAATATTTGGTGAACGTAGGTGAGTATTAATTTTACAACCCTTTTATTGGTTATTTTTTTAGGCATTAGGTATGGGTTTTGTGTGTATAAAAAGTGCATTAATGGCATACAACCATAAAGGCTATTTTGTTAAGCGATTGTGTTTTTCTAATGTACAGATGTTCCCACCACAAGGCCGAGCTACCTCGCTTTACTAAGACTCACTTTAAGACTAATCAGAAACAATTAAACACTTTAGAATTTCTTGGGGTAACCAGTGGGCCTGGTTTTGTGCTAGAAGAAGGCAAGAAGTACACGTGCTAAGAAAGTTATTGAGGGTATAATAAGTGATAGGATACTTTCAAATCACAATACTATGAAATTGTGCCAGCATGGTTTTATGTGCAATGGATACTGCCAGGCAAATGTAATTGCCATCCATTTAGACTTAAGGAACAGAACGTTCATTTGCAGCAGCGTAGGTGGTTTTTCATGGAGAGGTTGAGATTGTAAAGGCAGATTCTATTAATGCCTTTAAGAGGGGCTTGGATGAGTTCTTAAACAAGCATAATATCCAAGGCTATTGTGATACTAAAATCTACAGTTAGTATAGATATTGGTATTTATAGTTTATATATGTGAGTGTATAGATGTGTGTGTAAGGTACTGTATATACATATATATGTATGTGGTTTACCCCTGGTAAGGGTTTGACACCGTGCACCCAGAGAAAAGACAATGTGGAGTGCTGCAGACACACTGGGGGGTAAATATATATACACAATACACTATCATATGCAGGTAAATGAAAAAGAATGATGCCTCTATGGCTACCATAACAGTTAAAAAACGCAATAAGACCATAAAAATTAGGTATCCCCTATTTAAGCATTATGAAATGCTTCTGTAAGGGAACAGACAGGTGTTGCTTGATTGCCTGCTATGTGGGAGCAGCTGCCTTTCCAAAGGGGAAGGTACTCTGGGGCAGGTAGCGCTATCTGGGTGACTTAAATATTCTTGGGGATAGGGACTGAAATGAGAAAAGGGTTTATGCCTATCTGGATCAAAGTGTGGGACTGGGCACCTTAAGAGACTGTGCTGGGAGTGGATATACTGTAAAGGTTCCCCAGGGCAGGATTATTACTTATCCATATATTTTTCTTTGCTTTATTTCAACTGTAATATAAAGTTATCCTTGCTGCAAAGTGTGTGTGATTATTTTCCAAGTGGAATTCCCCCGAGGTGTGCTCCTCTGTGTCCACTAGGTGGAGGCACTGTGCTGTGAATCCCAGTTCCAAGTACCTTTCACTATCGCAAAGGGGGCTCAGAGGACTGAGCACAAACCAGGAAAGAAGTGTGCCAAAAAAGGGTTACACTTCTGTAATAGAACAAACATTAGGCAGCTTAGTTTAACTTCATTTTGATCTCACTTTGATACCTAATTCCAGTTTTCAAGCAATTTGCTATACATCACATTAAACAGTTTATAAGGCACTTATTTATTTTGGTTCATCTGCCTGAGTGCTGTATTGGGGAGCAGGAATTTAAAGTACACATAATTTCCTTCACTATTTCCTACCCTGGGGAACAGGACTGGGAGTGTTAACCTATCAGTTGGATAATCCAATTAGTATCAGAAGAGAATTTGTCTTTTTACTTAGTATAGTTACAAAGTTAAAGTCGAATATAAAATAAAATGTAGATTATATTTTTAGCAAGGCAATGTAAAGAATAAATGGGCAATGAATCCATGCACAACACAAATAAAGGGTTGTATTAAGTGTCTGAACTAATTTATGGTTTAAGGGTTATTTTCTCTTTCCCTAGGCTCTTGTAATTACAGGATAGTATTTGCAATTGAAACCCTTTCATGCAGAAAAATGTACCATCCTTATCATGATTATAGTACAGCTAAATATCCTGATTCCTAAGTCCTTTGTGTTTATATCTTGGATTTAATGCTTTTTTAGCACATTACTGTCTAATCAGAACCCAAGTAATATGTCTGATGTGGCTGAATATATATATATTCCAATTTATTAATTTACCCTAATTTAAATTTTTACCCTAATTTCTATTTCTTACCTGCTAACTAGGCCCCGGATAGATATTGAATGATGGTAGCAGGTGCCATGGCAAAAAATCACATAAGAAATATATAGATATTCAGCTTCTAAAGCTGGAATGGAAAGGCTAAACACAATAAACATCAAAACATTTTTAAAAAGTGAGAAAAATAAACTAAAAAATGTTGTTCTCTTCTGTTTCCATAAATGTCATGAATGTCAACTGAGAGGCAGCTGGGAGCTGCTACCACTTCATTAAAACTAGGGGGTGTACCATTTCTAGGGGCTGCTTCATTAAATAGTAATTGCAGATAAAATGGTGGTCTTCACTGTCCTGTTGAGCCCTGGGCAAATGACTCTTTTGCTCATTTTATAAAGATGGTCTGGAAAGGATTTATGTAAAACTCACCCTGCTATAGCTCTAGAAGAATCATGGACACTGAGTAATAATAACCTTTATACTGGGATTACCATCCCATGGTGCATACAGGGCTCATGTCAAGGATAACGTTATATGGAAAAATAAGTGTAGCAGTCAGCCAGCTATTTTTCTAGTGGTATATAGGCAGGGTTGATGGTATTATACGTATATAATACAAAGGAAATTGGCCTTAAAATTCTTACTGTTTCTCAAGTAAAAGCTCTATTGAAGTCTATGGGAAAAAACTGGAACTGAATAAGGAGAAAAGTTTTTTCTCTTTGAATTGAACCTTGTCTGTGGGTTTTCACATGATAAACCATGAGATAACGTTTTGTCACTGAATTGAATCTAGCCCAAAGAATTTCCACCTGACTTGGAATATAGCATTGAGTAGGAGAAACAATAGGTTATCTGAAAGCAGTTCTAATGTGTAGTGCTGGCTCTTTCTGAAAGCTCAGACTACACACCAATATTATAGCTTAAAAAATACATTTGTTGGTTCAAGAATAACATTTTAAATGGTGGAGATATTTGTTATGCTGTGTAAAACAAAATTTAGGGAAAAATGAAACTGAAGATTTTAAGTCGTTATTTTATGTATGCAGAAGAAAAAACACTTTAAAAAATTACACAATGAAGCCTGCCGATGTGTGGTGAATTTTGGCACTGTTTTTTACACAGCATAATAAATAGGCCCCTTAATTATTTGCAATGTACACAGTGTAATTTAGTACAGGTATGGGATCCCTTATCCGGAAACCCGTTATCCAGAAAGTTCTGAATTATGGAAAGGCTATCTCCCCCAGACTCCATTATGAGCAAATAATTCAAATTTTTAAAAATGATTACTTATTATCTCTGTAATAATAAAACAGAACCTTGTACGTGATCCCAACTAAGATATAATTAATCCTTATTGGAGGCAAAACAAGCCTATTGTGTTTATTCAATATTTAAATGTTTTTTAACAGACATAAGTTATGGAGATCCAAATTACAGAAAGATGCCTTATCCGGAAAACCCCAGGTCCCAAGAATTCTGGATAACAGGTCCCATACCTGTAATACAAACTATACCATACACCTAATATACTTGTTCCACTGTTTACGGGACTGCCCACACATAAAAACCTTCTGGGTACAAATTTAAGATTGGGCCACAACAGCCCTGGTGAACTATGTGATGCTGTCTCACCACTTCATGGTACACGAGCTACAAGATCCACCCTTTCCTATACTCATATACCTGCAAACTAAAGAGGGGGGGGGGGGGTGAGAGATGAGGAGTCAGGATCCAGGACCTCACTTTTCTGTCCCATTTTCTTCCTTCTTCATGCTTTTTCTTATACATTTTCTGTTAGCTCTTTTATTCTTTACTTAGTTAAGTGTAGTACAGTGCAAAAGAACTACCTCTTTTGTATACCAGTTGCGTTATGATGTACTAACATGTTACTGCTTATGATGCTTTTGCAATGTGACGTGGACTATGACCTGTTTCTCACTGTACTGAAAATAAAAAGATTTTTTTTAAAAAAAAATCATGATAGAATCTCAGAACTTTTCTTATTTTTAGACATGTATAATGCAGTGGTAAATGTTTGTTTTTGTAACTACTCTTCCCCTTTAAGTAGAGTTGTTGAGTTAAATAAAGAATGAGGCTAAATTAAGTCAAATTGAATACATAGCTAAAACATAAGGGATCTTCTCTTAGTAAGGCTGTTAGGAGCCCAGTGTCAGACTGGGGTGTTTGGGGCCCACTGGTGACAAGAAACAAAAAATAGGTTTGTTTAAATATAACAATAAAGGAAATTACATATCTGTATTTCAGCTTTTTCTGCATAACACTAATATGGCATATCCATGGGGTATTTCTCACATCATGGCAGAAATGGTCCAACTGGTTATGCCCAATAAATTTAGGAACTTCTTACAATGTTATTCCAAATCAAACTTTGTAAAAAAAATTGTATCAGCTTCTGAATTCTAACAGGGCTCCCTTTTTTTCGGATGCAAAAAATCCCCTACCTGTGCCTGCACCCGAAAGCATTGAATACGCTTGGCTGCAGGCACGTAATGACCTCAGTTATTTTTAGAAGGGAAATACAGCAATAACATTAATAAATAACAGGTTAAGGTTACTGAACTGTAATTCTATCAATAGCAGCTATACAACATCTGACACAGAAAGGTAGCAAAGAGCAATCAATATGTCACAGCAAACAAAAGTGACACATCTCCATTAGCCTGGATCATCTGTAGCCACTTCTAGCCCAACCAATTGAGTGTTAATAAAAGGGATCAATAATGGCAATCTCATCTAAAGTCTTACCTTGTGGAATTTAATCATATTGCTTATGCCATAGTACCCAACACACCTGTCTGCGTAAAACCTTGCTTTTTAAGTTGTTTGTAACTTTTTTTTTTTTTGGTATAGCCACTCATGGGTTTGTTTTTAACTGTTGTTCCACTCCTTCTGTTAGTGCATGGGGAAATAATAAGCACCTCTAGCCCAGTACTGCTTTAACTCAGAGTGGATGCTGTCTGAATAGATTCGTTCATTACAGGTTGTTTAACCGGGCAGAAAATACTGACTACCTTTTAGGCTAATGCCACACGCAGCATATTCTTGGCAATCTGAAAAAGACTTGCAGAGAATACACTCCTACGCTTAAAAATTCTCCTACCTGCGCCTGCACCCAATAGCATTGAATACACTTGGGTGCTGGCACATGTAGCCAATATCTGCCAAAAATGTGAGACATTTTTGGCGGATATCGGCTATATGTGCCTGCACCTGAGCGTATTCAATGCTTTCGGGTGCAGGCACAGGTAGGGGATTTTTTGCATCTGAAAAAAGGGGAGCCCTGTTAGAATTCAGAAGCTGATACAATTTTTTTTTACAAAGTTTGATTTGGAATAACATTGTAAGACGTTCCTAAATTTATTGGGCATAACCAGTTGGACCATTTCTGCCATGAGGCAATGTGAGAAAGTCACCGCTGGAAACTTGCTTCTGGAGATTTGACTTTATTAGTGCAGAGAGTGAAATTGCATTCTCAGCACTAGTGATGCAGACCCCCATTGCCCCATCAAAGCTCTGAAAAAGTAAGCATGGGGGATAAGAGGGGGCAGGATCATCAAGACCATCTCAGGCAGTGGGGGCTACATTCACAGAGCATTCCTTTCTCCCATTAAAATGGAGTCTCAGGTCTCCTGCTACCTACCAGGGGCGCCATCTCACACACTACTATGAATTTTTATTACCACTAAGGTTACATTTGTAGTCACCGCTGGGAAACTAAAACAGAACTTTATTTTGAGGTGTTTGAGTGGGCTTTAGCTGAGCACATTAACCCTCTGCATGCTTTTGCCATTGATTGTGAGCTTGTGGGCTGTACTATTAATTAACCAGACTTTGCCATAACTTTTCAATCTAGCAAGCTACTACCTATTCACTGATAATGCCTCAGGGGTGGCTGGATATTTCTTTTCTTTAATAAAGCTCCAGCTCTATATGGTGATGATACAGGGCTATATACAATTTTTTCTGTGGGTGCTGGCCTTTTTTCTGCTCACTTATCTACCCCAGACTACCTATACCTCCACTGGGAAAGAGCACTATTAAGACAGAAACACAGATATCAACCCATGTTCCAGACTTTGTTGAAACCAAGGCATGACCTGCTAGTTCTGCCTGGGTGGACTGGGTGTCTATATAGGCCCTGGCCTAACTAAATATTCAGTTATCTTTTCGGGAGTTCCTCTTGCATTAGCGGGAGAACAGGAATTTGAGAAATGGCAGAAGCCTGCAGTCCAGATGCTTGAGTAATGTCCTTTGGATTTATTTGTTTACAATTATATCTCAATGGGGATGCAGAATCCCATAATGAGTGAGGCAGAAGCGCTACTTTCCGTTCTCCCACAGAAAGCAAGGGTCAGGTCTGCTTTTACCTAACCTAAGGGTGCTGTTTCACACACTGCTGTGAATATATATATATATATATATTACAATCAGGGTTATATCAGGAATAAACATATTCTAGTTATTCTTTTTCTTAAGGCACATAAAAAAGGACAATAGATCTGGGTTTAGTTAGTGCTATTCAATATCAACACTAATGGGATAATTCATTGATGAGCTAAATATCAGTATGTATGGAAATAAATGTCATACAGAACTATAATGTGTTAATCTGTAGCAGTAGTTGTTGCTTTTTCTCTTCTTGGTCTTGATGGTGTTATATGGAATGATGGAAGACACACAAAATTCAGGGCTAGCACTTCTCTTGGCAATTTATATTTTAATAACAAAATATATATGTTGGCCTTGAGCCACTAGCTCCCTCGTGTGTTGAAACTGCTTAACTCTATTATCTTTGGCCTAAGAAAATGAAAAATATATTTGTTGCTATGGTGACTTGTTAGTCTCTGTTACTTAGTGTTATATTAAATTAGATCTACCTAGTAAAATTATTCTAACCCCTAAGCAACTCAGGCATTATGTTTTACTCCTGATCTATTTCTGCTTTGTTGCTAATGTGTAGTGCAAACATTTCAATGTTTTCTGTAAAGCACCTACAAAAAATAATCACTGCATTTGTTTTCTGTACAGCCGCAAGCGGAAAGGCACAGTGTCTTTAAGTTGGATGAACATTAGAATACACAAACTGGAAGTAACATCAATTTATGGGTGTTCTACAAAAACATTAACATGCCATATTGTGGTATATACTCCTTTCTTAAGCCTATTGTGTATTTCAGAAAACCAAAAATAAGTTGTTTTTTTTACTGTTCTTATTGGTGTTAGAGATTTTATTTTATTACTGCATAACAGTGCTTATAACTGGTGGGGGGTTAGCTCTTTAGGTGGAAGCAGCAGCTCCATTCACACAGATGAGACACAGGTACACAGGGTTTCAAACTTAAATTTAGCGTGTAAATTCATTTAAAACATCAGGGTTAAACTAGTTAGCAGAATAAGGGTGAGAATCCCCAGTGGTCCTTAGTGCCAGGAGACCCCTTCTTGCCTGCTCTGATAGGCACACATAATGGATGGGAAAATGAATCCCATTCTTCCCTTGTACTGCTGACACATGGGACATAGACTGTGATCATTTCTGTTCAGAAAATAACATGTACATGTATTCTTTAGTCTACTTATTTGGATGTCAGTGGATGCTTCGTACCCCTTTATGTGCTAGGCCCTTGTAGACTTGCCACTATTAAAACACCTCGGAAAAGTGGCAACCCTAGGCCTACAATGTCTCATTCTGGCATTGCCATTAAAAACCCAGGGAGTTAATCTCTGACTGGTTGCTATGGTTTACTGCCCAGGCATTATTGGACTGGGGTGTCTAGGGCCCACTGGGGCTGCCACCCTGGAGCCTCCCACTTTAGCCTTAAAGTCAGAGCAGCCTCCACTCATCATGTGTGCCCTTCTGCACTTCACATTCTTTTATTTACATTAGCCTGCAATTGGGGGGGGGGGGTGCAGCATGAAAAGCCTCTTTGAAATCTCTCAATACCTGCCACACTGGTTGTCCAGAGGTTAATAGTAAGGCTGCAACATCTCCTTAATCACTTAGATTTGCTTCTCCTCCTGTAACACACTCGGCCCCCCCTCGGAAATTTGCTTTGGCTGTTGGCTTGTGGGCATGCTCAGTTGTTCTAAACTCAGATTACTAAACACGCCCCCAGTATAGCAGCCAGTGAAGAGATGGCATTGCTGGTTCCCATAGAAACTCAGCTTTATCTGTCTGCTACAGTTTTTTTTCTCCTGAGCTCAGCTTTACCATTACAGTGCTCAAACAAAGCAGACCTTTTATCAGAGACAGTTGTGCCTGTGTGAGCCTGTATTCTTGATGAAATGTATGCTGAATAAGAGTCTGTGTGTTTAGGCTGTTTGCAAATTTAAATGTATCCAATTATGTATCAGAGGAAAAATGGCCACCAGGTGAAAGCTGCAATTTGCTTTAGGAAAATGTGATGTACATGCAGTACAAATGATGCCATTTGGGTGCGGGAGACATGCCCAACTGATATACATTGTAGGCAAATATAGGCTTTACATGTCCTTTAATTCCAGTTTTCTAATATATGTATCTGCATAATATTGATTTATATAGCTCTGCTTAGAAATAATTCTGCTAGAGCACTTGTGTATATATAGAACATTGTGTATATATGCCACCAATAAGTAACAAAGTAAATGTGTGTTATTAGTCATTCAAATGTACATTATTTGATCCAGGGGCATCTTCAATACTCTAGAACTGTGCTGTCCAACTTCTGCGGTGCCGAGGGCCGCAATTTCTCTAGCATACATGGTGGAGGGCCACTAATGGAAGCCAGTTTTGACCACTCCCCTTTTTTGAACCACACCCACTTCAAACCACACCCATTTTATCACAATGGTGGTAGCGCAGCAAAAACCCAAATGCTTGGTCCTTACTGCGGGGATATCAACAGTTATTCATATATGAAAGAATTATATTATGTCATATTAAGACACACCCTTAAATCCATATGCCTCCTCCTCCCTGTTTCTCAATTCGCCTAATGGCAGAAGCGCCCCTGCTCCCTGTGGATAGCACAGCAACCCCCAGCACATAATTACACACCTTAGGGACCATTTAATGGCTATTTCCAACTGCTAACAAACTCCCAGAACAAACCCCTGCCAGGTTCACCTCTCACTGCCTCCCTTATGCTGCCTGTGTGTGCCATACTCTGCCTGCCCTATGCTGCCTGTGTGTGCCATACTCTGCCTGCCCTACCTGTGTGTGCCATACTCTGCCTGCCCTATGCTGCCTGTGTGTGCCATACTCTGCCTGCCCTACCTGTGTGTGCCATACTCTGCCTGCCCTTAGCTGCCTATGTGTTCCATACTCTGCCTGCCCTATGCTGCCTGTGTGTGCCATACTCTGCCTGCCCTTAGCTGCCTGTGTGTCATACTCTGCCTGCCCATAGCTGCCTGTGTGTGCGATACTCTGCCTACCCTGTGCTGCCTGTGTGTTCCATACCCTCCCTGCCCTATGCTGCCTATGTGCCATATACACAGGCAGCATAGTCCAAGCAGTACATACATGGGTGATTAGAGCCTGAGGTGTGAACACTGCAGGGAGTGAACAATGCAGGGATTAAAATGTGTGAACAACACAGGGGATTACATGTTTAAACAATACAGGGGGATTACAGCCTGAATCTGAAGTGAGAACCATGCAGGGGGGGCAGTTAAACTCAGTACTGATACCATTTAAAGCTTACACAAAGGTAAGCCATCAAAGCAGCCAGACAGGTGGGGGGCCACCCGCGGGCCACCAGTTGGACAGCACTGCTCTAGAATAGTAGTGAAGCTAAAGAAGGGCACTAGAAGCAAACTGTGTAACATTTGTTCATTATGTTACTTCTTCTGCAATGTTCAGAATTGTGTTGTTCAAGTGCACTTGTCGCCAACATATACATTTTCCAAATGACTCCTGAATGCTAATGGGAGAGGTGATCATGGTATCTTAGCTAAACAATTAATCACTATGTCGCTTCTGAGATTTAATTGCTGGTAAAGAGCTGAATAATCAGAAACACCTTTTCTACATCTTTCTCTTGGGCAGCTTATTTCAGGTAATCATGTTCAATTACCAGTTAATTGCGAAAGTTCATTTTAGTTCATTTGCATTATTTTTGTCCTAAAGAGTACTGTTTTGTCAGATTACAAAACTATTTATTCCTTATAATTGTGACATTACAAATTAAAAAAATACATACATAATAAGTCCTAAAAACAGTAAAAACTCCACAATCTAAAACTAATTACACACTGTTTATAGATGGCTGTATTACTCTCCACAGGTCACTTCCAATTGATATCATCAGTGAGAACTGCAAGTTATCGGAAATGGCCCACAGCGAGTAGCATGAGATTTGATTGGCTCCCAGTTTCATTTTAATTACCACCTATGTCAAACAGGAAAATTAGTTGATACAGTTTATTGCTGACTAGAAACAGGTTTAATTGTTTCCTTTAGCAGCATATTATATTATTTACCCTAAATGATGACACCTATTCCTAGCCATCTTTCAAGCTGCAGCTACAGGCTAAATACTAATGTCCCTGAGTAACACAAGTGCAATGTAAAGTCTAGATAGGCTGCCATACTTAAAGTCTAGTTCATTCTAAAGAGATACAAGTATAGAACTTGCTATCCAGAATGCTTGGGTTCTGGCGTTTTTAAGAAAAATGGGTCTTTCCGTAATTTGGATCTCCATACCTTAAGTCTGCTAAAAATCATTTAAACGTTAAATAAACCCAACAATTGCTTTGCCTCTAATACAGATTAAATATATCTTAGTTACTATCAAGTACAAGGTACTGATTCATTATTACTGAGAAAAAGAAAGTAATTTTTTAAAATTTGAAAACATGGCTATGACCTTCCTGTAATTCTGTGCTTTTTGGATAATGGATCTCATATCCGGATCTCGTATCAAGATGTACTTGCTATAGTGAGTTAAGGAATGGTAAGATATTTAGGCAACAATTTTTCCAACAGATTTTAAAAAAATAGTGAGTTATGAAAACAGTTTATAGTTTACTGTAAGTGCAGCTCTTTCTGTAAATAATATGCTGTTTTCAGGCAATGAACGTCATATTTTTTGAGCTAGTACTTTTTAGGTTTTACCATTTATAGCTGGTAAATTGGATGTTGGATGTGTCATTTCTGTACTTATTGTAGTTAAAATGTGCAGTACCAGTACTCACCAGTTTGGTCATAGTTTCCATAGACAGCAATTAAATATAAAGAACTCATATAGTATTAATAAGGAAAACTGACCTAGTATAAGCAGCAGCCTCAGGCCCAATTAAGTTCTGCACACAAGCATAACTTCTGGAAGCCTCATTGACCACCCAGCACATAGCTTTATTATATGTTTTATGTCAGATATTTTTACAGGCTGAGACTCAAGAATAATTCCTAATACTTTTATATTTTGATTATAATAAAACCCTTTTAATACTGGGAAATGTCAGTTGACTTTATTATAGATGGTCGTTGACTTCAGAAGGACACGGAGTGTTCACTCTGCCCTCAGGATCGATGTATCTTCTGTGGAAATGGTCAAGAGCACAAAATTTCTGGGTGTCCATCTGGAGGAGAACCTCACCTGGTCCCTCAACTCCAGCTCTCTGCACAAGAAAGCTCAACAACGCCTTTTCTTCCTGAGAAGGTTGAGGAAGGCCCGGCTACCACCAACAATCCTCACCACCTTCTACAGAGGAACTATTGAGAGCATCCTGTGCAGCTGCATCACTGTCTGGTTTGGGAATTGTGCCATATCAGACAGAAAGTCTCTACAGTGGATAGTGAGGACAGCTGAGAAGATCATCGGGGTCTCTCTCCCCTCTATCGATGACATATACACCATACGCTGCATCCGCAAAGCAACCAGCATTGTGGCTGATCGGTCACACCCCTCACACTCACTCTTCACCCTCCTGCCATCTGGAAAAAGATACCGAAGCATTTGGGCATTCACATCCAGACTATGTAACAGTTTTTACCCACAAGCCATCCGCCTTCTCAACTCAATGGACTGGTCACACATAATTCAGACGAACTAAACAACATCAGGACTGAACTGACAATCACATATGGTAAATCACCTGATCTACCTGAACTGCTCTTAGCAATTTGCAATTATTTGCACTATATTCTTAATTTTATTTTAATTTATTTTGTTAAACTTGTGTTGTGTTGTAAATTTTTTTCATGGGTTGCATGTATGTAGCATCTTGGGCCTGGAGGAACGCTGTTTCGTTTTACTGTGTACTGTACTGTATATGGTTGAAATGACAATAAAAAAAAAAACCTACCTACCGATAAACATATCAATGTATGTATTAATGTATGCTTGGAGCGGTGAAACTACAGAGGCTACAGACTCCGTGGGCCTGGGGCGGGGGTGCAAGGGAGTAGGGGGCCTGCAGGAGAGGGTGTGGGGGGAGGGTCCAGGGGTGACTTGCAATACACGTGGTTTCCCCTCGATTATGCTGGAGGGGTTGTGAAAAGAATTTTTTTATGCCCTTGTACATGATAATATGATAATACTTCATTCTGTATTTTAATTAATCCAAAGATACCTCAGAATAGTGTAGAATAACGCATATCTTGCACAATTTGTGGGAAATGTTTGTTACTAATGCACATATAGAATTATATAGAACAAAATTATATATTTTTTGTAAATGTTGTAGCTCTGACATGAATAAAGTGTTCTTTGTTTTTGTTGGATGTATTTCCTGTATAACACAGGCATTTCTACTATACAGCACAGCATGCACAAGTAACCCTTTATAAATAAAACTATACATCCATGCATATATTTAACTTTTGTTGTGCTAACACTTGTATTATGGCCCTGGAATTAGGTGCCACCTGGAGGCCTTTTCCTAATATTGCAATGCAACATATCTTATGTTACCAAAATCCAAGTTTGTATAGAATTACCCTACATATATATTTTAGTATATTTATGGTACAGATTAATTGCTTTATTCTGACAATACCAATGTATTTGACTTGCACACTTGTCTTTTTAAGTTCTTATTTCACAAATACATAAGGTTGCCACACACATCACAATGACAAGATTGTTTGCTTCTTTTAATATAACTACATCAACTATTTTTACTTGTATTTCTCCTCACTACAACACTAGTGTGCCTGAATAGAACATTATTACCTAAAATGTCAATTCTAGTTAGTTGATGACTTCCATTAGGCATGTAAGGCTGATCAGTTGCACTAGAAGAAAAAGGGGCCACATATTTGTAGAGATCCTGTCGTCTGTCCAGCAGGACAACTGATGATGTCAGAGCAATATTGTTGAGAGAACGTGCTCAAACTGACATATCAGCTTGCCTGCAGGCTGACAGTTTAGATAAGGTATTACTTAAGTTTTTTTTAGCTCCACACGGTGATGTAAAGCCAGCACAAGACTAAAGTAATATCACCTATACCACTGATGCTCTTTTAGGAACCCATAGGGTTAAGCTCCCTATGGCTTTAAACCCTACCTCTTCACATCTTTACTGTTATTGGGCAAAGCCCTTGTACTCAGGTTACAGTTAAACCACTATCCCTTATTGGTTAGTCAGGTTGTTCCTGAGCCTGGGAGCAGAACATAGGCCCCAGAAGCCATTGTACCCCAGAGACCAGCATACTCTCTGGAGAAGTCGGGGACAGGGCCCCGTGAACGAGGTTTTAGCAAGAACAGCAGGTCTGTAATAGCACGGGCAAGTCTAACAGCCCCATCAAAGGAGATATTAGATCTGGGAGTATTTCTCCTATCCGGCAATGTTGCCTCAGTGTAGGGCCGCGGAGTAGAGAGACAGGAATAGAATAAAGGTTATCAACCTGAAGGAGCAGATATCTACCCAGACTGCCTCCACAGGGGTATTGGCTGAAAGGTGTATTTACCCTGCCCAGACTCTACCAAGAGGTGGGATAAACCGGTGTACACCCTCTCTTCTTCCTCAGAGTGCACTTTTGTACCATATACCTTTGCCTGCCTGTGAGTATGTGAAACCCTGTTTACCATCTTGTCTTGGACAATAAACCTGTACCATAGTTTACCACAAGAAACTCTCTGGCGTCCATATTTACTGCACTACACAGCTACAGTGAGTTGTAGTTGAACTACACCCTCAGCTCCTGCCTAGGTTTCTTCCAATTAAGCAAAGTCCCATCCTAAGAGAGCTGCATGTAACATATGCTCTCATATCACTTTAACCATTCCATAGCCAAACAAGTGTTACACTCTTATATTTGTTGATGTCCAAAATGTAACAGTTCTTTAATAATTGTTCTAAATTCTTAAACTATTGCTTATCTGAGGATTGATATTAGTACATTACCTCAGTTACTATATACAGATTGTTAAAAATGTTATAATTTAATAGTAAAGATCTGATCTTTTAAATAAAAGCAATGTGTACTTGTACAATGCCTGTCCTTTTAAATAGCAGCCACTTGTCTGCATGCAGTTACTGTCCTTTTAAATTGCCAGCCCCTCCCATAAGGCTGCAGAGAAACGGAAGTCTCAAGGCAGTCTCAAAAACAAAAGAGAACGACACTCAAAATCTGCTGTAAATGTACCAAAAAGGTATATATTCTGTATACTTTACAACTTTTATTACATACAGTATTTAAACTAGCAGTGACACAATCACAGGAAACAGATGGGACTTTGGGGTTTGTAGTTTTCTCTGTTCCGTTATACAAAAACAATGTCTTTAGTTCTTGTAAATGTCCAGCTGATCAGTAAGTACGGCTACTGCATCAACTTAACACTATTAAGTGCTGCCTATATTTCATTTAAGATATTATATGTTGTTTTAAATTGTATTTGTTTCTGTTGTAGGTTATATTCTAATTTACATGATATGTCTATGTTTTAAGAATCTCCCAGTTAGATCCTGGTTTATATTCACCCAGTGAGTTGATATTGTTACTGTAGGTTAAAAATTAGTACCTCATGCACACTGACGAAAGTATTTGGAAACGTACTTACCAGTATGAAATTAGATCCATACAGCCACATGGATACAAAGCTGTATATAATTTCCAACATTGTAAATCACCTTTCATTTGGGCAGCAATATTAATAGTGATAGTTGCTGAGATATACCTACATTATGGTAAGCCCCATCTTATTCCAACACTCAAGGGACAATTTTTCAAAGGTGAAGATGAAAACGTTATTCGTTCTCAATGAAAAAAGCAGCTCAATGTGCCTATTAGTAAGGCAGATATAGACTTGAGTTTTAAAAGTGGAAAAAAATGCCACCCAGGACGATATCAAACACTGATAAATAAAAAAAGAATTGTATGTGCATAGAATGTGTTTTCATTCAATTCACATTGCAAGTTGCTGATTCAGCTTTCAATAAAATTAAATCTGAAAGCATAAAACTACAGAGCTCTGGCACATTGGTGTACTGACTCTGTGTCAGCAACATATATTTCATAATATATTTGTTATATTCTCTTAATGTCTTTATATTAATTTTGTTTACTTTTTTTGCAGCAAAGACATTAAATGCCGTTGTTCCGAAAAAAATTGTTATCATTTGAAGACTTTGATGGCAGCTTTAATAATAATAACCAAGTGCATAAAACATTGGTCTGTTTTAACATAGGGGATGAAACGCCTTTATGGAAACATTGGGGCTTTGCCTACAACAACCCAAACTCTGATCATGCCGAACAAATCATACTACATGAATTACACACATTTCTTGGTGCAGACCAGTCTAAAATGAGTTTAAAATATAAGCTTAACTTGTACGCAAGCTACAGCCCATGCTTCTCATGCTGTAAGGAATTATGTCACTTCCTGCTTATCTATGAGAATCAAATCCACATGCACTTAAAGGTTGCTAAATTATACAAATTTTATGACAGCAATAATCAAAGAGGCTTACAAATGCTCAGAGAAAATGGAGCTAAAATTACAGTTATGGATTTAGATGATTATAAGGAATGTTTTTATTTTTTTGTAAGTCCAACGGACACCTTCCAGCCATGTACACATTTAAATGACTGCAGCTATGGAAATGCACGTGATATGGATCTTCTCTGGAAAGAGGTACCCTTTGGATATTGTGGATAGATTTTAAAGCTGATTTCTTCATAATTAGATTAGAATGCTAACTGGCACATCAATGGCATTTCTCAGCCAAAAAGGCCCACTATGCACCTGTGAATCCTGTCACTTACATGAATAGAAACCACCTGTTAATGCTCATGATAGGAAGTTTCTATTCATGGCAATGACAGAAGGCACAGGGGAGATTAGGCATCCCTTCACTGGCTAAGATACACCAGCAGAGAAGCACTATGGTCAATGTTCCCTCTAAGGTGTGCGTGCGTGCACACACACACAAATTTTAAGGCTGAAAACAAAAAAAAAAATTGTATATATTCTGAGCACAAATACTTTTTTTCTGTGCACGTAGCCAAGAAGAAATTAGAGGGAATATTGACTATGGAGCCCATTTATGATTGCCCGGGCTTCTAATAAAATAGTTTGATAAACTTGACACCAAGGGCAGTGGCACACAGGGATATTAGTTGTCTTCAATAAATCTTCACTATTGCGGGCCGTTCCACTGGCAAGAATGTAAATCTACTTTGCGAAGTGACCCAAAATTGCCTATTGTGGGAACTTCAGGCTACTTTGGAAAGCAGTCGTGCTGTAAATGTTTTCCCACTGGCGATTAGCATTTTAGCAGGTGGAAAGGAAACAAGGAACATTTTGTTGCCCACAGTAGCCAGGATTTATCACAGACAACAAAATGTCCCTTATGTCATTACCCTTTAGAATGGGGGAATAAAGGTGCTAATTACAGCTAAAGAGGTCTAAAATAAGATGAGATTATCTAACAAATTGTTGTAAGGTTTGTCTATCGTATTAATCCATTATAAAATGTATATATGCGTCAAATTAAATATAACATTTGACGTAAGATAAGCTTTAGAACATAGATAGTCGAAACACTGAACAGTACAATATATTACTTGGATTTGTGTTGTTATTTGTTGACTGGGTGAGTGACTGCACTGACACATCTAAGCAGCCCAATGTTATAAGTCTATCTCATAATATTAAGATGTGTAAGTTTGTTGGTTAACAATATATGTATTCCATGGGTGTGTTTCTGGGCAGCCC
Source organism: Xenopus tropicalis (assembly GCF_000004195.4). Lineage (NCBI taxonomy): Eukaryota > Metazoa > Chordata > Amphibia > Anura > Pipidae > Xenopus > Xenopus tropicalis. The sequence continues at coordinate 121,572,039 of NC_030678.2, read as the reverse complement.
AGTGGTTGGGCATACTTTTTGGGGGGAGTCAGTCTCCTCAAACCGTTGGACTTTCTCCATTTCTGTAATCCACTCCACTATAGTAGGGGCAGGTGTTGAATTCCATTAACGGAGGATTAGAATCTTGGCCACATTAAGGGCACATTTCTGTAGAGATTGTTTATGTGCTCCCTCTGGGGTGGTATTAGAATGCAAAAGGATTGTTAAAAATAATCACTGAAACTATAATTGCCTGAGAGAGTTTTGATTTTAATCCTTAATTCCAATATTCTTATAACCAAAATTTTTTTTATACATTCTTACAGGATGAAAGCACCACAAAAGGTGGTAAAATAACCATTCACAAGTCTGGTGAGTATTAAGAAGTATATATAAGAAGTGTAATCACAGTTAAAATATTTAAAGTGTAACGGATTTTAATAAAATGTGTTTTTAAAGCACAAGGAGTAATTTACAGGTGCACTATACTTGTGTAAAAATGCACTCTTTGCACTCTTTTCAGTTATATATAGTTGCACTTGGCGCCGCTCAGTGCTTTTCATTCCAAATCTGCACCTATTGACATCTAGGGGAACCCTGGAGATACTGCCACCTCCTAATCAGGCGGTAGTTTCAGGGATCCCTTTGTGCCAAGTATCAATAGGCACACAGATGTCACTCACACTTGAACAACAGATGGACTACTGCATAATTTGTAATCTAATTCGCTTCAAAATGCGCACTCCCTTGCATTAATTTTGGTGAGTCGAACTCACAGCAGACGCAGTGCTATTGTGCTTATTTTATGCTTTTTTATTCTTAGAAATCTGCAATTGTAAAGACTTTTCAGGAGGAGATGAAAACAATTGCATTTTGTCAGCAAAAGAACACTTGACCCCAGAATCCACAAAGGACAAAAATGGATCAAGAATTATGACTGTGGAGAAGTCACATATTGCTCATAGTTGCAAAGATCACAAGGGTGTGAAGAGAAAGCTGTCATTTTAAACATAAGGAATGTACAATTCCAATTATAGAATGGGAATGATAAGGGTAATGTTTTTTAACCAGCTCCCTATTTATGACTCACAATCCCCTTGCTACCCACCCCACACACATGCGTGCAAATGGAGGTGAATTGGGGAGTGCAGGTTGTTACAAGGCGCCACTGCAGTCATAGTTACACAGTTACATAGCTATTTGGGTTGAAAAAAGATCAGTCCATCAAGTTAACCCCTCCAAACAAGCCCCAGTGCATACAGTATATATATATATATATATATATATACATACATTCCATACAATGGGAAATGAGTTTCAATGTTGTGCATTTTGGTAGAAATAATATAAATGCAAGTTATACACTAAATGGTAGTGTTTTGATCTGGGGGATTTTGTAGATAACATGTTGTCTACTTCCAAGCAATGTCATTCTGTGGCTACTAAAGCAAATAAAGTGCTGCCTTGTATTAAAAAGGTAATTGACTCAAGGGATGAAAACATAATTTTGCCCCTTTATAGGTCCCTGGTAAGGCCTCACCTTGAGTATGCGGTGCAGTTTTTGGGCTCCAGTCCTTAAGAAGGATATTAATAAACTGTAAAATAACCTGGTAAAGGGGATGGAAGATTTAAACTATGAGGTTAGACTGTCATGGTTGGGGTTGTTTTCTCTGGATAAAAGTCGCTTGTGAAGGGACATGAATTCTCAGTACAAATACATTAGAGGGGATTATAGACAGATGGGGGGTGTTCTTTTTCCTATAAAAATGATCAGTGCATCAGAGGACCCCCTTTAGAGGAACGGAGCTTCCATTTGAAGCAGCGTAGGTGGTTTTTCACGGTGAGGGCAGTGAGGTTGTGGAATGCCCTTCCGAGTGATGTTGTAATGGCAGATTCTGTTAATGCTTTTAAGAGGGGCCTGGATGAGTTATCCAAGGCTATTGTGATACTAATATCTACATTTAGGGGGAGATTTACAAAGACCCGAACGCTCGGAGCGTTTATGCGAACGCTCCGAGCGTATTCTCACCGATTTTTTCACGCTTGTGTGACTTTTTTGCGCGTCCGCACGATTTTTTCGAGTGACCGCGCGAAAAATTCGGAAAGGCTCTGCCGCTGTTTGCGATGGTTCGGTACGAAAATTCCGTGACTTTCGGATTGCCAATACAATATTATCGTGACTAATACGATTTTTTCGTAAGCATTTTCGTGATATTTGCGATCTTCAGAAATTTTCGTTTCCAATCCGAATTTTTCCCATTCGGGATTCGAACTCGTGTTTTGATAAATCTGCCCCTTAGTATTGATGTTGGTATATATGGTTTATGTATGTGAGATATATGGTTTATGTATTTACAGATAGGTCAGTATAGGTTTATGTGTGCCGGGTTTACTTGGAAGGATTGAACTTGATGGACTCTGGTCTTTTTTTCAACTATGTGTTTATGGCATTTACAACCAGGTATGCAATATGTCTATGAAGATTCTCATTCATCCAGGTCATGATATACAGTATCTAGTAGAATTAAGTCTAAAACAACTGGACTTTTCTGAGTTTTTCTTGAAAACGTTTCACCACTCATCCGAGTGGCTTCTTCAGTTCAAATGACTGGTAGGGAATTCCCCAGTCATGTACTTTGAAGGATTAACACCTTCATCAATGAGAATCTTGGTACCGTTGTGACTGGATCATACCTTCTTACACCTGTCAGTTTCAGCTAACACCTAACTGAACAAGTTCAATGGAACCATTGTGATTGGATGTCTGTGACTCTACTACCATCAAGAGTTTAAATACCGGGGAATTCCCTACCAGTCATTTGAACTGAAGAAGCCACTCTGATGAGTGGTGAAACGTTTTCAAGAAAAACTCAGAAAAGTCCAGTTGTTTTAGACTTAATTCTACTAGATACTGTAAACCAGGTATGCACAATTTTTGGATTTGGCTAAATACCAAATCCTCCAAATAAGATTCAGCTGAATACTGAACCAAATATAAACCCTAATCTGCCTATTCAAATTTACGAAAAATAAAAAAATCACATCTGTGAATAAAAAAAATGATTGGCTTTAGTTGTCCAGAGCTTCATTTAAGGGTTCCAATACAGTTTGCCTAAATACTTGCACTGGGCCAAACCCTGCAAAAGGGCTAGTACCAACCCAAAACCTGGATTGGTTTATTCCTATTTAAAGCATATTTCAACCAAACACTTTATATGTTTTTTTGTAACCCCAACCCATCAACTTACCTAAAAACCTACTTTTGAGGTAAGTGACTCATTAAGGGAAGGCCATCTCCCATAGACTCTAATTTATTAAAATTTTTGAAACTGATTTCATTTTTTATGTAATAATAACCTTGCCTTAAAGGACAATGAAAGGTTAATATAAATTAAAAGTAAGTCTAAAGGCATTCTTTTTAAAGGAGAATGCAAGTCAAAATTTAAAAAGCATGCTGCCCAATAGTCCTCCTATTGTTTAGTAAAAACGCCACACTTTTGGCTCACCTAATCAAATATTTACTCAGCCACACTTACTTCACATTTTCTAGAACAGGCAGCCATCTCTAAAAAGGTATTCTCCCTTCCTTTCCCTCCTTGCTTCATACTGCACATGTGTTTCATTCCCTCCCCCCCTCCCCTCTGCCAGATCCGCTTCTGATTGGCTGGTGGGCATGTGTAGCTCAGAACAGGAGACAGGATCAAGTTACACACATGCTCAGAGAATAGGAAGGCTGCCGCCATATCTCAGAGAAGCAAGCAGGGATCTGGGAATTTAGATATGCAGTAAGTATTTAAAAAGAATGCCTTTAGACTTACTATTAATTTATATAAACCTTTCATTGTCCTTTAAGTACTTACTGCATATCTAAATTCCTAGATCCCTGCTTGCTCCTCTGAGATATGGTGCTGGCAGCCTACAGCAGTGTGAAGACCAGTGACATCACTGAAATCTCTCTTCCCTTCCCAGGGGCGGGCCAAGCCGACCGGGCGCCCTAGGCAACCGTGTCGGCCACCTCGCCCCTGCACCTTCCGCCCCCCCCTCGCGTTTCAGCGCGCATGCGCAGTTCCGGGGGAGGGGGGGCGGTGGCTACGCGATAGTTCATTGCCCCCACCGCGTATTGACAAGCGGCGGGGGCAATTAAAAAGGTTTGCACCCTAGGCAGCTGCCTCTTCTGCCTACCCCTAGTTCCGGCCATGTCCCTTCCTGTAGCTGCCAGCGGCAGCCTTCCTATTCTCTGAGCATGTGTGTAACTTGATCCTGTCTCCTGTTCTGAGCTACACATGCCCACCAGCCAATCAGAAGCGGATCTGGCAGAGGGGAGGGGGGGGAGGGAATGAAACACATGTGCAGTATGAAGCAAGGAGGGAAAGAAAGGGAGAATAGCTTTTTAGAGATGGCTGCCTGTTCTAGAAAATGTGAAGTAAGTGTGACTGAGTAAATATTTGATTAGGTGAGCCAAAAGTGTGGCGTTTTTACTAAACAATAGGAGGACTATTGGGCAGTATGCTTTTTAAATTTTGACTTGCATTCTCCTTTAAGGATACCATGACATCAAAATGTAGCGTGGATGCTATGACAGTTGTCACTGGGTTGGTGTGACCTTACAGTATCTCAGTGGGGATTTTGCCAAATATTTCAGTATATTTTCTATGGAAATCTTGGATCAAGCTAGGGGCATGGACATCAAAATGTTTGTCCCAGGAGTTATTGAAGGAATCCCCTAAAGCAGGGATCCCCAACCTTTTATACATGTGAGCCACATTCAAATGGAAAAAGTGTTGGGGAGCAACACAAGCATGAAAAACACCTTCTGGGGGTGCCAGATAAGGGCTATGATTGGCTATTTGGTAGCCCCTGTGTGGACTGGCAGCCTACAGAAGGCTCTATTTGGCATTAGACTGGGTTTTTATGCAACCAAAACTTGCCCCCACTCCAGGAATTCAAAAATAACTACCTGCTTTGAGGCTACTGGGAGCAACATCCAAGGTGTTGGTGGGCAACATGTTGCTCCTGAGCCACTGGTTGGGGATGACTGCCCTAAAGCAAAGGAGAACTCTAAAAGATACCAAATATTTAACAATCATACATGAAAGACATTACGGAAGTCAGATGGTAGTAGGATTTCAAAGATAGGAAAAGGTCCAATCAATTTGGGAACCGAGATACGTAGAAGGGATCCCTTGGTGAACATTTCTGGTAGGACACACTTTGTCACCAACAGAATATTATGAAGAGGGTTTGAGTCTATTATAAGCAGAAGTCATTGGTGCATAGCAGTCATATAAGTGAGTTTATCATTGGTAACAGGGTCATATATATGCCTGGGGGAAGAAATGCACCCCTTAGTGTTCATTCTTCCTGGTCTGCACCTCAAGCTTTACAAAAAAGAAATCTGGTGTGAGTAAGGTCGCTACTGATGAGCAAAGGTCCTTTCTAATGCTTTATTACTAGTGTTTAAATGGACAGTATACTTAATAGACAGTATAATTATAGGCCAGGAATACAGTGAATGGTTGTAAGGATCCTTCCTGAAGTTAACACAACTTTAGGTCAATAACACAAAACAACATGTAAAAATATTACTGTTGGTGCTTATGTATATTAAATGTACAACAAGTTTTAATAATGAGGGATTTTAATTATCCAGATATTGAGTGGGGCAATAAGGGCTCTCACAAGCAGATATTTGAATATTCATACATGTGCAGTGGCCTTTAATTGCTTGTACTCATGCAACATAGATTAGATGGCCCCATTAGTATTAATACTTGCAATGTGCAAGTATTATTATTTCATTAAATGTTTGTTGAAAAAATATACAAATATACATTAGGCCAACAAATACTCAAAGTTTTAGAAAAGAAAACATGAGCACCAACAGATCATTACTTCAACAGGCAGACTGGGGCATATGTTTTTCAGCTAAAAACACAGAGAAGAAATGGTTGTTTAAAATTACTGTACATTACATTTTTACTGCTCTAATTGTATTACCTTGGCAAGCAAGTTTTAGGCAAAGAAGAGGTTCCCAAATGGTATATGTCCAGTTTATTGCAAATTCAGGCAAACTTTTCAGTTGAACAATAAAATGAATGCTCTAGGTCTAGGCTCTAAATACCCCCCCCCCCCCCATACTACCTTCATAAGGAGAAGGTGGGGGAAGGCATGTAATCATTCCCTCTCCAAAATACAACTATTGCTAATATGTGTGACACATTCAGACAGAAAATATCAGGAGCACCCGCTGGGACCCTGTACTTGTCCCACATGTGCTTTTTAAGCTAGAATTTCTGCACTTGCGCAGGGGCATAATTAAATGAGCCACTTGGTCTATAGGTCTTACAAGGGATATTAATATAAAATAGAAAGCCCAAAGAAGATTAACTAAATTGATAAACAATGTGGAAGATCTAAGTTATAAAGAAAGGTTAACTAGGTTGGGATTTTTTACACTGGAGAAAAAGTGCTTAAGGGCTGTGGCACACGGGGAGATTAGTCTCCCCAATCGCCGGTGGGATGGCATACGTGGCGCCGCGATTTCCCGAAATCACAGAAATTGCCATTGCCATTTTCGCTGGTGGGATGGCATTTCGGGGAGATTAGTCGCCCGTGACAAGGGAGATTTATCGCGGGCGACTAATCTCCCCGTGTGTCACAGCCCTAACAGGGGCTATGATAACTATGTGTACAGTAAATATACAATAGTACCATAAAATAAACTGTTTGATGCGTTATTCACCAGTAGATTTTTCCATCAGAAATTAAGGCATTTTTTCACATTAGAAGAATGGAGGTTCTTAAGATGTCATTTTCTACAATGAGAGATGTGAAGGTGTGGAATTCTCTTCCTAAAGCATTTGTACAAGGAGATACATTAGGGAGTGTAAAGTGAGAGCAGAAATTAACTTTTCAAATTTGGCCCAATTACCCTCTTGGAGTCAAGAAGGAATTTTCCCACTCTCTGAGGCAAATTGGAGTCTAGCTAGGTAGATAAGTTTTAAGCTTATCTGCTATGATCAAGGACAATGAATAAACCTAAACAAATGGGTAAATAATTTTTTCTTATATAATTTGCAAACCCAATGTTGCTATTACTAATTTAATTCATTTTACCACAACACATATACATGCATAATTAGATAGCCCAGTGATTAAAGTGATAAAAAAAACTCCAGGTTTTAAGCTCCTACTTTACCCAAATAATAGTTTTAAATTACATAAAATGAGCACTATTCAATAATACTGAAAGACAACCCAATTTAAATAGCAGCAGTTGCATATAAATCTATAGGGAAATCTAGGGAAACAAACCCTACTATGGAACTAGTCAAACATTGTCTACTCTTTCTTCCACATTGATTGGCTTGAGACCTCAAACAATAAAGAAATACTTGCAGAGATATTCTTTAAAACTTGGTGGTCATAAATATATACATTACCTCCTTGCAATAAACAACTGACCATTCCAGTTTTTCAGAACACATTCTGGTATGACAGGGAAGCCCTGCTTGGTAATACCACCATAAAAGAATTGACTCACCTACAAACCTTGGACATTGTTGCTCATGATCCCTCCCCTCAAACTAAGATAACCCCGAGGAGTCACTGAGCAAAAATGATCATTTTTTTCAATAAAAGGTCAATTCAATGAGACTAGACAATTGGAAATTGCCTATAGAATATTGCTCTACATTTGTTTCATAGTTTTGTTCACAGTTGAGAATCTTCTTCATATATACTGCACTAGACACTAATATACTAATGGTTCAAGATTGCCAGTGCATTGCTCTATTTGTTTTATTTTATTTAATAGAAAAACAAATAAAAACATATTTAAAAACAATTACATAAAATTACAGGGTGGAGAGTTTCAGAGCGATCTCTGTGGGCAAAAGTATATATATTTGAGGGACTCTGCGCACAATCAGCAGGGGACAGTTGTAGTTCCTTCAGCATTATTAATATGCCAACATACACTTTGCCTTGGGGCACTCCAAATATCACATACCAGGAGTATGATGCTTATGTAACCATCTTGGGTTTTTCTATTTCCACATAATGGCAGACAGTTATGTGTATTTGCAGCCAGTTTAGGTCTAGGACTGCGAAGATTGCCGGCACTGAGAATTAATTGTCAAAAATGATTCTTTTTCTCTGCATTTGCTTCTTGCAATCGCACATGCTATTAAAATGCTATTAATATTTTTACTGCATAGCACGCTTTGCAGGTTTTGTATGATAAATGTCTTAATAAGATGAGCAAAGAATAGATACATCTTGTCACTGTAACTTAGAAATAGGGCCAACAGACAATACTACTGGCAGAATTATTATATGAATCACATTGAGCCAGTAATATTATTAAAGCGAGAATTAGGTCTGAAATCTGTTTTGTCATGTAAGGGGTTAGCATGCAAGCACTACCCCTAAATTGCATGTCAGTACTGAGGCACAAGAAGGAAGGTGAAGATACATTGGGAGGCCTGTACTCTAGGCAGGAATTAAGCACAGTGCTCACTTTAGCTTCTTATTTGCAAACATAACTAAAAAAAATCCAACATTCTATATAATTCCTAAAATGTATTAAATAAATATCATAAAATATCCTTAAATATACAGGTATAGGACCCATTATCCAGAATGCCCGGGACCAAGGGTATTCCGGATAAGGGGTATTTCCGTAATTTGGATCTTCATACCTTAAGTCTATTAAAAAATCAATAAAACATTAATTAAACTCAATAAGATTATTTTGCTTCCAAAAAGGATTAATTATATCTTATTTTGGATCAAATACAAAGCACTGTTTCATTGTTACAGAGAAAAAGGAAATCGATTTTTAAAATCTGAATTATTTGCTTATAATGGAGTCTATGGGAGACAGGCTTTCCGTAATTCGGAGCTTTCTGGATATCGGGTTTCCGGATAAGGGATCCCATACCTGTATTGAAGAAATTGTTACCTATTGTGGTGAAAATTGTTTTATTACAAGAAAGAGATACAGTTTCTGGGACTATCAAATGCGCTTAAAAAATGCACTGTAGTGTTGCAGGACTTTGATACATGTTTTAAGAAAATATGCACCACATATGTTTTGAAAACAATATTTTAAGGGATAACTATTCCTTTTATTTTAAAATCACATAATAAGACTCTGAACAACCCCCAGAATACTGTCAAATTTTTTTTCAAAATCACAAGCAGCTAACTGCAGTGCTTTTCGTCTGCTTCCTAGTCTAATGTGTTCAACTCACTTTTCTTTGCTCTTCTTCTCTCTTGCCTGTGAAGATGGCCAAAGAGATTTCTACTGCACATGCTTGGTGCCTTGGCACCTCTTTGACCATCTTCACAGTTAAAGAAAAGGAGATCTCAGAAAACAAAGGAGGGTCAAACATCAGGCTAGACTGGGAAGTAGCTGCAAGAGCTGCAGTTGAGCTGCTTGTGATTTAGAAAAGAATTGATACAGAATGCATGGATAAAGGCATGGTATTCACAATACACAATACCAGCTGTCTTCCTTTCTTTGCATGCCAGTGCTTGACTAACAAGGTCACCACTTGTGTTCAGAGGGCATAGTCATTATTTTAATTCCTAATACAAGAAAAACATTTATATGTACACTGCCAGTCAAAACTTTGAACACTATGGTTTGATATGCTTTATTACAATTCAACACTTATCAGTGCCTCATACAAAGCAAAAGGTCAGACAATGGCAATAAATGCCACCTCTCTTTGCTCTGGTAATCACTGGGCCATCCCGCACCACTTAAAATCCTAAATATGTTGCTGAAATTATGATCTGTACTTTACAAAAAGCTGGTATCTCTCTGCATATGCAGCCTGTATGACTAGACAGAAAGAATCCTTTCAAGTTTTGACCCGAGGAGGGGCCTTGTGTACCTAACAATATGTATCAGCTTACATAACTTAACAAGTGATAACACTTGAGATAATGGGTAATGCTGCTGTTGACTGGAGGTGTGGAAATGGCCCATCTGGGAGAGCTGCTCTGGAATGTGATTCCAGCAACTTGTAGCCTTGCCAGTTTGTGTGCAGGGTTTAAACTTAGGGTAAACAACACTGACCACCAATGAATTAAAAAAACATAAGCTAAATTCCAATTACCAACAACTACTGAATTTTACTGAACTTATTTGCATCCGCCTACATTACATTTAATATAGAATACATTTAGTGTTGCCTAAATGTGGGGTTTCAGTTACGACCAAATAACTGACTAACTTATTAGCACATTAATTAATTGAACTATTTACACCTTACTATGCAATAACATCAGCTCTTTATATTATGATCTACCGTATTTACCTGATATATATAGTTATCACTTTCATAAACTTTTCAGCAATAGAATAACTAGCAAGATCATTCCCCTAAGTTTCCCTAAACTTTGGGAACAAAACACAGTCCCACTATATACTCATAAACCCTAGAGCAGTGCTGTCCAACTTCTACGGTGCCGAGGGCCGGAATTTCTCTAGCATACATGGTGGAGGGCCGCTAATGGAAGCCAGTTTTGACCACTCCCCCTTTTGAAACCACACCCACTTCAAACCACACCTATTTTATCACAATGGTGGTAGCACAGCAAAATCCCAAATGCTTGGTCCTTACTGTGGGGATATCAACCATCATTCATATGTGAAAGAATTATGTCATATTAAGATATACCCTTAAATTCCATTTGCCTCCTCCTCCCCTGTGGATAGCAGAGCAACCCCCAGTACATAATTACACACCTTAGGGACCATTTAATGGCTATTTCCAACTGCTAACAAACTCCCACAACAAACCCCTGCCAGGTTCACCTCCCACAAGCAGCATAGGGCAAGTAGAGTATGGCACACACAGGCAGCACTCTGCCTGTCCTATGCTGTCTGTGTGTGCCATACTCTGCTTGCCCTATGCTGTCTGTGTGTGCCATACTCTGCCTGTCCTACCCTGCCTGTGTGTGCCATACTCTGCCTTCCCTATGCTGCCTCTGTGTGCCATACTCTGCCTTCCCTATGCTGCCTCTGTGTGCCATACTCTGCCTGCCCTACCCTTCCTGTGTGTGCCATACCCTCCCTGACCTATGCTGCCTGTGTGTGCCATACTCTACCTGCCCTATGCTGGCTGTATGTGCCATACTCTGCCTACAGTACCTATGTCTGAGGTGTGAAGAAGTGAACAATGGGAGTGATTACAGTCTGAGCCTGAGGTGTGAACACTGCAGGGGGTGAACAATGCAGGGATTAAAAGGTGTGAACAACACAGGGGATTACATTTTTAAACAATACAGAGGGATTACAGCCTGAATCTGAGGTGGAACCATGCAGGGGGGCAGTTAATCTCAGTACTGATACCATTTAATGCTTACTCAAAGGTAAGCCATCAAAGCAGCCAGACAGGTGGGGGGCCACACAGAGGGGGGTCGCGGGCCGCCAGTTGGACAGCACTGCCCTAGAGAACCACCTAAACGCTAGTGAAGTTGGGGAACAGGGACCCCGTGAATGAGGATTAGCAAGAGCAGGATAACATCTGTCATAGCACTTTCTAGAAAAGTGAGATAGGTTGGCTGAGGTGGGCACGGTGGACACAATATCTTTCTATCATCTGTGCCTTACCTTCTTAATCCATCTTGTGAGTATTGCATAACCCTGTGGATCATTTGTCTTAGACAAATAAAATAGTTCTGTACTATTTTACTGCAAAAGAACCTTCTGGCGTCCATTATTTCATTCACTTTTCACACAGCCTAAGTGAGTTGTAGTTGCGCTACACCCCCCTTGATCTTTCCACATAGTGAAAGCCCATCCTGTGTGTTACAGTCCTATGTACCCCATGCTCTAAAGCCTACATAGTTGGTCTGGTCTGTATTCACAGGCAAGAAGGGGATACATTTAGAACCCAACATGGGGCCTGAGATCTTAAATGGGGTACGCTGACAGCCTTGCCAGACTCAATAGGAAAAAGGTGCCTGCAGCATTGATCATGAAACTTTTGACTTAATTGGCCGTGGGTTTGGGCTTGAAGATTTCCCCGGGTGTATCCCATTGGCTACCTGCACTGTAACTCATCTTAACCGCTTCATGTGCTGAATTTTGGCGCGAGAATTAGTTTGGTGCACATTCACTAAACGCCTGCGTGAACTTTAACACTGACAAGGATTTCCAAGGGCGGTGCCCGGACATATGTCACCAGCTGCCATTTTGTGCCTAATGCTGAATGCTCCTGCACTGGTACACGGTCCCGGGTTGATTCCCACATTGACACTGGAGGTTCAAAGTTTACGAAGGCCTGCCTGCTCCAAGCGCAACCGACTACCTCCACGGCTGAGGAGGATAGCTGCCAGTGCAAACCTTGCTGATCAGACCAGCACCGATACACCACCTGCCATGGCGGATAGAAGGTGGGATGGTTGGCCTGACCTGGAAGTCCCGGCTGGGGCAACCCTATTCTCTTTCCGTGACCCACCGCCTCCTTATACTGGACTGAGGTATGTGTGGGGAGTCAGAAAAAGTGGCGGTAGGGGGAGGAATTATAGTAATCTTCTGTTGCGGCACCAGTGGTCCTGAGCTGGATGGAGAGCTGCAGGATGTCACCTCTGCTTGCTACTTGTGCCACTAAGGACCCCAAGGGTAACCAACCAGATGATCAGCCCAGTAAGCCGCTGCTGTCCTCAGTGCCTACTGAACCTGAGGTGATTCAGACTAAGGAAGAGTCCATAATCGGGCAGGTTAAAAAATCTAGTCAGATCGGGGACCACATCGGCTCGTTGATGCGGTCCCCAGACCGACTTTGCCTATACCTGCTGTAATAATTTGATCGTTTGGCCTCAAGGCCAAACGACTGAATTAGCCTGGATTCTCCCGATATCGCCCACCCGTAGGTGTGGGATATCGGGAGAAGATCTGCTCGCTTGGCGACATCACCAAGCGAGCGGATCTTAAGGTGTATGGGCACCTTTACTCTGTATACCTTTGTTTGTTAAACTTTTAAGATCCCTGTTTGTTTACATTTATTGTGAAGAGCTGTGTAATTTGTTGGCACTATATAAATAAGGGATGCTGATAAAGATGATAGTAGGGAGAGACAACATTTAGGTGTAATAGCGTAACAGGTTATTTCCCTAAAACAGTTATAGAAAAGGTATCAGGTAGTGCTCTTTATATTATTTGAATTTTGTAAGCATATAATAATACAGACTTTGATTTGAGTTGTACGATGCATAAACATTAAATAAGCAGATGGTTATTAACAGTTTTGTTATCCTGTGTCTCTTTATTGAAGGGGGAGAGGGAAGGGAGGGAAGATGGAATGTAGGTCAGGCTCCTTATTCTCCTGGGTACCAGACCTACTTAGTCATATATTACCATTTTAGATTGTAAAGCAGAGACTGTTAAGCAGAGTAAGTTCAGTAACCATATGTCTGGTAAGTTGCTTGATTGAATCATACAATACAAAAGTGAAAAAACAAAGAAACAAATAAAAGGTACATCATTTAGCTTCTCTCCAGGTGTTGGGATCTACAACGAGAGCAATACAAAATCATTATGTAAGTGTAACTGCAAAAGTTTCCACTAAGCTGCTCCCCGTGACAATTCCATCCAGGGTTCCAATCAGTTTCCCATTAGTAGTTTATTAGTTAGAGAGGAGAGCACGGCTCATACCAGATGGGGCGATATAATGGACCCATGGGCACCATATACTTTGAAATTGTGTTTGCATGTCATTTAGAATGCTAGTAAGCTTCTTATTAACCAGGATCCTATTAATTTTATGTTAAATGTGCTGTATAGGCAGCAGTGGGGATTTCCAGGACATAGTTATGGTTAATTTAGCTGCCTTATATATTTATTTATATTTTGTTTCCTACTTAAAGGGATACAGTCATGATTTTTATGGTATACTTTTTACTTCTAAATTACACTGTTTACATAGCAAATAATTCCCTCTACCATTTAAAATGTTATTCTTGAACCAACAAATATATTTATTTAGTTTATTTATATTGGTGTGTAGGCAGCCATCTCAGTGCATTTTGCCCGAGTCTGAGCTTTCAGATGGAGCCAGCACTACACATCAGTGCTGCTTTCAGGCAACCTACTGTTTCTCCTAGTCCCATGTAACTGGAGGAGTCCCAAGCCAGACTTGGATTTCTTACTATTGAGTGCTATTCTGATATCTACTGGGAGCTGCTACCTTCCCATTGTTCTGCTGATTGGCTGCTGGGGGGGTGGGGAGAGGGTGATATCACTCCAACTTGCAGCTTAGCAGTAAAGGGTGACTGAAGTTTATCAGAGTACAGGTAGCTTGAGTGTCCTGAGCGACCTATGTCAGTAAGCACAGTGAACTTGCACCTAAAGAATATGGTGCACAAACACGGCACACACTGGAAATGGTGTCACCAGCATCTACTTTGCAACTCATTGCAAGTTCAACTGCATTAATTTTGCGGCATTGGCCAATATACTATATGGTGTAATGCCCTCTTGTGACTGCAATGATACTGGAAATCTTGGAAGAAACATTGCATTATGAGAAAAAAACATAGAAAATGCACTTTGCGCAAATAACCCCTATAGCCTTTGCAATTAGGGGGTTACCAACTAACTGCAGTATCAGAGTTGTGGAACACAGACCTAAATCTAACTTTACAGGTAAATAAAATAATTTTAGAGACAGCTACTTGCGTATGTTTTATTATCAGCTATTAAAATGTTTGAAGGTGAATTTCGCTCTTTAACACCTAATACACTTTTTAGTATTATGTAAAATTATCTAAGTCCTCCATAATGGATTTCTCTTTAGCTGTAAGTCAAAACAGTACAAGAAGAAGTGAAGGGGTGTGGTTGTTTATACAGAGCTCCCCATTTCTAGTTAAACTCTTTACAATTAAAATAAAAAATAGGTAAAATGTATTTTCACCATATGTTCTATTTATTTTTTATTATGTGGAAAAGCCATTACTAGACATACACTATGCGTTCAAACCTAATTATAACAAAATGCTTATGCCTAATTTTACTTATTCTTTTTATACTAAGTCAAGCCAAAGTTAAAAAGCTGAGCAGTCATTTCCGCGCTACAGCCGCTACATCACTATCCGAGCTACGCATGATTCCGCCCTATCCCCAACCACCAGAACTTTCCACCAAAAACAGGCCGTGCCCCTCTTAGAGACCCAGCTGGACGCCCGGCTGCGCTTTCCTACAGAGCCAATCAGCGCATTTTGCAACCCTTCCTCAGTGCCATAGTCAGCATCCAGACTAGTAAACCACAGCCGCCAACCTCCCCATCATCCCATCTCCACCAATAGGCATGCTCCTACCTTCCGGCTCGCCGGTAGAGTGAGGTCAGAGCGCTCCAGTGGCAGCCCTCCCGCACGTAGCCCCTCCCCTCCCGCACGTAGCCCCGCCCCTCCCAGGCAGCTTTCCGGCCCGCGCTCATTCCCGCGCCCTCTCTCTCTCCCTCTGTTTCTGGAGCAGCAGCAATGGCGGCCGAGCAGCAACAGTTCTACTTGCTCTTAGGTAACCTGCTCAGCCCCGAGAACGGCACCAGAAAGCAAGCAGAGGTAAGAGTTGGACTGCGCAAGGGGGCGGCTCGGAAGCTGTACGCGTCTTATTCTGTGAGGTTGGATTGGGTCAGCTGCTGAGCGCGGCCCACGTGTGAGCCCCGACCGGCACCTCCCTACGTGGAACCCGGCATAAGAGCCCAGCGTTATGCCTCCTTTATACTGCCTAAGCCTCTCTTCCTCTTTTATAACTTTCTGCTTCGGCGGGACTTAGGGACGTACCATTTAGCGGTGTCATAAAGGGTTCATGCTGTGTCAGTCTGTGTAAGACTCAACTAACCTGTGGCTGCATAGCTCCCGTGCATCTAGTACTCGCTGGATCCCATGACAGCTGTCAGAGGATGTCGGACTTGAATTTTAACAGCATTTGAGGATTAGTGTCCCCCCCCCCCATCTCTTCAGCATGTGAGCTGCGCTGGCTGTTGGGAGTCAAATCAATGGAAGTTCCCCTGTGACTCACTCCACATGGAAGTTACTGGTGGTGGAGCAGCTGTTGGAGGCGCACTTATACTTCATACTGTAGACTGTGCGCTCCAAGCAAACATCCCCGGACAGACCATTCTAACTTTAGTAGGGAATCCCAACACTAAAGCCCCAGTGACAGTTTAGATTTGTACAGGAAACAGGATGGAGCCGCTGCAGCTGCGACTTGTAGTGCGACAACTGAGGGGCCACAAGGTCCCTGTCTGTAATAATGTTAATCTGGTTGCCATAAATTAAGTTGAACGGAGGGATCCATCATTAGTGGGCCTGGAAGTCAGTGATTGTCTCTTCGGGCTCTGATTGGCTCAGCTCTTTTATCAGTGACATCATTGCACTTTCCCTTCAGCACATTCCTTTATGCAACAGTGAAGGGCTTTAATCCCCTCACCACGTATCCCACTCATTGTGTTCTTTTGTTAGTACGCTTGTGAATAGGTCTAAACGAAACTACTGATCCATCCTGTGTCTGGCAATATTGCTAGTCCAAGAACAATTGTATGTTAATCTTTATTAAAGCAGATGTATTTTGATTTAGAAAGAGAGCATTTGTACTTAGGCACAGCATGTATCTAGTATTGCCTGATGTGCTGGATAAGTCACCTTACAGCTACAAGTATCTGATATGGGTATCCGCATAGATGTTGTTTCTTCAGGCTCTCAGGTTTCTTTTTTGTTGCTTTGGGTTGTCCAGTTGTCTGTAGCCACGTAAATGCACTTTTGAAAGACTTGTGTCATTAGGGAGTTGTCGCTTTATTGCTACTCGTATATATTGATCATTCCTTTTCCATTACCTGTAATAGTTTTGCTCAAATGGTCTGGGGGTTTGTTGGAGAAAAAGCTAGTTGCATAATGATACTTGTTTAGCTACTCTTTGCTGTTGTATGGTACCTTTGGCTTAGGAATGTAAGTCTGCTCTAACAGTTTAATTACCACACACTAGTCTTTTGTGTGTATTTTTCCATAGAAAATCTCCACAACCCTAAAGTTTAACATTTTAAGGGCTGTGACACACGGGGAGATTAGTCACACCGCGACAAATCTCCCGCAATGCCATCCCACCGGCTAGAATGTAAATGCTGGTGGGATGGCATACTCGGCGCCGCAATTTGACGAAGTTTCCTCTCAAGGCAACTTCGGCAAATCACGGCATCACATATGCCATCCCACTGGTGATTTACATTCTAGCCGGTGGCATGGCATTGTGGGGAGAATAGTCGCGGCATGACTAATCTCCCCGTGTGTCACGTCCCTAACAGATCCGAAGAAAGGCAGGGTTGTTTGGCCAATATTATGTCATTTAAACAGGGCTGTTAAGTTGGAGGCAATTTTGAGTATCTGGAGTCAGAGTCTGAAAAAAATGAACCGACTCCGACTCCTACTAAATTTAAATGGGAATAAAAAAATAAAGCAAGTTTAAATGTCCCAATTCACAAACAGTCATAATTAATTACTTCTCTGCTATAAGAATAAAGCCCAATACACGCAGTGCATAAACGAACACGTTGAGTGACCATGAAGCATGCTTTTCATTGACTGTATGAATGTATAAAATACATTAGCATATTAAAAACAGAGGAGTTGGAGTCTGAGTCGGAAGTATCAGAAACTGAGGAGTTGGAGAATTTATCTACCGACTCCACAGCCCTGCATTTAAATAGTAAAGGTGGCCATACACGCTAAGATCTGCTTGCTTGGCAAGTTTGCCAAGCAAACAGATCTTCTCCCGATATCCCCACCTATGGCGATATTGGGCCAATTCAGTTGTTTGGTCCTGGCGCCAAACAATCAAATTAGAATGACTGGTATAGGCGTCCGTCGGTTCGGACCACATCAGCGAGCCAATGCGGTCCCCGATCGAGATCTGGCCAATTTTAGGCCAGATATCTGTTGGGCAGGCCCATCGTTAGTGTCCATACACGGCCCGATAAGTTGCCGAATCGGTCTAAGGGACAGTTATCGGCAGCCTGTGTATGGCTACCTTAAGTCTGGTTAAGAAATCATGACCTAAATTTGGGTTTTAAAGTCAGGGGCATATTAAGGTTCGGTGCTGCCC
Organism: Xenopus tropicalis; assembly: GCF_000004195.4. Lineage (NCBI taxonomy): Eukaryota > Metazoa > Chordata > Amphibia > Anura > Pipidae > Xenopus > Xenopus tropicalis. The sequence goes on along the minus strand of NC_030678.2, from coordinate 121,553,945 downwards.
TAGGCACCGGACCTAAATGCGGCCCTACATCAGGCCCCCACCTTGCGCATGATGTCGCTACCCCCCAAAGCCTGTAATAAAGAGACAAAGATTTCTATGTGCATAGTAAACATGTCTTTTAGGGCTCTGGCACACGGGGAGATTAGTCGCCCTCGACAAATCTCCCTTGTCACGGGCGACTAATCTCCCCGAACTACCATCCCACCGGAGAAAATGTAAGTCGCTGGTGGGATGGCACACGCTGAGCAGGCGATTTCGGCAAATCGCCGAAGTTGCCTCGTGAGGCATTTTCAGCGATTTGCCGAAATCGCCTCCTACTTGTTGTGACAAATACGATTGTGTCACACAAATTGTCGCAAAGTATGAAAAAGTCACAAAAAATACACACAGTACGAAAAATACAATTTTTTTGGATTCGGAAACAATCGTACTTTGATAAATGTGCCCTTTAGAGTGCAATTCCTGGTGGGGATTTAAAGATAGCTGAGTAGCTTCCAGTATTCTCTGCATTGATCCATGTCAGACTTTCAGGGATATTTTCTATATTATTGTGCCATAAACCCCCAAGACATGCAGAGCTGTCTGGAACTCTGCAATAGATGTTTGATGCTTGCTAGTTAGAGGAAGAGACAATAGCAAGTGTCAGAAGATGCTAAGTACTGAAACTACTTGTTGCCTCAGAAGCATTTACGACTCTATAGTAAAGATAAAATAAAGCTTAACAAAGAACTAGGCTAAAAATGTTGCACATTGTTTTGAGATTCTGTACCAGTACAATGCGACCCCTGCTCTTTAGCTGACGATCTGTGAATCTGAAGAGGTCCCCAGTAGCTCCCCATCCAATATTCTGCTGATTCACAGTGCATGCTTTGTTCTACTGTCAGTTACCTGAGCTTACCCGAGTATATTAAAGTCACAGTACGAGGCTGATAGAAGTAATTCAATTTCTCATTACACGGCAGCTCAGAAACCAATGTGATCTGCTTTTAGTAATTAGCCCTGTAGCATCTTTTGACATGTGAACCTCATTTTCTGCTTAATTTGCAACAGCCCTTAAGTTTGGCTTGTCAATAGCTGCTCAGAACACACTGAACATGTGGGTGTCACTGTCACTCCTGAAAAAAATTCAAGATGGTGACACCCTGTGCACTAGTGATGTGCGGGTCGACAAAAATTCAACTTGAACCTAACTGACAGCTTATCTGCACCCGACCCTAACCCATTGAATCTCTGTATTTCTCGACCCAAACTTGCCCTGCCCCTCCCTGATGTCACGAAAGGGGCAGGACATGTATGTAAAACTTTATTTATAAAGTGCTACAGAGATACCTAGCAATGTACAATCTTACAATATTCACAATTACACAGATATACACTTGTCCTCCCTGTGTGTATTTGTATTTATTTATTGTATTTAAGTGCATTGCGGTATGAGACAAAGTAGGTCCCTGCACCGTAGTGGGTGTGAATCTATAAATACTGACATTAGAAGGCAGAAGCGGGGCCTATTTTAAGGGTATATGTGGCAATCTGGAATTGGGTTCAAGCAGAGTTTTAAAGTGATACTGACACCAAAAAATGTATATTAAAAATATGACCCTACTTCCAAACCTACTTATAGGTCATGCTGACTGTTTTTTTCCTAAAAGTCCTGTTTTTCTACATAAATCCTACTGAAGATCCTGAGCCCGACTGTAGCTTCTCAATCTGTCAAAAGGGCTATGTCATAAACTGGGAGGATTCAGCTTGCTGTTTGCTTCAAGGAGCTCCCCCTCCCTCCCTCGCTCCTCGCATTGTGAACTAGATAGCAGGCAGGCTTGATCTTTCTGTTGCTTGCCTGCTTCAAAGGGCTGCCCCCCATCCTTTCTGCTCTTTGCGCGACAAATTTAAATAGCTTTCCAGTGCCTGCCTGCCTGCTAAGGGCTCTCCCTCCCCTCTCCCCATTACATATAGACAACGGAGCGGAGCTTATGTCACACACCAGCTTAAAGCAGAAGGGGAGTTGCAGGTTTGTGATTGGGCATATTCACCTGAAAGAGGGGAGCAAACATGGCTGCTCCATGGGTCTGTAATTCATGCTACCATAATTATGAAGCAAAAAAACCTTGCAGATTAAGTTTATAAGGAATTTAAAGCTGACGCAAATTAAAACACAACAGCAGGTGTAAAAAAAAATTTTAATTGGCTGTCAGTATCACTTTAAGGAAGCAGCATCCTGCTAATCTCCCCACAATGCCATCCCACCTGCTAGAATGTAAATCGCTGGTGGGATGGCATATGCGGCGATGTGATTTGCCGAAGTTGCCTTGAGAGGAAACTTCGGGCGACTTAGGCAAATCTGGCACCGCGTATGCCATCCCACCAGCAATTTACATTCTAGCAGGTGGGATGGCACTGTGGGGAGATTAGTCGCCCATGAAAACGAAGATTTGTCTCGCGGCGACTAATCTCCCCGTGTGTCACTGCCCTTATGCATAGAACTGTCTTCAGCTGTCACATTAAGTGAGCTATAAAGCTTGCCCTGTTTCTACTTTTGGTTGTTGGTATTTATGTACTTGAACTTCAAACATTTTTGTTTTAGAAGGTTTATGTCAAGAAAAGTAAAAGTTTTGATCAGGTTATGAAACAAGGCTTATGCACCAATATATACCTTGTTTTGCCCTGCCAATAAACACCCATATTAAAATTGAGGTTGACCGAACACAGAATCTTGTTTTAATTAAATCAGGTTTTTAACATTAAATAGTGTTAACTTACTTGTGCTTTCTTTCATATGTAGATAAATTGCCAGATGGCAAATTCTATAGTACTTTAAACAAAATGAAAATATAAAAAAAAATAAATGGAAATTTTGCAGTAGAAAAACTTTTGCCCATTTTTGATTCATTATATTAGTGAAATTTCTGTTGTGTAATGCTGTGGATCTGTGATCTATAAAATCTTGAAATCTCTTTAAAACTATACATATTTGGGCTCTTGGGAAAACACGGGACTTTCAGGTATATAAAAAGAGATTTCTGGTCTGTTTCTCTACATTGTGAAATAGATGTTGGTTTTTTTTTTTTTTTTTTTTTTTTTTTTTTTTAAATTAAGAGACCTTTATCTTGTTATAGAAGTGCAATTTGTAGTAAATACAAATGTGAATTGTGTTTATCTTATTTCCTTTCCTTATTTAGTTTGTATTAACATTTCTATTTACGTGCCCCATCTTACAGGAAACCTACGAGACCATCCCTGGGCCATCCAAAATCACATTTCTTTTGCAAGCTATCAGGAATGGAGCTGTTGCAGAAGAGGTATGCAATAATAATTTCTATTTATTTTTGAGGGAGCTATACTACATTTGTTCCTTTATGAAGGGGCCTCAAATAAAAGCAAAATTTCACTTCCCTATTTTATTAACGTAGTATCTATAAATGCCATTATATCCCCCAGCATTGTATAATAAATGGGTGTATACATTTAAACATACAAAACAACCAGTCCAAGATATGTGAGCCCTGCCTAATGTAATTTTAGCCAAAAAAAAAACTAAAAGATAATGCTACAGTGTGGAATCTGTGGCATGTAAACATTGGCTAATCATCAGCAGATCATCTGGCTTTCGCTTGATCCTGTATCTGCACTGAAAGACACTGCATCAGCCTTGGTGCGCACACAGGGTGGATTTCGGCTCGGAAATATGTGAGTTTTCATTTTTTCACCAAGATGCGCACTGTGTCTGCACCCAGGCCAACGCAATGCAAACTGAGGCAATTGGATTGGCCTAAAATCGGCCCCTTGTGGCAGTAGCCTACAGGTAAGCCAAAAAGAATGTTGTATTGGTCAGCTGATTTCCATCAGTTGCAAATACCCAAATACCTGGTTGGTGGAGATGATTTAAAGTCTGTTTTAAGGACAAGAACATCTTTACTGCATCACATACTTATTGAGGCCGCCCCCACCCACATCAAGGTGTTAACAGCTACGTAATATTGGTGTCCCTGTTGATTGATGAGCATTTAAATGTTCACTGTCAGCCAATCTTCTCAGGGCAGCCTGTGGGGGAGAAGAAACTGTGCAGGGCGCACAAATTTTTTTTTGCCATCCTTTTAAGTTATAGTGAACCAGTGATAGGAAAGGATTGACAAAAATAAAAAAAAAACAAAGCACTTATGACTCATGACCGTATGATACATGATATTATGATCACCATGGTCCCCCTTTGAGGAACACTTAAGTCCAGTCTCCATCTTTAGCCACTTCTCATTTTCTTGAGTTTGTAATGTGCTTCCAGTGACATAACGGCAATTTCAGACAAGAATCAATGGGAACTCTCACCCGTACAAACATTACCCATTATATATTTAAATATATTTCCAGGTAAGACAGATGGCAGCTGTCTTACTGCGACGTCTCTTGTCCTCCTCATTTGAAGAAGTTTATCCTTCCCTTCCTGTTGACCTCCAAACTGCCATCAAAAGCGAACTTCTGCTTGCCATTCAAGTGGAATCTCAGTCTAGTATGCGGAAGAAGACATGTGATATTGTCGCAGAGCTGGCCAGAAACCTAATAGGTATGGATCTGTTTGTTAGCTTTGCACAATTGGCTCCTCATACAACTAAATACATGAAATTTCTGATATTGTAATACTCCTTGAACTAACAGGAACTGCAGGTTCAGAAATTTAGTGTAAGGGGATAGCAATCATCTGTAGTTAAAAATGACTGATTGACATTGGCAACCTTACACATTACTTGAAATCTCTAGTAATCGTTTGTTAGGAAAAGATGAGTGACTTGTCGCTAATCGCAGCGACTTAATCTCCCCTTGGGACATTAGCCTTAGAGTGCCAAAACATTCTCTCCATTGTTATCCTTAATGGAGATTCAAAGAGTTTAAATAAGGTAACTTCTAAGGGCTCTGGCACACGGGGAGATTAGTCACACGCTCGCGAGGCATTTTCGGCGATTTGCCAAAATCGCATGCGCAGCGTGTGCCATCCCACCGGCGACTTACATTTTCGCCAGTAGGATGGTAGTTCGGGGAGATTAGTCGCCCGTGACAAGGGAGATTAGTCGTGGGCGACTAATCTCCCGTGTGCCAGAGCCCTAAAGTTCACAAATATTTATAGTAGGAACTGTAATTAATTAAGACTATTTAAGAAACAGATTTATTAAACCAACTACAGTTATACAGTTTTATCCTTTAAGATTTGTGACTTGCTTTGTACTTAAACATTTGCCTTTCTTATGCCAGTGTTAATAATTCACTTGTTCCTTGTAGATGATGATGGAAATAACCAGTGGCCTGAAGCATTAAAGTTTCTTTTTGACTCTGTAAGTTCCCAAGATGATGGACTGCGTGAGGCAGCACTACACATCTTCTGGTAATTATCGTGCTTTTTAGTATTAGTCTGTGCAAGGCAAACAAAATTTAATTTTAACATTGCATTAACAGATGTGTGCTTAGACTGGGAAAGGGCAAACTGTGCCCAGTTCCCTAAGGAGTTGCTGCTTCCAACTTTCCCAGGAAAGCGGATGGTGCATTGTAGCATGTTTGAAACATGACGGATTCTCTTTAAATTAATACCCCACTCTGTAGGCCAGTGACTCACGGGTTTATAAAATAGAAAATGCGCTGGATGATGCATGTGCTGAGCAGTGACAGGCCACCTTGAATAAAACCATCATGGAGCATTTTGGCACCAAGATCTGCCTGTCACCGCTCCCTGTCAGTTTGGGCACTTTCCATTTCACAAAATCAAGTCTTTTCAGTGGATGGCTGTGGCTAACCATAAAATCCCCATGTCTTTTTTTTGTCCAGCGTTAAGGTTCACATAGCCATAACATATCTAGTACAGTATTTTAACTCTATTCATTGCCTGCTATCAGAAATCTGGCCTTTTTTCAAATTGCTTTTCTTCTTTTAATGAAGTCAGTCCACTTTTTCAATTTTTTGGTTTGCCCCCCATAAACAGATATTAGTCTCTCTATAGTCAACTTAAAAGTTTAAATTAAGGAACTAAGGATCTATCTGCTTATTCCAATTTAGCTTCCCCTCTGAGATTCCTGAATATTTATTTGGAAACCCTATTAATTTGCTTTTTTTTTTTTTTCGTACTGACACAAATAGTTCATGACAGATGACTTATGCCTTCAGAGCTGCATTCTGTATATAAAGTAAAATTAAGTGTACTTCTCCATCGTGCATTACACCGATTTTAATTTCTTAAAATACACACAGCTATGGATAAAAACTTTGGAAATACTTCTACAGTGGATATAACTAAAGCTCCTGAAACCACAAAGTCCAGCCCCACTTCAAAGATATTTTTTTTAAAAAATGTTATTCCCGGTATGGTTTTGTCCATTTTTACAGTCAGTAGTACACTTGGAAAAACTGGCTTTGCGGCCATATCCTTCTGATCCTTAACATGTAGCAGAGGCAACTCCTACTTCAGAGGCTGAAAGGTCCTTTGTTAAGAATAAATATGGTGCTTTTATTTTGTGCCTCAAATGTTTTTCTGCAGTATTTTCCCTTTCCTCTCCTTTTTATCTAGTTTAAAATATTTGTATTTTATTTTCTTATGTGGACATATTTGCTTATACTAGATAATAATTTTAGGAACTTCCCTGGAATTTTTGGAAACCAACAGCAACATTACCTTGAAGTTATCAAGAGAATGCTTGTGCAGTGCATGCAAGAGCAAAATCATCCTGTAGTAAGTACAATTTATGATGAAATCCTTCACTGTGCAAAAAATACCTTTTTATAAATACACTTGATATCTTTTAGCTTTCCTCTGGATTAAGTGACAGGCTTCACTTTTAGGTAAAGTTTGAACTTAATGGGCATGTCTTCTTTTTAACCTCATCTACCATTTTAGCATGAGGTGGTTTTGTTGCTTCCTTAAAGGCTTCAGTATAGATACCGTATGAGCTCGCCAATGAGTATGTTGGGTTCAGGTGCACATGCTCCATAACTTCAGCTTAAGGTGTTATTACCACAAAGGTACAAGAGCAGGATTACGCTGAAGACTCTACTTTAGAGAGAGAAAATGGTTGGCATTTATAATCTGTATATAGGAGTGTGGGTAGGTCTAAGAGTACAAAATCTTCTCTACACTCCACTACACACATCATATAGCAGTGCTCTCTGTTTCCATATGGTGGTCAGTTATTTAAACTGCATGATCTAACATTGAGGTCTTAAGCAGTCTGTAGCCATAAAAAAAAGACAACAAAGGGCCATTGCTATCCCACATGTCTCTATATCCGTGATCCCCAACCAGGGGTTAGTGAACAACGTGTTGCTCTTCACCCCTTTGAAGTTGCTCCCACTGGCCTCAAAGTAGGTGCACATTTTTACATTTCTGGCTTGGGGATGAGTTGTGGAAGCACAGAGACAGTTTTACTGCAAGCAGAGCCTCCTGCAGGTTATCAATCCACATGGGGCTACCAGATAGCCAATCAATTATTTGGCATCCCTAAATATTTTTTTTCATTGTTGTGTGACTCACCAACATGTTTTACATCGGAGTGTGGCTCATGAATAAAAAAGGTTGGGGATCCTTGCTCTCGATGGTGGCTTCAACACATATGGCAGGCACACACAGATCCCACGAGCAGGCAAATAGTAGATAATAACAAAGAAGCTTTTTCTAGATAGTGGCCCTCTATGTGACAAAACTCTCCTCTTTGTCACTTATGAAAGTTCACTGAGCAGCTTTCATAATATTACATTTTTACATGTTTTAAATTGTTTTGTTTCCTTCAAAGTTGTAATTATTTTCACATTGCAGATCAGAACACTGTCTGCTAGAGCTGCAGGTGCATTTGTGCTTGCTAATGAGCACAATATTCCCCTGCTGAAGCACTTCTCAGACTTGCTGCCAGGTATACTGCAGGTAAGCATTTATTAAATCATAGGTGAATTTAGAAAGCCACATAAAGTGTATCCTTTTTGTGTGTGCTATTACATTAAAAGATAGTTAAAAGGGGTAATGTGTAGTTATTGAGCTATATTTTTGCCAGAAAGAAGTTAATATCATATGCAGGCAAAGCATGCATTAGATTGCATGAATGGAGGCTTAGAATTTTTATTCATATCAACTTGTTTTAAATATAGTGATTTAAGCTATTTCCTCTTTTTTTTTTTTTTTAGTCTGTAAATGAATCCTGTTACCAGAATGACGACTCTGTCCTAAAATCACTGGTTGAGATTGCAGACACTGTACCAAAATTTTTAAGACCACATCTGGAAGCAACCTTACAACTGAGCCTGAAGGTAGTAAAATGTGCAGAAGAAGCAGATGTCTTGAACAAAGCCTCAGAGCCTACTTAGTTTTTCTATTCCTTGTTGTAGCTTTGTGCAGACCGAACACTGAGCAATATGCAGAGACAACTGGCCCTGGAAGTCATTGTCACCCTTTCGGAGACCGCAGCAGCTATGTTAAGAAAACATACAACTATTGTTGCTCAGGCGAGTAAGTATACCTTATGGCATTTTCTGTGTTCGTGGTTAGATTTAACTATTACAGTGGTATTCATTTAACTTACAATAGTGTCTCTAGTGCATTGCTGTGATGTGTCAAGCTTGGAAACCTTAGAATTTACATTAGGGAGCTATATACTGAAAGGGTAATTAATGATTGGAGGTTTCGTTGTGTCTGAGAGGTGCCTACTTTTGACTTCCTAGAACAGTATACTGTTTTCATAATGTAATCTGGGCTGCTCCTATGTCATACAGAAATATACTGTGTGGAGTATCTTTGGCAATATATATTATGAAATATTCACATATATAAAAAATCTACATAAAACTATGTACATACATACTGTACATAAAACTACTCTATACACATCTATTCATCTAAGTGTGTTGTAATTATTTTTAAGTCTTATTGTTCATATGTACTTCTTTTTGTGGGCAGAATGACTTATTAAATCATACAACTTTTTTTTATTTAGTCCCTCAGATGTTGGCAATGATGGTGGATTTAGATGATGATGATGACTGGTCAAATGCAGATGAGCTGGAAGATGATGATTTTGACAGGTATTTGCTTCCTTCTGTTACATGTCTTTCTGCTGTTATACATGTTAGTCTGCAGTTGAGCGGTTAAAATGAGAAGCATTGTGTTTTAACAGTGTGTATGTTGCACACAGTTTACTGTGCTTAAGGTTTTAATGAAATCTATTATTACTGATGACAGTTGATTTCTAGTGATGAGCAAAATTTTTCTGCAGGCATGGATTTGCGGCAAATGTTTTTTTTTTTTTTTTTTTTGCGAAACTGGTGCAAAAACTTTGCCGCAGATAAAATTGCCATGTGTGACCATTTTATTTTGACGCACGTCACTTAATTTCCCTTGGAATTCAGAGATTTGTAACAATGTGTCAGTTTAGTGCAATGTTTTATGGTGGTAGATGGTGTTATGTTATTATGGGGGTACAGTGTTTATTTCAACAGGCTTATTTTTGCTTGTAAGGACATCTCAACATAGTAGCTATCAGAAATGTCAGTGATTTTGTTTGAGGGGAAAAAATGGGTTTTCAGGAATCACTTGTAATTAGTATAGGATCTATTTAAACATGAGTCATACTAGGGAACTTCATTGTTTCAATATTCTTGTTATTGGCTTTGCTATGTCAGATGAGTAGAAGGTATTTTTAGAATAGCCTATATAACTACAGCTTTGTCATTTCAGTAATGCTGTTGCTGGAGAAAGTGCCTTGGACAGAATGGCATGTGGCCTGGGGGGGAAAATTGTTCTTCCAATGATTAAAGAGCACATTATGCAAATGCTTCAAAACCGTAAGTCCCAATAATTTGTGAACTTTTGTAACTGCTAAATATACCCTGCTAAATAAACAGGCAACTAATAAGCAATTGGCTCTGATTGGTCAGATATAGGAAGATTTGTTTTTATTGCTATCTAGAGCTGTATCTGTTTTGTAAAAAGCCACTAAATCCACAAGTCTCATGCTGAATATGCAACTACAGTTGCAATCTGGATTGTGAGCTCCCAGCCTACAATGATAATAGGGCCAAAAATACTATTTAAGCAATAACTGGAATGTCACAGATTAATAGTTAATGTTCTATGACATGGGCAGCTGTAACAGATCTCTCCTGTATACTTCGGCTACACATAGAAGGTAATGGGGTAAAATCTAAGATGGAGACTTTCTGCCATTTTTCAATGAAACATCTGGTGCCGGTTTTTACATTGCTTTCTTTGCTATTCTTCCTCTTTCCCGCTTTTAATTTTATAGCTGTGAGGATCGCTTACTAAAGCAGCAAAAAACACTATTGCTTTGCAGACATATTGCATTAGTACCAATCTTTTAATTCATATCCTTTTACTATTTATCTTTAAGTCTGTCCTTCAAACCACTGCATGGTTGCTTAGGGTCCCAAAAGGGTAATGGGACAGCTGATCAAAAAGCTAAATTTAAAAAAAAAAAAAAAAAAAAAAAATTGGTTGGTGGCAACCAATTACAAAGTGTTAGAATACTCTTGTCATACAAAAAGTTTATCTTAAGATGTTCTACAGCTACAACACATTTTTATTATAAACTTATGTTTCTGCACAGGCTAAAAGAAAGTGGTTTCCTTTTAAAACACTTGCCTATCAAGCTCTTATTTTTAATAACTATCATTTGAGACTTGTAGGAGGTGACAAGAAAATGCTGGCCAGCCTGTAATGATACAGTGGCTGCTGAAGCAAGGCTTAAAACTACAGTCTTGGCTAGTAGGACCTTTGTAGAAGCAACAAGTTTACTTGGATCTCACCAAATATCAAGGCATATGACAAAGATGACTTATAGACTACAAAACAATGCCTCCTAAATTGGAAAGTTTGTTTTTAGATATTTCATTAATAACGACAGGTTAATATTGTCCAAACCTTCCACCACCTTAACTACAATTTCAATACACAGTTGGTATCTAGTTTTGGAATGACAGTTTTTTTTTTCAATTACTCTGTAGTTGAATATAAGTGGAAAATCAGGTTTACTGTGACTTTTCCAACACACCCACTAACACATAAGATATGCATTTTTGGGTATTAAATCCACCTCTACTTGATTAGTCAAGTAGTAGTCTTAACACGATTTACCACTGAATACTGGTACTTGTTAATGTGTACTGTTTAACTTTGGTTTGTTGCAGCTGACTGGAAGTATAGGCATGCTGGGCTTATGGCATTGTCAGCCATTGGGGAAGGTTGTCACCAGCAGATGGAGGGCATTCTTAATGAGATGGTCAATTTTGTACTGCTCTTCCTTCAAGATCCTGTAAGTATACTTTACAAAAAAAGTTTGTGGACCAGGAGTATAACAAAATATTCCTCATATGTTTATTGACATTTGACAATTTTTTTTTTTTTAGCATCCTCGAGTACGTTATGCTGCATGTAATGCCATTGGCCAGATGGCTACTGACTTTGCTCCTGCTTTCCAGAAGAAGTTTCATGAGAAGGCAAGACACTTTAGATCTACTCTGCTTCCTAAAAGGCTATACAATTGCATGTAATCTTGTTTAACCAAAGTAATAGTGGTTATAAAAAGATCCACCCGTTTGGTGAGGTCGCCCAACAAGTGGATCATTGCAGATATGGCCACATGTGTGCTGGACCATTTTGAGCTGGTCAGATTGTTTGGCCCTCGGATCATAATGGGCAGTAATTCAGGCCATTAGAAGAGGGCCACTTTAACACACTGATGTGGTCCTTGACCCAATGGAACTTTAAAACCAGCATGATAGATATCTTTGTAAATAATATATACATCTAGAAAGATATATTTCTAACACATTTCTGTATGTGTACTTGAACCGGCCCTATCTGGTCCCACACTTAGTTTGGTTGTGAGTCCTAGGGGCACATTTACTTATCCACGAACGCTCCAAGCGTATTTTTAGCGCTAATAAATCAGAGCGGTTTTGCCGCTGTTTACAAGCGTTCAGTACGAGAATTTCTGGACTTTCGGAGTGCCAATACGATATTATGACTAATACGATTTTTTCGTAAGCATTTTCGTGATATTTGCGATCTTCAGAAATTTTAGTTTAAAATTTTGATAAATCTGCCCCCTAGTTTCCTGACCTTATTCTCTTACAATGCCTGAATGAAGCTCTCAGGGATTTTCTGTAAAGATGCTTTAGAGTTGCAAAGCATGTAGTGCTATTTTAACCAAATACCCGTTTCTACACTAGGTTATTGCAAGTCTTCTGCAAACTATGGAAGACCAAGCAAATCCACGCGTTCAGGCTCATGCAGCAGCTGCTCTCATTAACTTCACCGAAGACTGTCCAAAGTCCCTTCTTATTCCATACCTTGATAATCTTGTAAAGCACTTGCACTCAATTATGGTGGTGAAACTTCAGGAGGTATGGTGCTTTTCCTTTCTAAAGGCTATTGTTACTTTTGCAAGGTTGTTTGCCCCTATGGCATTTGATTTTGTTACTAATATTGTTTTGGCATTGTTTAGGCTTTGTTGGCATATGTAATATTGTTGCTTTAATTTTAAGAAATGTATATGTCTGAAACTGAATTGTATAATGTCAGGATCCTAGTTTACCATTACATTAACTTTAATGTGTTGTAGGATGTGCCATTCTAACTTACCTTTCAGTTGGTCTTTGTTATATTCCTTAGTTTTTTAAATTGTCTATTTCCAGCTTTCAAATTGGAATTACTGATTGAAGTAGGCAAAAAAGTATTGTGAAGCTACAATTTTGTTATTGTTTACTTATCTTTCTATTACATTCCTATTCCAGTCTCTCATTTAAAACACTAGCTGGTTGCTATGACAAATTGGACCCCAGAAACAATATAACCTGAATAGTTGCTGAACAAAAAGTTAATTAAAAATTGATAATAACCGAAGACCAGTTGCTAACCGTTTTTAGAATACCGCGGTCATAATAAGTTATTTTAAAGATAAACTACTTTAATTGTTTGGCCAATATTCTGTTAGTTCTGTCGGTATAAGCATAAAAAGGTGGCCTATGAGTATATAGTGGGATTGCAAAATGCTACTATAGATTCAAAAACCATTAAGAAGGGTTTCTAGTCTACACTAAGTATTTGCATGAATGTACTGAACCTGAAGTTTGATTCTTAGCATGTTTTCCTTGATTCCTTGTTATAGTTATTAGGAATGGTTTAGTTGTCTTGCATTATATGGCTGGCCATTCTAGCTTTCACTCCTGACAAATGTTAGATGCGTTTTCCATTTTACTCTAAAACTTTTTTTTCCCTGTAGCTGATCCAGAAAGGAACAAAACTTGTCTTGGAACAAGTTGTAACCTCAATAGCATCTGTTGCAGACACTGCTGAGGAAAAGTTTGTTCCATATTATGATTCGTTTATGCCTTCACTGAAACACATTGTTGAAAATGCTGTACAAAAGGAACTTCGACTACTGAGAGGCAAAACTATCGAGTGCATCAGTTTGATTGGTTTAGCTGTTGGGAAAGAGAAGGTAAGCATTTCTTACATGACAATGAAACATAATTTTTTATACCTTTTAAAAAGTTGGATACATTAATATGTATTAGGTAACAAATATAATTCTAAAAGTAATGTTTACATGTATTCTCTTGCAGTTTATGCAAGATGCTTCAGATGTCATGCAGTTGTTGCTGAAGACGCAAACTGATTTCAGTGATTTGGAAGATGATGACCCTCAGGTGTGGATAAGTAGATGTATGCTCATGCATAGGTCCAGCCCTTGTTTATTTAACTTTCACTGTTCAGCATTTATGTGGTAAATGTATTAATTTTGTTTTTAAAAACCTTGGTTAAGAAAAAAGGGTGGAGACTTCTGTATAAAACAATTTCATGTTTTCAAGAAAGATGAAAAGTAAAATGTCAAATAAAATTCGAAATTCTGGTCTACAAAGATATTAATAAGATATAATTATTAATAAGTTATAACAAATGCAAGATAATAGTTATGACAGAAGATGACGTGCTCATGTTTTTTGTGTTACCGTTCTATTAAAATTGTCTGACAATTTTAAATTGTACGTTAATGAGGTTATATACCAAATCATTTTTTATATTCCATTTTAATATTTTGTCAAAACATTTTTCTTGTGTGTGTGTATATATCTATGCAACTTTGCAATTGCAGTTTGCTCTGAGAACTAAGCAAGTGAGGATAACAGTTCAGTGTTTACTATGTTTTGTTCTGCATTTGTAGTTGTAAAAACTGGCCATTTGTGGAAAGACCTTTTTGTTTGAAAATTTTAGCCCTTTGCCATTTTTAGTATAATTGTTAAAAATGTTTTTCTTGTTTGTAGATTTCCTATATGATCTCTGCCTGGGCAAGAATGTGCAAAATTCTGGGAAAGGAATTCCAGCAATATCTTCCAGTGGTCATGGGTCCTTTGATGAAGACGGCATCTATAAAACCTGAAGTGGCCCTACTTGATAGTGAGTACCACCCTTGTAGGTTATTTGGATTGTACTTTACATAATATATGCTAGCATGAGAAAAAGGCAGTGCTGAAAAGTAGTTTGGGATCTTAGTGCATTATAGTACAGCAATGACCTTTTATGCAACTTTGTAAAAGCTGTGCATTCTTTAAAATAAGAGGATATATGTTTATTTGTGTAAATAAGAGTAATGTTCTCTTTCCTTCCTAGCGCAAGACATGGAAGGCATGAGTGAGGATGATGGTTGGGAATTTGTTAATCTTGGTGATCAGCAAAGTTTTGGAATCAAAACGGCAGGCCTTGAAGAAAAAGCGACAGCTTGTCAGATGTTGGTGGGTGCTAAAGGAATAAGAATGTATAAAGTGTGAGCTTAAAAATGCAAATTATCTCTTACAGGGGTTTGAATGTTATAAACAAAGGGGTTGTCTTATGAAAGTTTCCTGTTCTGTGAGCTTGAGTGCAAGTGGTATTTTTCCTGCAGGTCAATATTTCTTGACCTGACTATTCTGCATGGCAGGCTTTTTTTTTTTTTGGGTTGGGTGTATATTTTCACTGCCCTAGCCTGGGCTTTTTGTTTGTATCTGGATCATATGCCTATGCCAAATTTACACAGTCCCACTGAACATACCATGCTTCTTATAGGATTTGTTACAAATTTTTGACCATACTTCTTTTAACTCTGTTTCAGCAGTACACAATAATGATTACTTGTTGCACAGCACAGTGCTGATCTATTGCTGTTAGAATGTGGAGGGTGCCAGTTTGTTTGACAAAAAGTTGCACATTTTTGAATGTCTGGCTCTTTTCTCCATAGTTCTTGAATGCTTGCTTTCTGACATGTATGCTTGAATTAGAGAGGAGATCATGATTTCCTAATGTTACTGTGCTTTCTCTGTAGGTTTGCTACGCAAAAGAACTCAAAGAAGGATTTGCAGACTATACAGAACAAGTTGTTAAGCTAATGGTCCCATTGCTAAAATTCTATTTCCACGATGATATCCTTTACAAAGAAGTAATGTTTAATGTCTAGCATTACACGTATATAGTTATAGAAATACTAGAAAAAGGTAGATAGCATGTAGCAAGGTAAATACCATATTATAGTAGGTTACTGTCACATTTTTCTAGTATGGTACAAGCCTTAACTGAGGCAGTGTGTCCAAAGCTTAATTAGGCTCTTATAGCCCCATAAACTACATAATTAAATGGTATATGCACTGCTCGGAAATGAAAAATGCTGTGTGCATTTGCTGGATGCAACTGCCAATTTAAATAGTTCAAAGGCAAAGCAGCCTTTTAATAATCAAAATAGTAAAGTAATGTTCAAATAATCATTTATAAGGACAAAAAGACAAAATTATTTTGATAATTATTGATGGGCTGCTTTGCCTTATAGTCCCATGCCAGACCAGGAGCTTTGCTCCACTGGCTTAAGCTTGTCACCAGTTGTGATGCCTGCCATAGACTTAAATGGCATCAACTTAAATAAGAGGAAGGTTGAGTGGAACAGGCTTTTTCTTTTTTTTTTTTAAAGTTTAGATGAGACTGACCTTAGGCATTAAAAAAGGTGGTGTTATACTTTAAGCCTGTTTAATTACTGTACTCCTCAAATGTAATATTGCTTTCCTCGTGAGTGTGTATATATGCCTTTTCCATAAGCTTTAAATAGCTTTTTCCCCCCATTTGTTGATTATTCTTCTATAACCAACATGACAAGTGTTAGAGTGGCAGCTGCAGAATCCATGCCTTTACTTTTGGAGTGCGCCAGGGTTCGTGGTCCAGAGTACTTGACCCAAATGTGGCATTTTATGTGTGATGCTCTTATCAAGGGAATTGGAACAGAACCAGACTCTGACGTTCTTTCAGAAATAATGCATTCTCTTGCAAAAGTAAGAAATTTTCACGATAACATAAAAATTTTGATTGTGAAGTTTTCTGACCTTCAGCACTTCAAATATTTATTTACTGACAAGGTCTTGGGGCAAATGTGTGTTGTTTTCAGTAACCCCTTTGGAAAGAATCTGGACTGGACTATATTTAATACATACTATAAATCTAAATTGGTGACACAATTCTATTGGATGTATTTAATGTTTTTTTTAGTAGACTTGAAGTATAGTGATCCAAGCTACGGTATGATTCCTTCTATAGAAAAGGCCAGGTCATAACCATTCCGGATAACTGATACCATGCTTATAAATACATTAGGGGTCATTCATAAACAGTGGACAACCAATACGAAGTCTTGCTTTCATTGTTGTACCTTTAGCTGGCTGAAAAAATGTAATCACTGGTTGCTATGGGTTACTGTCCCAGGTGCAAATTTGCCCAATGTTCATAAGTGAGCCCAATTGACTTACTTTTTAAAGAACATTGCACATGTAATTTAGGCATCTTCCAAAATACAACTGAACACAATATACATGTAATCCTTGACAAAGGCATGCAGAAATATGATAAGTTATTTTCTTAGCATAAAAATACTTATGTCAGTTTACATTGTTTGACAGTGCATTGAGGTAATGGGTGATGGGTGCTTAAACAATGAACACTTTGAAGAGCTTGGTGGAATACTGAAGAGCAAACTAGAAGAGCACTTTAAAAACCAGGAACTCAGACAAGGTATTTGACTGCAAAATGTTTAGTTGCCTCAGATAATAATGCTGCCAGAAATGCATATATTTTGTTTGGTTTCTTTCAGTGAAAAGACAAGATGAAGATTATGATGAGCAGGTTGAGGAGTCGTTACAAGATGAAGTAAGTTTTTTCATGTGTTTATTCCCCCTTACATTTTCCCCTGATTCCACCATGCTTTGCAGATCTGCATGATTTTGTTTGGGGAATATCTGGCATGTTCCAGTATTGTGCTATTTGGCCACTTGAGCGAAAGTTGAAATTGAAATGTGCTGGTAACATCCTGCAGAGACGTTTGATTCCATCATGTTCTAGACTGAACATTTACCCTCCATATACAGTGGTTTTACTAAAGTATTCATCCCTCTTGGCATTTTTCATGTTTTGTTGCCTCACAACCTCGAATTAAAATGGAATGTTTTGAGAGTTTGCATTATTTCATTTACAGAACATGCCTACAACTTTAAAAGATTTTTTTTTTTGTGAAGCAAACAACAAAT
Source organism: Xenopus tropicalis (assembly GCF_000004195.4). NCBI lineage: Eukaryota > Metazoa > Chordata > Amphibia > Anura > Pipidae > Xenopus > Xenopus tropicalis. Next base: position 121,536,377 of record NC_030678.2, on the reverse strand, counting down.
AGAACAAAATAACAGAAAACTTCAGCGTGCATAACTGTTCATCCCCCTAAAGTCAGTACTATGTAGAGCCCCCTTTTGCAGCAATTACAGCTGCAAGTTGCTTTGTATAAGTCTCTATGACCTTGCCACTGGGATTTTTGCCCATTCCTCAAGACAAAACTGCTCCAGTTCCTTCATGTTGGACGGTTTTCGCTTGTGAACAGCAATCTTCAATTCTGACCACAGATACTCAATTGGATTGAGGTCTGGACTTCCAACATACCAACATTCCCCTTAAACCACTCAAGTGTTGCTTTAGCAGTATACTTCTGGTCATTGTCCAGCTGAAAGGTGAACCTCTGTCCCAGTCTCAAATCACAGGCAGACTGACACAGGGTTTGCTCAAGAATATCCCTGTTTTTAGCACCATCCATCAGGTTTCACTGTGGCGATGGTGTTCTTGTGGTGATGGGATGTGTTGGCGCCAGACATAGCATCTTCCTTGGTGGCTGAAAATTTTAGTCTCTTCTGACCAGAGCACCTTCCTCCATACATTTGGGGAGTCGCCCACATGCCTTTTGGCAAACTCAAAATGTGTCTTATATTTAACATAAGTAATGGCATTTTTCTGACCACTCTTCCATAAAGCCCAGCTCTATGGAGTGTATGACTTATCGTGGTCCTATGGACAGATACTCTAGTCTCTGCTGTGGAATCTGCAACTCCTTCAGGGTTACCTTTGGTCTCCGTGCTGCCTCTCTGATTAATGCCCTCCTTGCCTGGTTTGTAAGTTTTGGTGGGCGGCTTTCTCTTGGCAGGTTTCTTGTGGTAACATGTTCTTTCCATTTAAAGATGATGGATTTAATGGTGCTCCAGGGGATCCTCAAAGATTTGGATATTTTTTTTATAACACAACCCTGACTTAGATAGGACACAGGTGGATTTCATTTCACTATTATGTTTTGAAGGTAATTGGTTGCACATATATTTTTCTAATTTCACTTCACCAAATTAGACTATTTTGTGCAGATCCATCACATAAAATAAGATTAAGAAACATTTAAATTACAGATTGGAATGTAACAAAACATGAAAAATGCCAAGGGGAGGGGTGAATACTTTAGCAAAGCACTGTATGTGTGGATGAGGTTATCTGCTGATTTTTATGAATTTATTTCCAATATGTTTATCGGTAGCCATCTTTGGCATCCTGTCAGGGAAAAGCATGTTTTTTCCAAAATGTATCTGTTAATTGTACTGGTGCAGCAGAATGCTGCACTAAAGCAAACAGATTTTTTATATTTAATTTTGAAATTTGAGCTAGACATGTTAGTTCCCCAGGTGCCCACAGCAATGTGACTTGTGCTCTGATAATCAGTCACACTTTACTGCTGAGCTGCAAGTTGGTGTGATATACCCCACCTAGTGGTAGACATGAGAACAGCACCCAAGAAGGATAAACCATGTTCTGCTATTATGCAACTACCATTGAATAGAAAAAACTTTTTAAGTAGGAGCCAACGAGTTTTACCAATGCATGACAGAATTTTTACTTTAATTGCTGATCTTTAATAAATCTGGGTGCAACTGGCCCTGCTAAATCCAAGTTTGTAATGGAGTAGTAAATGTTCCTAAATAACATTTTGTTTTGTTTTTCAGGATGACAATGATGTTTACATTCTGACTAAAGTATCAGACATTTTGCACTCTATATTCAGCAGCTACAAGGAGAAGATTTTGCCATGGTTTGAGCAGTTGTTGCCTTTGATTGTTAACTTAATTGTGAGTATAATTTAAAAAATCTGCATTAATTTTAGGAAACTTTTGTAGACAGTGCATAGACTGGGTCATTCTAAAGGTGCCATCTGCTCTGTAACATCACTTTCTATGACAGACAAACCTTGTTTTCTACTCAGTGATTTTTGACAACCTCTCAGCATAGTGTGTTAATAGCTGCCCAAAGCACACTTTGTAACATAGTAACATAGTAAGTTGGGTTGAAAAAAGACATATGTCCATCATGTTCAACCATAATGACTATATATAACCTGCCTAACTACTAGTTGATCCAGAGGAAGGTAAAAAAAACCCATCTGAAGCCTCTCTAATTTGCCGCAGAGGGGAAAAAATTCCTTCCTGACTCCAAGATGGCAATCAGACCAGTCCCTGGATCAACTTGTACTAAGAGCTATCTCCCATAACCCTGTATTCCCTCACTTGCTAAGAACCCATGCAGCCCCTTCTTAAAGCTATATAATGTATCAGCCAGCACGACTGATTAGGGTAGGGAATGCTGTATGTCCGTAATGCTCAAAAGATTGCCTAGCAAGATCCAAAATGGCTAGCTCCTGTGGACAACTTTAAAGTCATGAAACAGTAATAAGTTCTGTACATAAAACAAGTGAAGGTACTTTTGTTTTGTTGTGTGAAAAGGTGGAAATGTTAAGTTTAAATATAAAAGCATGTTTTGGCTTTATGGCTTTAGGTGTGCATGGATTTATGCGTACATGAGTAATTTTATATGGCTTTCTTATTCTCCTTCAGTGTCCTCACAGGCCTTGGCCCGACAGACAATGGGGACTTTGTATTTTTGACGATGTCATAGAACATTGCAGCCCATCCTCCTTTAAATATGCAGAGTATTTCCTGAGGCCACTGCTACAGTCAATTTGTGACAACAGCCCTGAAGTTAGGCAAGCTGCTGCTTATGGTGTTGGTGTAATGGCACAATTTGGAGGTGACAACTATCGCCCCTTCTGCACAGGTATGTACTGACAAAACTGTCATCTCTAAATCTAGCCTATATAAGTCCGAGGGGTTGTTCAGCTTCACATTAGCTTTTAATATGTTATAGAATACCTCATACAGACAAAAGCCAAACAAAAGGAGAAACCGGTCTGTAGTTGGGAATCTGATCAGCTATTGTCCTGGCTTCAGCTTCAAACCCAGTGGGTGAGCTGTAGCCTATAGGATAAACCCATGTAAATGGGATTTTTTTAAGAGTTTGGAATTTATTCCCAGAATTCCTTTTGTTTGCTTTTGTCTGTATGAGGCAGTCTCCTCAACCTTATTTATTTGTTTGTTTAAAAGGAAGAATCACAGTCCCATGTGTGACATGTTTTAAATCTGTCAAGCTGCAGTGCAGTGTGGTGCCCTGAAATGTAGAATACAACACTGGTTACATTGGTGTTTTCTTTCATGTAAAGGTTAAAAGAAAAGTATTTTGGCATTTAACTGCCATTAGATTTGCCACATTAGTGCCACCTAGAACATTATTTATTATGAAGAAAGCTTTACCATAACTGAGTAAAGAGCCCTAGAAGCTTTCTCTGTTTGTCTAAGACAGCTGCTGCCATTTTAGCTTGGTCTCAGCAGCTTTAGTGCTGCAGCTCTAGCTGCTGGTAGCACAGATTACACAGAGATGGGAGGGGGTGAAGAAGAAAAGAGGGAGAGGAGCAGACTCTTGCCCCTGCCCTGAGAGATTTTACTGAGAGAAGAAAGTTTGACACATAACATGTATACACAAAAGAAGAAAAGGAAAACTCTGTGTTTCTTTTGGTAGAGGACTGCTGTGTTTCTGTGAGTGCTTATGGTTGTATTTACATAGACCTTTCTGATAAAGCTTACTTAGTTTTTACCTTTTCTTCACCTTTAAAGGACAACATAAAGAGCAAATGTGAATTGCAGAAAGTCAGTCAGCCAGTAGTGTACACCTCAGCCCCACCCCTCTAAAAAAAAAAAAAATGCGTGAAACAAATGAATGGTGTAAAGTGGAACTTTGATTGCAACCACAAGTAGCAAATGGGAAGCCCCAAAGTCTGGTCCACAGTTATCATTTGCCTAACTAGATAGTAATATTCAGGATCAGCCTAATAACCACCCCACAAAAAATTACAAAATTCAGGGAGTTTTCATTTCTTGGCATTCCTAGACTTAGTAACTGAATCATCTAATGTTTTGGGATTTTGTAATATGCAGATCAAAGAATTGTTTACGAATAAACATTTTACTACTTCTGTTTCTGTGATCAAAAATGGTACTTCTTGTTGCCACAGTAGTTATCATTCATACTAAAGCTAGCTCTTTTTTTTTTTTTTAGTGCATTTATTTATTTATTTTTTCAAATTCTCTGGTTACAGAAGCTCTTCCTTTGCTTGTTGGGGTTATCCAGGCTCCAGATTCAAAAACCAAAGAGAATATTAATGCAACGGAAAACTGCATTTCTGCAGTCGGAAAAATCATGAAGTTCCGACCAGATTGTGTTAATGTGGAAGAAGTCCTGCCACACTGGTTGTCATGGCTGCCCCTGCATGAGGACAAAGAAGAAGCTGTTCACACTTTCAACTTCCTTTGTGACCTCATTGAAAGGTGAAAATCTAATAATTTTATTTCTGACAGGAAAATGTATTTTTACTGATATCCAGCTTTACGTGTAACCTGAGAGAGGAAACCATAAACTTCAAAGTGTCTGATAATCTGTGGTTATTTTGGAAATATTTAATTTTGTACATGCTGCTTTCTAACTACATATGATTAACAATGCCATTGAAGTGGTGGTGGTCATTTGACTCCATTTCTGTTATGTTACACAAGTCCTTGGTTTGATGCCTTTTTACATTTATTTTCAACAGCAACAATCCAATTGTCCTTGGACCTAACAACTCAAATTTACCCAAGATCTTCAGTATAATAGCAGATGGTGGTGTTCATGAATCTATTAAAAATGAAGACGTATGTGGAAAACGGCTTGCAAATGTCATCCGACAAGTTCAGGTACAAAAGCAACGTTATGTTGAATGTACTATGATCATGCCTTTGCAACTTTGTACTTGGGAAACTTAGCTATATAATAAAGAGCTAAAACTTTCCTTTACAATTTTATATTATATTTTATAATAATTAGATGTTATATATAGATATTGTTCTGAAGTTAAAGTTCTGCTGGAACCTTGATGTCTGCATTCTTACTACTACTTTCTGTGTTTTATAGGAATCACAGTTCCCAATGGCTGCTGCCATTGGTTCCATGCATTCTGTTGGCTATGGTATCCCTAAAGCTGGTCATAGATGGTCCAACTGTTATATGTTATGCACCAAATTAACCCATGTGCTAAATGGATGGATACCTAGAGCGATTTTTGTTGTTCTTTGAACATCTCGAACTAAAGAGGATTTGTGACTCCTTCATTTTTTTAGCCAAACAGAAATTTTCCATCAAGTTTGATCATTCTTAGTCGACCAGAATAGTAGGATTATCATTCTAAAGGCCTTTTCCCCCCTGATTTGCTGGCCATACATGGCTAGATGGTTGAGAAGTATGGTTATAAAACTGCCTAACCAAATCTGAGCATTTATGGCAAGCTTAAAAAAGATTTAGCAGTCAAATAGTTGATGTATAGTAGCCATTATTGTGTCATATCATAAATGAATACAATGTTTATTAATGGTATATTCTTATACAATGTTTTGCAGGCCTCAGGAGTATTATTTACAGAATGTGTGTCACAGCTAAATGCGGCCCAGCAGAAAGCTTTACAGGATCTACTCAGCACTGCGTGAAAGGCCTTCACCACTACATATCAGGAAAACTAACATCAAATAAACTTACCTCTTCTGTTTAGGTTTTCTTGTTTTAGTTTTTGAGCAAAAAGAACAGTAGTGCTTATAGGCCAAGTTTTAGCAGGCCATCAAAAACAGCTGGCAGAAAGCACTAGCTATCAGACTGCAGTGTCAAATGGATCCTTCTACAAGAGAGCTGTCCCCTGCAGACATACAGATGGCTATAAAAGGATTATTTTTCTATCCTTACATCTTCCCTCCTTATATATTTTCCACTTTTGTGGGTAGGGGGGTTCACTTTGCCTGAGTTCCAGTAAATTAGGACTGTGGGTGCTACAATTGGTTCAAAATGGACTTCTTCCCATGCACTGGAAGTACTTGCAGCACTTTTTGACCTAGCATGATCAATGTGGTTCCACCACCTGAGTGATATGGTTACCATACGTATTTAGGATGGTTTTGCTATGGTCAATAATGAACTCCAACATTTTACTTAAAAAGTGGGATAGAAAAATTCCTTGCGCTTTGAAATGTATCCCAAACCAAAGGTATGAAGGTAATGTGGAAGTTTGCGCAAAGATTCATATTGGCATAATTTTTTTGTGCCATCAGCTGTTTTCATAGGATTTATGAATTGAGGCAGGAATATATTTAGCTTCTGGCCCTTGAATGTGAAAAATGTCTTTTGGCATGTCTTGCAACTCATTCACTCCTCAATAAACAATGAAATATCTCAACCAACCTTTTGGTAGGTTAATGCTGTCTGACTTTATTCTGTACTTGAAGTTTTCAAACTGTCAGCTTCGGGGATTTTTTGGGGTTTAAGACCCATATGCTATCCAACGTATCCAACTTCTGTGTAATAGAGGGCCAGAATTTTATTTTACCAACTTCATGGAGGGCTGAGAATGGAAGCCATCTACTTCAAACCACACCTATGTTATCACAATAACTTTTAAGACGCACATTAATAATAATTAGATCCATATGCTGCCGCCTCCTCCCCTGTGCATAGCACAGCAACCCCCAGCAAATAAAATTACACACCTTAGGGGGACCCCCTAAAATTATTTTATATTATAAAATTATGCGCTACATTGCCTTCCACAGGCAGGGTAGGGCAGGCAGAGTGCGGCCCACACAGGTAGGGAAGGGCAGGCAGAGTGTGGCACACAGAATAGGGAAGGCAAATTATAACAGGCAGGCTAGAGAAGGACACAGGGAAACATGACTACTCAAGTAACTGATCATGACTACTCAACATCAACAGTTTGTACTGTACTACATACAGTGACAATGTCGGCACTGCTCCTGCATTGTCTGAGGTGTGAACAATGTGGGAACCTACAGACTGAGGTCTTATATATGCTAACAGTACAGGGCTTACAGCCTGAATGTGTGAAATATGCAGGGGCCAGTTAATCTCAGTACTGATTCCATTTTGAAGATTACGCAAAGGTAAGCAGTCACAGCAGCCAGACAGATGGGTAGCCACACGGGGGTCTGTGGGCTGCCAGCTGGCAGCTCTGGTTTAAGGCATAATTTGCAAGATCTTAAACTTTTTATGGGCACAATGTATAGAAGAACAATATAAATAGAAGGCCAGAGTTAGACATTTCCACTAAGATACATGTGACCTAGAGCATTAGACATGGTATTTGCTGTTTAACCCTGGCTAGTAAATCATAACTGGGGCAGTGGTGACAAAGTGATCTCTGCCCATTCCCTTCAATGGAAACTGCCTGGACCTGAGCAGTGCAGCAATGGTTCAGGATGATTATTCATTTATCCTTAGCCTTGGATTGAATTGGATAAAAGCTTGTTTTTATCAGTAACTGCAAACCCTATCATTGTGCAAACAAGTTTTTTTTCTAAATGTGATCTTTATATTGTACTTTGTGCTCATGTTTGGCTGAGCATGCTTGCATATTAGACATGCTCATAAAAGGATTGTTCACCTTGCAAATTAACTGTTTGCATGACGTAAGCATGATTGTAGAACAAACGTCAACTTGTCTATTTACTGTGATTTAATTGAGTTTCTTAACTTTTGGGGGCAGTTTGTAGACCCATTGAAAATGAGCGGAATACAAATTTGATGCATTACAGTTTTTTTTTTTTCATGGTTATAGTTAATCAAATTTCTTCCGATTCAAATGTTTTTAATAAACAAGCAAATGTTCAAGTTTGATAAAAAATGTGAGTTTTGGAGTGAATTTTAGTTTTTCTTTTTTTTTTTTTTTAATTAAAATAAATTTGATAAATAAGGCCTCAATGTGTGCTTCCCCCCTCCCTTAAGAATTCATAAAACTCACTCCCCCTCCTTTTAGGAATGTGTAATCTGAGCTATAATGGCTTGACTGCAAACAGGAAGCTACTGAGACCAAGCTAAAATGGCAGCTGCAATCAGAGAAAGCTTCTAGGGCTCTTTACTCAGGTATGATATAGCATATTCTTGGTGGCACTAATGTGGCGAATCTATTGGCAGTAAAATGCCAAAATGACTTTCCTTCTCCTTTAACTGGCCATCTTGGTCAGAGTGGGCTGGAAGAATACTGGGAGAAAACATGATGGTCCCTGGACACCAAACAATTTACCAATAGCAACCAGTAAGAAAACATAGTATGTCAGTAGATCAGCATAATGATTTTGACTTTAATTATCATTGTAAATTATTTGCAGTTTAATTATAGAATGGTAATTTCAGAAGGCATTAAGGTAGAGAGAGCATGGAAGTGATGAAAAAAAAGCAAGAATAAGGCCCAACCAGTTTTACTTATCTGGTTCAATTAAAGGAGAACTAAACCCTCAATGAATATGGCTAGAAATGCCATATTTTATATACTAAACTGATTGCACTAGCCAAAAGTTTCAGCATCTCTATAGTAGTAATGATACAGGTCATTTTAGTTGTCACAGGAGCTTTTTTTTTTTTTTATCTTGGATTCTGTTAGAACTGTCTGGGACACTGCACATGCACAGTATGCTCTGGCCAGCTGTTGAAAACTGAGCTTAGGGGTCATTGCAAATTATCAAGCAGAAAATGATGCTACAGGTCTGATTATTAAATTTTAATGCTAATCACACTGGTTTTAGAACTGCCATGTTATGCATGTAATCCGAATGAATTACTAATCTGCCTTATACTGTTACATTTATATTCTATGTATGCAGTATATTATGAGTTTGTCCCTAAACTCAGTAACTGACAGCAGCACAGAACATGTGCAGTGAATCAGCAGAAAAGAAGATGGGGGGCTACTGGGGCATCTTTGGAGACACAGATCTTCCCTGCTAAAGGGTTGTGGTTGCCTTGGCTGGTACAGAAGCACAAAACATAATGTTCAATATTTCTGGCCTATTTCTTTAGTTAAGCTTTAGTTCTCCTTTTAAAGGTGAAATTCATGGGATGAGTCTTGTAGTATTATTCTTGACTTTTTTGGGCACGCAGCCATGGAATTAAGATGAAGGGATATGTAGTTTGTATTATTTTAAGCATCATTTTTTCTTTTAAAAGTTAAATTTGTATATTTTGTTGTTTTAAAGGAGAAGGAAAAGTAAAAACTAAGTAAGCTTTAGCAGAAAGGTCTATGTAAATACAACCATAAGCACTCACAGAAACTCTGCACTGAGTTCCCTGTCAAAAGATAAGCTGTGTCTGTTTTCCTCTGCCAGAGACACGCAGCTCTTTGCTTTCTGCTCTTTCCTGCTCCCCCCCTCCCTGAAGAATGCTAAGAACTCACTCCCCCCTTAGGAATGTGGATCTGAGCCAATCAGCAGGAAGCTGACTCATAGTCTTACTAACTGAGCATGTTCACTTGGTCTGGGTGTCTGTGCAGGAGTGAGGCATTATGGGAACTTTATTTACACAGCTCAGAGTTTTTTCTCCCTGTTTGGCTTCTGATCATCTGAACGGGAGAAATATGGGGAGACTTAAGGGCACTATTGAGAGAACTGAAGGTGTACCTGCAGCTTGACTCTAACTCTTTATTAGCCTTTCCTTCTCCTTTAAAGGAGACATTTAGGGGCACATTTACTAATCCACGAACGTCCAAAAGCGTCTGAATGCGTTTTTTTCGTAATGATCAGTACTTTGCGACTTTTTCGCGAATTGTCGCGACTTTTTCGAGCTCTCAATACGAAAGTTGCGATAATTCGCGAAAGTCGTAATGGCAATGAAAAAGTTGCGACAATTCACGAAAGTTATAATGGCAATGAAAAAGTCGCGACAATTCACGAAATTTGTAATGCCTATGAAAAAGTTGCGACAATTCGCACAAGTCGCGATAATTTACGGGGAAGTCGAAACGGTAACGAAAAAAATCACAAAAAATACGAAAAAGTCGCAAAATGTTCGTTTTCCAATCCAATCGTGGATTAGTAAATCAGCCCCTTAGTGTCAGACTTATCTAGTATTATATTCCCCCTTCCTTTAACTGTATAGTGTCAAAAAAGTTGACCTCTTAGTTCCATTATATCAGAGCAGCTGACAGATCCTTTCAGCTCTGTGTCAAGGATGAAATGGGGTCTGGGTGGGTTCTTTCATTCTCTCACAGGAAATGGTCATAACTGTGTGTGACAAGCAGAACTCTGTAGTAGCAGCCCAAGACCCACCCCTAACTCTATTTTCCTCCCTATGAAATTGTGATTTCATTCCCAACACCTGTATTTACATACTTTCTACTGTGTTCAACAGTCCCCATTAACTAAAAATGTTATTTAATGGCATCAGCTAGAGGGCCACCTCCTGATGCACTTTTGTAAGCCCTGTCCCTCTTCACGCACACTCACCCCACAATCGCTCTCACCACCTCCCTGAACGGCTGCACTGGGGACTGGACAGGAGATTCAAACAGCTGTCAAAATCTGCTGTCCAGTCCCCAGATCTTTGCTGCTCTAGGCCCGGGCCATTGTGACCTGCCCACAAGTCCGGCCCTGCCTCCCCCGCTCCCCCTTCAGGCCCTCTCGTGCTGCACCTCCCCACCACGCCACTATATTTAAAGGTAGGATAAGGGCTGGAGAGAGGGAACTAACTATGTTGGTATAGTTTTTTGTTTTTTTTAAATAACCCCCTACAGCGATAGGCTGCCAGTGCCCACACCAGAAGGGAGCTAACGATATGGGAAGCCATGTCGTGGCATAAGCATGCCGAGTGAGTTACACCCACCACTCACTGAGAGTGAGTCTCATTGATTATGCACATGTGTGCTAAATAACATGGCCACCTACACCTGGCGGTCCCTCCCGGTGCAAGCGGCCTAGTGCTCGCAGGGGAAAAACTATTGTTTCCTTCAACTAGAGTGCAGCTCTATTAGCCTGCACTTCTGGTGGGAGAAGCAATTTTATGGTGATAGGTGCCCTTTAATCTAAGGAATTGTTGCTGGTAGCAGGTGGGTCACACCAAAGAGTTATTGCTTTAATAAAGACTGTTATATACAGTAGAAGATGAGCAAATAAATGGGAATGATATGACAGCTGATAATGAGACACAATGAAATTTTAGCTTCAGGGAAAAGCTGCCGCTTCACCAACTGACGTGAGCACAAAGACCGTGACGCAGCTTAGTCAGGCTGGAAGCAGGACGGGGCGGGAGCAGAAAGACATGGGGGAGGGACTTGAGCTGCCGTTGCACAGTTCTGCATTTCATTAAAGCTGGCCATACACACACCGATGTACTATAATTGTACTTTTTTGGACCATGTGTGAGCTCCAAACTACTGTCCTGATAATTTTTGTGCCACAGAAATCACTTGTTTAGTCGATTGTACAGGTTAGAAAATTTTGGTCTGATAACAATAAAATCCGTGCCTGTATTATGTCTGCCGATATCCTTGGGGGACGTACCAGTGTCTGCCAACTATTTTATGTTCAGAACATCCACCGATTTGTTAATTTTAGGGCTTTATCCTACATTTTCAGTCCGAATGTTAGTTTTAGATTGTTGCATTTAAATGTACAATCCAAATCCTAGCGTTTGTTAGAAGAAAACTAAAATCTGAACGTGTATGGCCAGCTTTACAGGCATCACCAACTTGTACTAATGAGGAACTGCCAATGGTTCTCCTATGGAGGTGAGATTTTTTTTTTTAAAAATGTATTTATTTTGAGACACAAAGGGGCAGATTTACCAAAGTACAATTTTTGTACATTTAAAAAGCACGATACAAAAAAATCGTATCAAATACGATTTTTTTGTATCGTGCATTTTAAAGTATGAAAAATTTGTATCTGATCATATAATGGCCGAAAAGAACATTTTTTTCCGTATCTGAACGATCGTAAAATGCAGGAAAACCTTGTTGACTTTGATCCTTCTGTGCATGATTTTGGAAGCCTCCCATAGGACTCAATGGCACTCTGCAGCTCCAACCTGGCCCAAGGAAAGTCTCCCATAGGGCTCAATGGCACTCTGCAGCTCCAACCTGGCCCAAGGAAAGTCACGATACCGAAGCTTGAATGAATCCGAAACTTTCGCACAATACAATACGATTTTGCCACGCCTTTTGGCGCAAAGTATAAAAACTTTAAAAAAAATACAAATTTTTTGTATTCGGACCAGTCGTACTTTGATGAATGTGGCCCTTAATCTGAAAGGTATGCTAAAAACTGCATCAACTTCAATTTTAACATGTAAAATCATGTTAGGCTAAGTGAATTAAAAAATATGAATTGTAGTACTTGTAGTACTCTTCTGACTACTTTTGCAATTGACATACAATTTTATATTTTTTGTGCTACTATGATAAGATAAATCAAGATATATGGTCCTTGATATGTCATTTATTTTGAAATTGACATTTGTCTTTTGCCATTATAACAAGGCTACAGGTCTACAAACATTGTTTCAGTCCTACAATAGTAGTTCCGCAAACCCAATAAACAATATATATCTGAGGCAGGACCATATATCTGAGGCAATAAGGTTACAACACTACGTCAGTTAGTATGATGTCCTTCAATAAAATGACAAATAAAACCATGATAGCTATAGGAAGCACCTTATGGTGGGAGCACTGCCCAAGTAAGGAGGTGACCAGAGGTATACAGAGATGGATGGGCTGCAGGAGGTGAAGTCCATGATTTGACTAATGGAAAATGAGTTGGTGAGATCAAATCAAACTGAATTCCAGTACCTATCCACTGTGACTTTATAGGGGATCTAAACCAAATATATGATTTCATATAAACTTCTACATTCATTTTTTTACTTTTTGTGCCTTTAATATTAGACGTTTTAGGCTGCATAGTTGGATATAGTTGATGCCACTGGTATTGTCACTCAAAAACTGCTAATATCTCAAAAACCACTAAAATACTGGTATAAATGTTCAAGTTGTGCCTGCCCTGCAGAAAATTTGGGTAAAGCAAAGATCCAGAAATGACCACTGCATATATAGTACTGTAGCTCAGTTTACAGTTTGCAGACATCAGAAAGGAATCCCCAAGAATAACTTTTGTGGTTCAGGCTGCTCTGTCATTAACTTAACATAGATGGTAATTTGATAGGGGAGTGCTATAATAATATATTTATTTATAAATAATATATTTATATGCAATAGAATGATATTTTAATATAGTAGGCTGTAGGCTGGCCAGCAACATTTTTTTGAAGATCTTTTTTATCATTTATTGTATTTCTGTTCAGCCCCTGTTTTGGCTCTAACATCTATGTCCCTTTTATGTAGTATTTAACATCTAGTTTTGTGGCCTGTTTAAGAGCAGGGCTACATTTAGGGGCCCATTCATTAAAACACTATTTTTGTGCTTAAAATCATGATTGCAAAACACTTGGAGAAACCACGATAATTTCTGATGTTCGAAAATGTCACAAAAATTATTTTATCGGTTGTACAAAAATATCGTGGTTGGGTTCTGAAAGTCACGAAATTATCGGATCGGAACGTTCGTAACAGCGCAAAAACCTTTCTGGCTTTGAAACCTTCAATGTATGATTTTAAAAGCCTTCCATAGGACTCAATAGTACTCTACAGATCCAACCTGGCCAAAAGATAGTCACCAAAGCTTGAATGAATTCCGAAATAGTTGAAGTTACTACAACTCCCACTGGTGCTATGTAGTGTGTTAGTTCGAATTAAGTAAGATGGTTGCAAATCAAACTGTTAACTCTTTATTGTCCAAGACAGATGTTAATGGTACAGGGATGAATCAATACATGCAGATATAGCAGAACCCGCTGAGGACAGTAAAGGAGGGTACCACCAGTTCATCCCACCTCTTTTGGAGTATGGGCAGAATAAAGTACCTGTCAGCTTGGCACCACTTTGGATGGCAGTCTGGGTAGTGAAGTTAATCCCCAGGTTGATAACCTTTAACTTGTGTGGGTCCTACAGCTGGGCAGAGATCAGGGTTTATATTAACCTGTATCCTGTCACTAGTCAGTGGCCCTAAGCTAAGGCAACATTGCCAAGAGGAAGAAATACTTCCAGCTGTCTTCTAGTTGGGGCTGAGCTAGTTCTAGTTCTAACTAATCTCACTCCTCCTAGAGGGTGCTATAACAAGGACTGCTATTCTGTCTAAGCCTTCCTTACGGGGCCCTGTCCCCGACTTCCTTCAGACGAGATATTGGGGTCTGAGGTGATAATGGCTGTACTGGGGCCTGTTTCTACACCCAGGCATAATGAAGCTGTTATCAGGTAGCAGACAGGGAGCCAGAGAGGAAGCCACACCTCCTTGCTAGACACTATATGAGGCTGCAAGGGGTGTGGACAACCATATGGGCCAATAAAGGATGAGGTATAACTGTAAAGTGTTACAAAGGCTTCTGCCCAGTAACAGGGAATATGTGAAGAGTTAGGGATATCACTCCATAGGGCATTTAACCCTATGGGTCCCTACATAGGCATTAAGGCAGGGCTGTATTTGTATATATAGGCACCCGAGGGCTTGTGCATAGGGTGGCAGCCCTAGGGTTCCTATATAATCCAAAGGTGACATTATGTGCAGCGGAAGTGGCATCACAAGCAGGTATGCATGTTATGTCACATTTGCAGTCTGGGGGCACAGTTAGGTCTGGTAGCTAGGGTAGCACTGGACGTAAATACTGCATTAAGGTAAGTTATTGCCAGCATCCATGAAGAAAATTTTAACTTTCACATGGATTTAAAATCTGCAACAGCTGCAGTGTGTCCTGTATGTTAAAGCAATAAGCTAGCTTCTAAATCTCCCGTTCATTGGCATTCAGATTGGTCCCTACGGGCCACTGCTCTAGCCCACCCTATGGGGCCAGCCAAGTCTGGTTTGGACTCATAATAGGTCCTGGGACTGGTAAGCTAGCACTTACTGGTTACCTGTGTAACAGCATACATATTACTGGTTGCTATGGTTACCGCACCTGGGCAAACAGTGCGTTTGATTACCAAATGGGTTAGAAACTACAGCTTGACACTATATCTGGAAAACGCCCAGTTGATTCTGATCAATTAGAAGAGTCTGTTATAACAACACAAGCAAATTCCACTCAGTGAGTATTAATTTTCAATACAAATAAGCCGAAAGGTAATGTAAGGGAGCTGTATTGTGAGGCAGGCAGGCAGTAAGGAAGAATAGGCACAGGGGGGAGCTCGGTCCCTTCCATCCAGCGCTCGTTTGTCTCTCCTCCCAGGGGCCATGAGGGGAGGGGGAGACGGCCAGTTCGGAGTGGCTATGAGAGGACAGGAGGAGGGGAAATCGGCTGCTGCTCTGGCTCGGCTCATCTTCCCGCTCCCTGGTCAGAAGGAGGCAGCAAGGCTACACCCCTCCTCCTCCTCCTCCTCCAGCCATTCTAGGCTCCTGTGAATCCTGTTCGCAAATAGGCTGTGCCGTTTCGACAATGGCGACCCTGAAACAGATGCCCTTCCACACGGCAGCCTGAACTCATACCTTCTAATGGAAGTGCGGCCGCAGCATCACTAGTGCAGAAGCAGCCGAGGACCGAGCTACAGTGCAGAAGGAGGAGTGAATTGCCAAGCCGGGGATCTTATACAGTGGTAAGGGAGGGAAACGCACAAAGGGAACCGGCCGGCTACGGGCTGACTGTGCTGCCAGGCTGCAGACGCACGTCCATGGGCAAATCTGGGCACGGCTAGAAGCACTGAGCAGAGGTGTGACAGAACAGCAGGAAAGGAGTCTAGGAACAAGGGATCAGAAGGGGGAGGGCAGATCCGGGGAGGGGGGAGTGGAAAGGTGGCATGTCACATCAATAGCAAGGGAACAACAAAGAGTGGAGGTGAGGCAGCATTAGCACTGCTTGCACTGAACTTCTTACCTAATGGAGGCTCGTTTAAATCTCTTTTCTATAGATCACAGGGGCAGTAACCAATAGCAACCAGACATTTCCAGGTGCTGTCTCCAAGCACGGTGTCAAACCTGTATGCCTCTGCTGCCTTCTAGTAACGCTTTCTAGTGTCCTCACTTGGGCATCCCCTCTGCCTGACTTGTATTAGATCCCTTCAAATATAGTTGGCACCTATGGCTTATTGCACCTCTGTAAATAAAGGTTGTAACCCTGTGCATATAAATAATAATAAGATTATTTGCCTGAAAAATGCTGCCAGAAAATGACAACTGTTACCAGTTACCTCTAAACTCAATACAGGTGTAGGCCTGTTAATTCAAAAGTGATTTCTATATTTACAGAAATTAATGACTTGCAGGAAAAATGCCAGCTTTTCTTTTGCAGGCATAGAAGCATGTCATGCTGTATGACCAAATCAAGACCAAAGACTAAATTACATGTAAACTAGGTTTTCTTCCTCATAACTAAATTGTTTACTAGTGGGAACGTCCAGTCCTAAAGATGCTTATATGTAATAAGTGATGTGTGAGTATCTGGTGAATGAATGTTTAACCTGTGGTCTTTGGCCATTGTTAAAGTGAAACTCTCAACACCTAAACAGCCAGAGGGTCACAGGTTGGAACTTCCTGGTTAATAAGGTTAAACGCCAAGAAAGTCTTCCAAGTGATTCTGAGCTCTGCTCTTCTGTTCAAAGGTAATTGAGAAAATCCATGTGAGGATTGTGGCTTTGTAATCCTATTATTTCCAATGCAGCATTGCCCATGTTACTGTACAGGAAGAAAGCTTGTTCAAGCAGTTTTTAAATGGGCTAATAAAACCATCGCTTGAAACAATCTTTCCTAATTGCTGGGAAATGTATCCAACCACTATTGGAATGTCATTGTTGCTGTGACAAGAGAACAAAATGATTTGCATCTGCTGGGCTCATCGCTTTGATTACAAGCATTTTATATATACATATTTAGTATTTACACTATACCTTAACAGTAAATATATAAGTAAATTGTACAGGCTGTGACATGCATATCATGACATGATGGAACAATACTACATATACAATGTTGGCTAATATTAATACATTAACCTTAAAACTTCACACTATCAGCTTTAAAAAACCCATGCCCAAAACCCATTTGCCTATCATTTCGAGCAAAATGATAAAAATCTATGGCATGCTTATAAATATTATACCGTTAATTAGTGGTTTTGACTAAGCCAGTCTTTATATTTTCATCCTGAATCATTTATATCAGTGTTCTCAAATTGTCTGATTATATGTTATGTTATATTATATTATATATAAAGAGTAGAACCAGGCAATTAACCTGGATGTTCATTCTGCAGATCTCTATATATACTGTTGCTTCCCCTGCTTTGCAGTAGTTTATAAACAATCCCAAAATGTTGGTGGGACAGTTCTGGCCACAAACCTGCTGATTCTCAAGGCATTCTTTAAATTAAAACTGTCCATAAACATAGGGTTTTTTTTAAGGATGTAGACTAGTCTCCTAGTGTATATGGCACATCCAAGTGATAATTGCAGACATATTGTTAGGAAATAACAGTATGAATCTGCCATAACCACTGCTTTTGACATATGCTTTTCTCAAAGACTATTATTTTTGTTTTGTTTTAGTGACTCCCTGGTAAAATATGCCAATACAAATATGCAGAAAATGCCCAATGTGCCAAAGCTTTCAGGAGAATGAAAATTACAGTCTTTAAATGGCACAATGCCTGCTTTTATGTCATGCTCATTATCAGTCAGGAATGCCTTTTAGGCAGTTCTGATGTGGAATGTGGCTGAAGATCTTTGAATTCAACATACATTTCAGGTGACATCAACCTGGGGGGCAAGTGAAATGAATAATATATGCATCTAGAGCAGGGTTGCTTTAATTACTGTTTTCTCAGGGAAGCAAACTAAAGCCTTGAAGACAATTTGCTCCCCAAG
The DNA here is from genome assembly GCF_000004195.4 of Xenopus tropicalis. Classification (NCBI taxonomy): domain Eukaryota; kingdom Metazoa; phylum Chordata; class Amphibia; order Anura; family Pipidae; genus Xenopus; species Xenopus tropicalis. The sequence continues at coordinate 121,518,591 of NC_030678.2, read as the reverse complement.
AATTGGTCTAGAATTATTTGTGTACTGCAGAGAACTGGGTATAAGAGAAAATGCAGTTAAGAAAGGACTATATGAATACAATGGGTCACCCTGCTACAAAATACCCTGAATATACTTAAAGAGCTTAATTTAGATTTAGAACAAGTAATACATGTTACATTAAGGTACCATGGGGGACTAACGTGCTACATTAGTTTTAGTTATTAATCTCTCTGTTATCTATTTTGTTATTTAATGGAAATGTCTTCCTCACTGTTGGAATCAGTAACGTTGTTTTATAAAATAGGCAACACAGGCAATCACAGTTCACTATGACCTTTCAAACAGCTTGTATGTAGTTCAGACAGTTGTGCAAATCCTCTGCACTAATGTCTTCAATGAGTTTCCTGTGGAAACACTTCTCTGTGAGATTAGAAGCCCCCCTAATGTTCTCTAGCAAGAACCATTCACCCTGGGTCAGTCCTTTACCCTTCGGAATCTATTTGGTGGCTTCTCACCTCAGCAGCTGTTTATTAGTTACTGTGTTTTTGCACTGCACTTAACTCATTGGCTTAAACCTTCCTACCCAATATATGCTCTTATGCTGATTAGTGATGAGCAAATTTGTCCTGTTCTGCTTTGATGAAAAATTCATGAAATGGAATTCAACGCCTAAGTAAATAGGCAACAAATTTTAAGCGCAACAATTTTTTTTTACTCCAAATGCATTAAAGTCAATGGCCATTTTTTTTCACAGAGACATTTTTGAACAACTTTTTTGTTGCAGAAAATTTTTGCTGCAGTTTTGCAAAAAAATATCACCGATGGCGAAATGAAGAATTTCGCTGCGATTCCATGCCTGCTGAGAAAATTCGCTAATCACTGTTACTGATATATATTGATATATTAAGATTACACAGTTTATGAAGCATTGCCTTCTATTGATCCTATAAAAATAGTTAAGAAACAAAAATATACATGTGACTCAATGGAATGAAATTATATGAAAATGGGCAGAGCCTGTTAATTGTCACACGCAATGAGTGATAACAGTGGGTGGTTTATTGCAAATCACACATTTAAAAATAACAGCAAGCATAACAGGATATATGAAAAGTGCTGTAGGATACTAAAAAGATATCAGTTGTTCAGAGTAAAACTAATGCATTGTTGCATCTTGCTTTCTTATGTAAACATGTATATGTAGTATATTTTGTATTCGTCTTCTGAGTATTAGAGACAAGAGAAAGGGGTGTCCCTGCCTTGTAGCACTTGCAATCTAATATAAACAAATTTGTTATAAAACTTTTTAGAAATGATGATAACTGTATTGTGGAGAGAAAGGGTTCATACACATGGGTTGTTTTGTGCATTTAAGTGCAACTAAATTCATGAACTAATTATTACAATTTTATTTCAACAAGCATCCAAGCTGTATTTTAGCATAACATTGTGTTTTATGAAATGCAACATGCTATATTTTTATTTACTGCACATTCCTAAATTAGAAAAAAGAGGGATGTATCTTTTGCACTCACAAAAATTAACTTTAAAAAATGCATACAAATGTAGTATATACATTTGTTGATGCACAAGAGAATGCAAAATGCGTTGTCATTTGTTTTTTTGGTATTTTAGATATAGTTGTTATCGGAGATTTTTTTCCCAGATATTTCAAATGTCAAGCTCTGAGGTTTTTATTTTTGGTGTCTTACCCATTCTACAGTATGGTTGTTCTTATGTTTTGCATTGCCATAGTTGGCTGCTGACCTGCATTTCCCATTACTTATTTTGCTGAGAAATGTACTTCCCAGGCTCCAACCCATGCCAATATCAAGGCATATATATATGCTGCTGCTTTCCCGCCACTTTGGGTTTTTCAGGGGGGTTGTTTCCACTCACTGTAACTTTGACAAAGGCTGTGGACACAGCCGAAACATCAGTTCCACGTCATAATAAATGACCACTTCTATTTAAGTCCTGTGAGTGTGGAATCTATCTTTATGGTTTATGTGATATCTGCTATACTGCACCCTGGCACATTGGCTCCAGAATTATACGTGAGTGCCTGTATTACCATGTGTGTGTGTGTGTGTGTTTGTGCGCAAATTTTGCCCTGGGTCTAGTAATAGGAGCCAATCAGCAAGTACCATTTACCAGATTGATTTCTGTAGTGCAAACTTTTTTTTTTGTGTGGTTTTTATTACATTGCCTTACTAGCTTTCTGGTAGAGACAAAAAATCATAGCCCCTACCTCTTTTATGTTATGTTTTCTGTTACACCACCTAAAAACATCTTCTTGATGTCCATGCAGAGTTGTTTCTTGCTTTCTGGCAATATCATATTTACATTGGACAGACAGTTCTGAAATGCAATCCAATTTGGCCACCTCCCACAAATCCCAAATGTGAGCAGTGTATGGAAAAGAAAAGACTGAGGCAACACCCTAAAACAAATTACCAAGGGTTAGCATGTTTATATTGTAGCGTGTTAAAAGCCATGTATCTTGTTACTGCTAGCACATTTTGAAACTATTTGCACTTATTTATTTTTTAATAGCAACAGCATAGACCACAGCAAAGTGTTTAAAAGCATCATATATAAAGAGTGCAAAATGTCCTGCTGTCCGTAATGCTGTTACTAAATTCCTGTATATTGCTTGAGCCTTCCCCCGATTATAAGCTCTTGACACAGTTTGATATTCTTAAGTGAAAAGAATGCTGCAGTTTATTTTTGAACAGGAATAACTGCAGGTGATGCTTACTACTGAAGTGTGATGGCAGAAATAAAGATAGAAGCGTGAGAAGGAAATGAATGGAAAGAGCATGGGGGCAAGGTGAGATAACACAAGGGCTACCCTGCAAACCAACTTTTTTTAAGTGACTTTGATTTTTTCAGACAGCATATGAGTTTGCATGTTGACTGAGCCCACTTGTATGCATTGCACCGTAGGAAGCCATTCCCTTATCTTGAGTTACTTCCTTTGTCCTTGGGGCAATGGCACATAGGGTAAATCTGGGCATTTTGCTGCCCAAGTGTTTAATACCTCTGTGTGTGGGTGACAAAATGCCTGGAATTTCTCATCATTGATCAGTGGCAATGGTTTGGACCCTCAGGCACGCTCGGTTAGATAATTGTCGCTCAGAAACACCGCATTCAGGGACAGCGGGAAAAATCCCGTCCCGGGCAACTACCCCCAGATAGTGTGCCCTATGTGATTTAGCCATTTTGGTGTATAATGTTTTTTCTTTTAAATGTGCTCAGTTCAGTGTTTTTAGTTAAGTTTTAAAGAGAAAATGACTTCATCAGGCATCACCCCAACACTTTCTTTCTGGATTGTATTGTAAGCTCTACGGGGCAGGGACCTCCATCCTCTTGTGTCTTTGACTCTTAACTTGTTGCAACTGTATTTATCTGTATTTATTGTTATACTTTGTATTTATCTATTATTGTCTTAATAACCCCCTGTTTGTATTAATGTATTCTACTGTACAGCGCTGCATACATAAGTAGCGCTTTATAAATAAACATATACATACATTTTCTATTTGGCAATTTGCAGTCATGGCTACAATGCTGACAGCCCAGTTTGCCTTTTGGCCCGTGGTCTTTAAAACCATATTGTAAATCTCACTTTGATACATTCACTATCAGCAGTTGCAGTGAACGTGCCAAGACATCTGTAGCAACATTCTTGGGGGCTAGTCTTACAGCCTGTCTGTTTTCAGCAGCGACATAAAGAAAACATACCATTCTGTAATGGAATCTCATGTTACTGCCTTTAGGTAAATGTCTGCCGCTGCATTAGCTTGTAGGGCACACAGAGCAGTGTAGCAAAGAGCTGAACGAAAGCAGCTATCTTGTCATTATAGAGTCTGGTTACTGCTTCTTTGCTGTAAGCCTGCAACAGCTTTTCGGATGAGATCTAAATAAAACGTTTACCTAGTCCTGCATTGGATAAAATTTATGAAGAGAGATATGGAAGGACTGCCTTAGAGGATTATCATTTTACATTCTCTGCATGCTTTCACTACTGATATATAGCTGGAGAAATGACATGCATAGTTAAAGATGGAATGGCTATGTCACAGTGTTGCATGCTCAGGTAGAATGCAGGTTCTACATATCTAACTTATGTGGTGCCTTGTGGAAGAAGGGTCTCTGCAGGGGTTCCTGAAAAATTTCAATTGGTAGGTTTTTTTTTTATGTACTGCAATCATTCTCTTTAATGTGACTTGGTTGTAAAACAGTAGTTTCTCTCTTTATGTTTCTGGGTGAGTACTAAGGGCAGAGGCATTGGATTTTGATCTTTTCAGAGAAAGCTGCAGTGATTAAAATGTGTAGAATCAATGGCAGCCTGTTCCCATATTGTATATTTAAACAGCAGCCAGTTCTTTATGGTGATTGGCGGTTACTGACCCAAATCACTAAGACCATTCAACCCCCTCTTCCTGCACATCCTGCTGCTGCTGTTCATATATTATTGTTCATACCATTTACAAAATAACATGTTTGCTGTTGCTGTAATTTAGTAATTCACACCTTGTTTGTTGTGACTGGCAGAACAGATTTTTTTCTGTTTTCAGTGCAACAAGAATAAACCTGAAGTACCTGCAGTGTTATTGTCTGTGAATCCAATATCATTTTGCTGGCAAGCCTGTAGGTATTCCAAACTGATATTTGATCTCATATTAGCACATAACAATATCATATTAATATTATAAAATTGTGAGCTACCACTAGATTTTGAGCTGCTGAACACAGCAGCCCAGCATTGTACACAAAGGACTCCATAATATCGCAAATTAGTCAGATTTTAAAAACATGTGGAAACTTTGAAAAGGAATGGTATTCATATATAGACAACACAATTGTAAGCTCTTTTGGGCAGGGCTTACAATTGTAAGCTCTTTTGGGCAGGGCAGATCACCTCTTGTATTGTACTCTGTATGTCAAATGTATGAAACCCACTTATTGTACAGCGCTGCGGAATATGTTGGTGCTTTATAAATAAATGTTAATAATGTTAATGACACAAATATGCACTGTATAATAAATATACCTTTGCATGGCATTGTTACAGGGTGGTTAACCCTAATGCTTTACTCTTGTTACAGAGTAAATAGACCAAAAGTTAGAGAACCAACACTACATGAAATTTGACAAAGTGGAGACCTTAAAACCAACCATGTATTATAATCACTGGTGTTTACTGCCTTGTTTTAAGGCAACTAGGATGAATAAGGGCTGTGGCAGACGGGGAGATTAGTCACCCGCGACCAGGGAGATTTGTCGCGGGCGACTAATCTCCCCGAAATACCATCTCACCGGTGAGTATGTAAATCGCCGGTGGGATGGCATATGTGTCGCCGCGATTTCCCCGAAATCGCAGAAGTTTCCTCTCAAGGCAACTTCCACTATTTCGGGGGAAATCGCGGTGCTGCATATGCTATCCCACCGGCGGTTTACATACTCGCGGGTGACTAGTCTCCCCATCTGCCACAGCCTTAAACTGTATAACAGTTGTATTTTATATTCATCTTTAATAGTAAGTATGACATAAGCATTTTAATGTAGGCTTAAATATGTATGGACATTATACTAAACTCTGGAAATGTTGGTGTTTTTAATAATATATCTGAAAAGTTTGGTGTGTTTTAAAGAGATGAAATGCCACCATACAAGAATAATCTTATCATGGGGAAGCATAACATTTATGTGATCTTTCTTTTGATGTTTTCATTAGTTTGCTGAGCAATAGGAAAAAGCAAATCTTGGCAGACAAGATGAAATAGTATCCAGTTCATTTTTGTTCATGATTTTTATTATAAAGGGGGGAGGTATAAGTTTGGTTATACTGCTAGCAATAAATACTACATTTCCTGGGCTATGGCTTGGTCTGTAACAACAATGAAGCTATTATGTATAAAACACTGCCATATTATGGTGCACTCTTCAGTTGTGAGATAATCTATTAGACAGCAGAAATCACCTTGATGGAAAAAGGTTATAAGCTCTGATACCAGGAGCTTACACTAGGTTATTTTTTGTTTATTCAGGCTGAGCTAGAATTCAGGCTAGAAGTATCTATGAGAGCTCTTAATATTAGGTATTTTCTAACTCTAACTGGCCTTCAAGATGAACTCCATAGCCACTGGTGTTGGCCTTGGGAGGGGGCAGCTCCACAATTTGGGACTTACTGCTTCAGAGATTGTCAAAAGATCAGATCTTTCCCCAATCTTTCCACCTTGAGGATCATAATTACCACTATGCTGGGTGTTGGATTGAGAAATGCATAAACATGCAGATTTGGTTCTAGATCCTTTGGAAAAATCAAACATACCCCATCAACATCTGATGGGTCAGAGGGCCCCATACATAGCCTGGCAAGCTGCCAACTCTGTTACAGAGGCAGCTTTTATTGGCTAGTATCCGTCCACCTTTACTGTATGATTTCCTTTAGTTTGAAGTAAGGGGTAGCAAGATTCGTTTGGACTTTAAGGATTGAATTACTTGCCATATAGCCCTCTCCCCAATATTCGGCCTTGTGGCTAAAGGTTTAGAAGTGATTTTGCTCACCACATAGCATACTAGCAGATTGATCATGTATGGCCAGCATAATTGCACTGTATTTTTTTGTTTTGTTTCTTATGCTGTACCATTTTATCACAAGAAAGATGATTTCTTGTAACTGAAAGATAAATACTAAAGAAGAGTGACAAATTCACATTTATACACTTAAAATGTTGTTTTTGTTAGTATTTATTTTATACATTTTTAGATTTTTTTCTAACTTTAGCATATGCTTGGCATTAATAGGAAACATAATTGCCAGTCTTCTCCCCATGAGAAAGTTACATTAATTGGAACTGTGACTTAGCAGTGTGTGCCTTGTGTCCCTAATCCACCCCGCCACATTCCACTACAGAACACACATTTCAGAACATCATTATTATAGAAATAAAGATGTGCACTTGAAGTGAAGCAAGTGCTGGAAAGGCCAGATATATTTCAGGAGGAAGTGAATAATATAACCTTCCTTACATTGCTCTCATATACTGATACATACAGCCCTCGGCTGCTTGCAAGCAGAGTCTCTGCGTACCAGAAGGGAAATATCTTTGAAAATCCTGTGATTGATTAGCCTTTTTTAGGCGTTAAAAATCCCTTAAATAGAATAAATTCCTCAGATGTGGCAACCATACCCCTTACAATGTACTCCAAAGGTAGTGGGTAAATGGGGCAGCAGTAGATGCAACTGAAAGAATAATCTATTGTTCTGGCATGACCTGAATAACCATTTAATTCCCATAAAGGTTCACATATGAAAAAGAGATATTTATGTTATTTGTTATGTTTCCTGTAGGGAGTAAATTATATTTTTATCCCATTCTTCCTTTTTTTCCTTCATTTTTGTTCATTTCTTATGATTCATTTTATTCCCTGCCTTCACGGTGCTTTTCTGAAATGTGTTGCCATAGCAACTTGGCATTGCTTCCAGCAGCACACCCTGTGCCTACAATACAAAGGGCCGATCAGTGACGCTACCTGATAGTTCATGACTTGCTTTCCTGCCCTCGCATACAAATACTGTCCCTTCCTTTTGTTTTGCTTTACAGTGAAGGTTCTGGCTGCCTGTCTCTGTACACTTTCCCACAACAGGGAGTTTAGCAATATCTTCCTCTCTTTATGGAATGGAATTTGCTGAAATAAATGATGCAGCAGTTAAATAAGAGCTTGTGTACACTTATGATTTTATTAGATTTTCATTTAATTAATAGTGTTCTGAGTAGTGTTCTTCTAACTTATATTTTGAGGGTTATGACTGATATGTTAGTTTAGCTCTGTAGTGCTTCTTTAGTGTTTTTGTGCTGACTCAAGATTTAATGGAATGATACACATGGTGCTTTTTCATGGAATATTTCTTAAAACTTACTGTTAAAAATGTAAGAGATTAAAGTGGAGATGTAATAAAAGGCGCTAAATTTGCCCAGGAGCAGTAACCCATAGCAACCAATCAGCATGAAGCATTCACTAGTCCTCTTTTTTTAAAGCCAACATCTTATTGGTTGCTATGTATTACTTCTCCTGGTCAAACTTAGTGCCTTTTATTACATATTGGGGTATGAGTCCTCCTTTCCTCTGCCCAAACAGCGGAATTCAGATAGTGCTCTGTTTGCTGGAGCTGCTAAAATAAAATAAAAAAATGCAGAGCCAGCAAGGTAGGCGGCTGCCCCAGCAATTGCAGACCAGAAGTATGTGCAGCTGAAGTTAGTTTTGGGATGTCTTTTAATCATGTTCCTGACATGACATTGCTGGGAAAATAAAGTCAAGCAGCACAAGATCTTTGATAATTTGTTAACCTGGTATTGATACTGTGTGATTCCAACAGTTTTCTCTTATATACTAAGATAATTCCAGCACTAGTCAGTGGTTTAATATGCCCAGTTGTCATAGAGTAAGATTGACGTCAGTGCAGCAGGAAACAACATTAAGGGTTTTTTTCGGGTTCTCTTGTACCCTATTTGAAAAAAGGCAATGCCTAGTTTGCTAAGGCCACATTGATAACAGTTCTGTTGCATGCTTAAAGCTATAACCATTCAAAATTAGAGAACAAGCTAAAAAACAAGTGTCTAGTACTCCAGTAGGATTTATGCTACTTTGATACTTTGCTTTGCTTCTCCAAGCACTCATTGATTATGCTACTTTTGAGAACATTTCATTAAAAGCATCTGCTGTTTTGACAACAACACATTAAAAGTGGTATTTTTATAGCAGCAGTGTTTAACAAAGCAGATGTGAATGTAGTAACTGCAAGGGATTACTTGTTGCTCAGAGGTGTTGTCATCGCTGTGAAATGTTTCAGTAGCCATGTTTCTGGTTCCTAAGGGCTCTGGTACACGGGGAGATTAGTCGCCCGCGGCAAAACTCCCTGCTCGCGGGCGACTAATCTCCCCGAGTTGCCTTCCCTCTGCCATCCCACCGGCGAACATGTAAGTCGCCGGCGGGATGGCAGACGCGGCGGCGCGATTTCGCGCAAATCGCCGAAAAAGACTCGCAAGTCTTTTTCGGCGATTTCCCGAAATCGCGCCGCCGCGTCTGCCATCCCGCCGGCGACTTACATGTTCGCCGGTGGGATGGCAGAGGGAAGGCAACTCGGGGAGATTAGTCGCCCGCGAGCAGGGAGTTTTGCCGCGGGCGACTAATCTCCCCGTGTACCAGAGCCCTTAAGGAACTGTAGATACATCTTTTCAAGGAGGGGGGGAGGATGAGTTTACTGAAAATAGCCCAGTTTTCAAATTAGTACTTTATAATGGCAAAAAATAACATAGGAAAATACTGATTTTATTTAAATAAAACAACAGAATGTAATTTCAACACAAGTCCTATGTATTGTGGTAAGTTTTATCAAAGGTGTTTTTAGGTGTATACTGTCACTTTAAAAACCAAAAATAAAATGTGCCTAATGAAAGAAAATGTAATTATCAACAACTTGCGATATACATTTATAACAAATCTTACCTCATTTTAATGTTATTTGTATATATGTTTAATATTTTTAATGTTTATGGTCTTTTTGGGCAGGGGTCTATTAATAGTTAGACTAACAGTAATGTTCAAACAATATATGTATGCCCCTTGCTATCCTCTGCTTATTCAAACATTTGTAGCAGGAGCCAGCTGATTAATAGACCTGTGCAGAAACATGCAACACATTGGAGTCTTAGTTGGAGGAGAGCTAGCTTCTGTTGCATTGTTTCATCAGCCAGAACCAGCAGTGGGTACAGAGAATAGCAAGGGACAGATGGCTACAAATTTAAATTACAGATAACATTTAGATGATTGACCATTTGGAATAAATATAGAGGTATGATGAATACTCAGGACCTGGTGTTTCTGGAAAATGGATCTTTCCCTAATTTGGACCTACATACTTTTAAGTTTACTACAAAATTATTTAAACCCAGTACAATTGTTTTGCCACCAAAGAGGATTAATTATATGTTTGTTAGGATCACGTATAAGGTACCGTTTTATTATCACAGAGAAAAAGAAAATCCTTTTTTGAAATGTGAATTATTTAATTAAAATAGAGTGTGTTGAAGATGGCTTTCCTGTAATTGGAATCTTTCTGAATAATGGGTTTCTGGATAACACATCCCATACCTGTGTTTTAAAAAAGTTGCATAGAATTGTAGTGGTTTTGGGCTTACAATAAAGAGTATATTTTTTGGAATTGGTTTTAAATGACACAAAGTAGTTCTGTCCTTTAAACATTGGGATTTCCAAACAAGCACTGCAAACCTTGAGCAATCTCTGGGGGTTTCCATTAACACACAAAAATTGGTTGCCTCACCTTCCCTACACTTTTCATTTATACAAAGGGTGCCTTTCTTTCTTTTCTCTGTAAGCCTGTGGGGACATGTATAATTTGGTTCAGTTATATATAAACTTCTCTATTACATTAAAGCTTGGGCAGCTGATGGCAGGAAAGGGCTGTGTCAAAAAGCAAACTGTCAATCCATATAGGTTCATTAGGAAAGGCTGTACCTGAACTATCACCCTGCTGTCTGTAGCTGTCTGTCACTCCCACCACAGCTGTTTAGAGATTTTCTTGAAGTGTTTATATGTTACTTGGAAGTCTCTGCCTCAAAACAAAACTAGCTTATATTGTTCCTCTGTAAAAGGGAACCAGGTAAAGCTCACAGGTGTATATTATACAGAATATACACCCCTGTCCATTTTTCTTTTATGTTCTCACCCCAATACCTTATTTGAAGAACTATTTTTGCATGCTCACAGCACAGGGAAGAACATCTCAAGCACAAATGGAAGAAAGAACTAGCAGAACAATCCAATGTATAAGTGATGTAAACCAGGGCTGTGGAGTCGGAGTCGGAAGCAATTTTGGGTACCTACTAAATTTAAATGGGAATAAAAAAAAAAACAAGTTTTAAATGTCCCAATTCACAAACAGTCATAATTAATTACTTCTCTGCTATAAGAATAAAGCCCAATGCACGCAGTGCATAAACGAACACGTTGAGTGACCATGAAGCTTTTCATTGACTGTATGCTTCACTAAATGGGACGTAACGCACAGTTAAGGTGCGGCAGCTCCACTGCGTCGTGTTCCTCTGTTACAGGGAACACAATGCCCACTGGGAACCTAGCCTAACTCTCACTGATAACTAATTAAGTAAAAAAAATTTGCAGGACTAGAAATACTTGTATACGTGAAGGGAATGGATAGTCAATAGTTTAAGATTGAAGCTTTAAAACATTTGAAAAACTGCTGTAATTCAGCTGTAATGTTAGCTTAAACTTTAAACATGACTATGGGATTCTAGGGAAATCATTAGGAGTAGGAGTATAGATAAAATTGTCTATCAGTTTATTATCAGTTCAGTTGTGTTTTAAGTGTCCCTTCCCCCCTGCCCCTTCCTGGATGTATAAAATACATTAGCATATTAAAAACAGAGGAGTCGGAGTCGGAAGTATCAGAAACTGAGCAGTCGGAGAATTTATCTACCGACTCCACAGCCCTGATGTAAACTGATATTGTCTCTCTTAGCAGCACTCTGCTGCTAAGATGTTTATTTCTAAATGCTGAAAATGGCCCTTTTGAGAAATGGCAGAAGATTACCACATTTTAGGGACTTAAAGCTGGAAATTTTCCATTTATAAAGTTGTGATACTGGATACTGTTTGCCAAAACCAGTCAATATATAAATCAAAACCAAACACCTGATCATGCTTCATGACTAGGTTTTTGACCTTGGTCAGAGTGATGCCAGGCCACTAAGGGACAGTTTAAATAATTACACTCTCTATCCCAGTTTGAGCAATACTTAGAACTAAATTACAGAGAGTTCTGTCAGCTCAGGCATATTGAGAAGAATGTAATATGGTCAAAGTAAAAGATGGGGATACACAAGACAATAATGGCTAAAATGTCAGCCACTCCAAGCCAGATCAGTACCTAGGCATCTGGTTGGATGCCTATTGGACAGGTTTGAAAATCTGTCTGGGCAAGGGCAATATTGTGTTGTAAATCCTGATGTGTCTGCATAGTCCCTTATTGTGATCTGATCATTGGGGGAATGAGTGCAACATACTTTGAGTGGCCTGTTTAATACAGACCTCCTTTTTTCCTGGTAAGTGGTAGTAGAAATACATGGGTTATTGTAAGCCTCTATGCTATAGTCTGTGTAGAGAAGAACCGGACTACCAACATGAGAGTTAATTTGGTCTGTCTTATTACTCTGCAATCTGTTCTATTTTTAATAAAATGCCTTCATTTGCTTTTATTTGATCTGCCAGTATTTCTGTAGTGCGTATTTGACTTTCAGTGACGATGCCTGAGCTGAGTGCAGGAATGCATTTACATAGATGTGTTAATGTAGTCAGGCAAGTAAAAAATGTGTGTGAGCAGTGACGATTTCTGGCTGGGGTCCAAGTACTGAACATTGAAGTATTTGTCTGCTATGTTTCAAGTTTCCGTGCCTGTGGCGAGAGTGCAAGTTCTTTTCCAAAGGTGCATTGATTTAAAGCGGAAATCCATTTTGTGAAGCTGAGTTTGTCAAATATTAGGCCTCTTAGATAACCAGATTTTGTTGGTGTTCAGGATTTATGGATCCTTTAAGTCTATATTAGTACAATAAGATGCATACGGTGTATTTCCCTCAAAGTTATAAATATGGGTTGCTGGATTCTCATTTATTCAGCTCTGGAGATTTTCTTATGTTAGTAATAACCATATAATCCAATTGATTGAGTGTTTTCAGTAGACTTCAGTCATCTTCCCTTAGCATGTCATACCCAATCTTAGAATTTTTTAGCACTTCCTAAAATAACATAAAGAAGATGCAGGTAAAAGTTGTTTCCCTGCAATGAATTTCCTTTGCTTTATTTGATTGGCTGCTAGGTACACACTCACTGACATCTAGAGGGCAAATTAATTGAAAAACAAAGGGGATACCAGCGTTTTTCTCAGCAAGAAGAAAATGTTTTGGGGCTCTGTTTGGTGGATCCATTATATCTAGTGCTCTGGTGGGCCCTTAATGCCCATAGTCTGACTATGGTTGCTGACATAACTAACATTCATTGGTTGCCTTCATTTTAGCTGATCTCTAGTTCAGGCCATTAAAATGATTGGGGAGGAATTTTTTCTCCTGGATTAAAAAAGTAATATTGAGAGCAACCTTTACAGTTCTAATACAGTGACGCGAGTTAAAAATAAGTTGCATAATTTGAACTTTTTAATTGATTAAAATGCTAACATTTCTGAAAGCACTACAGGTTGAACTAATTTCTTTTTTTCTAGAGGGAAGTTTAACCGAAAATGATTCCTACCCAAGTATTTGAGCTTATTATTATAAATTATACTAAATTAAAAGTGGTTTTGATTTTATTCCTCTGAAATTTGTGAGCATTAAATCTGCTCATGTGTTTTCTGTTCATGTGAAATAACCAATTTAAAATAACAGACAGATATATTGAATGTAATTAGCTGCCCTTTTGAGGTATCAGGGCTTACCCACCACTGAGCTACAGAAAGAACAAGCAGTAAAACAAGGTGAATGTATCAGGCTATTGCAATGGGGCCGCCTGTCATTACTTAGTATGATAACAAACCAAACAGAAATAATACAGCCAGTAGGGGAGTGGAAAGCTAATTTGCTTATGTTCTGTAACAAGGTCCTCAGTCCATGTATTTACTTTAATTGTTTGCAATTGTATCCTAATGCCACACAAGGCTAGTAGGTGCATACATCTGGCAAACACATTGAACCACAGAACTTCTTTGGCTTTACATAGAGACTTTTATTTGTATTCAAACTGAAAGCCTTTAATTTGACTAAAGGTGTTTGTCTTGTATTATATCTGTAATTTCATGTTGCTTTAAAAAAAAAAAAACAACTTACACTTACTCTGTGTCTTGAAACAAAGTGCTACCTGAAACAGATAAGATTGCGATTGTAAAAGGAGGTAAAGTTTTAGTTTATTTTTATGTTATACAAAAATAGGGAACACTTCTGTCTTAAATAAAAACAAAGTGTTCAGAAATTTACAGGTACACTTTACTGGTATTTTTCTTTTATAGGCTTTGCTCTGTTATCCAAGAACTGACACAATTTATTTGTCTGCTGTCGTTCTTTTGTTACATATATCTTGCTATGATTGCAATATTTATAGCAGTTTTGTGCAACCAGCGGCCTTCCTTCCGTTTTTGAGCCACAAGTGCACATTTTAAACTACTAGGATTTGGAAAGCTGTATGTTAATTGGTTGTAACTATGGAGATTTTATATATATATATATACAGTGGTGTGAAAAACTATTTGCCCCCTTCCTGATTTCTTATTCTTTTGCATGTTTGTCACACTTAAATGTTTCTGCTCATCAAAAACTGTTAACTATTAGTCAAAGATAACATAATTGAACACAAAATGCAGTTTTTAAATGAAGGTTTACGTTATTAAGGGAGAAAAAAAACTCCAAATCTAAATGGCCCTGTGTGAAAAAGTGATTGCCCCCCTTGTTAAAAAAATAACTTAACTGTGGTTTATCACACCTGAGTTCAATTTCTGTAGTCACCCCCAGGCCTGATTACTGCCACACCTGTTTCAATCAAGAAATCACTTAAATAGGAGCTACCTGACACAGAGAAGTAGACCAAAAGCACCTCAAAAGCTAGACATCATGCCAAGATCCAAAGAAATTGAGGAACAAATGAGAACAAAAGTAATTGAGATCTATCAGTCTGGTAAAGGTTATAAAGCCATTTCTAAAGCTTTGGGACTCCAGCGAACCACAGTGAGAGCCATTATCCACAAATGGGAAAAACATGGAACAGCGGTGAACCTTCCCAGGAGTGGCCGGCCGACCAAAATTACCCCAAGAGCGCAGAGACAACTCATCCGAGAGGCCACAAAAGACCCCAGGACAACATTGAAAGAATTGCAGGCCTCACTTGCCTCAATTAAGGTCAGTGTTCACGACTCCACCATAAGAAAGACTGGGCAAAAACGGCCTGCATGGCAGATTTCCAAGGCGCAATCCACTTTTAAGCAAAAAGAACATTAAGGCTCGTCTCAATTTTGCTAAAAAACATCTCAATGATTCCCAAGACTTTTGGGAAAATACCTTGTGGACCGACGAGGCAAAAGTTGAACTTTTTGGAAGGTGCGTGTCCCGTTACATCTGGCGTAAAAGTAACACAGCATTTCAGAAAAAGAACATCATACCAACAGTAAAATATGGTGGTGGTAGTGTGATGGTCTGGGGTTGTTTTGCTGCTTCAGGACCTAGAAGGCTTGCTGTGATAGATGGAACCATGAATTCTACTGTCTACCAAAAAATCCTGAAGGAGAATGTCCGGCCATCTGTTTGTCAACTCAAGCTGAAGCGATCTTGGGTGCTGCAGCAGGACAATGACCCAAAACACACCAGCAAATCCACCTCTGAATGGCTGAAGAAAAACAAAATGAAGACTTTGGAGAGGCCTAGTCAAAATCCTGACCTGAATCCTATTGAGATGTTGTGGCATGACCTTAAAAAGGCGGTTCATGCTAGAAAACCCTCAAATAAAGCTGAATTACAACAATTCTGCAAGGGTGGCCCAACCAGTTATTAGGTTCAGGGGGCAATTACTTTTTCACACAGGGCCATGTAGGTTTGGATTTTTTTTCTCCCTAAATAATAAAAACCCTCATTTAAAAACTGCATTTTGTGTTTACTTGTGTTATCTTTGACTAATAGTTAAATGTGTTTGATAATCAGAAACATTTTGTGTGACAAACATGCAAAAGAATAAGAAATCAGGAAGGGGGCAAATAGATTTTCACACCACTGTATATATATATATATATATATATATATATATATATATATATATATATATATATATATATATACATACATACATTCCAATTGACAATGCGCACTCCTCATCCTTTATAATTCATTTATTGTTGCATTAAAAACATCAACGTTTCGGTCCAGGTCTAGGACCTTTATCAAGATGTTAAACCATGGTTTAACATCTTGATAAAGGTCCTAGACCTGGACCGAAACGTTGATGTTTTTAATGCAACAATAAATGAATTATAAAGGATGAGGAGTGCGCATTGTCAATTGGAATGAATATGAGCTACAACCATGTGCAGCACCCTTGAATTGGATATGGAGTAAAGTGAGTAATGGGAGTGTGGACCTAGTGATACAATATATATATATATATATATATATATACATATATATATATATATATATATATATATATACATATATATACATATATATACATATATACATACACACAGTATGTAAACAACGAAAGGACACAGTATTCGCAGGGCTTAGAAAATATCCTTTATTAGTGCTAACGAAAATCAACATTTTGTTGTGACCGAAACGTCGGTCACAACAAAATAAGGCTTTTGCTGAAAATGAATCTTCCAAGACATCTCAGGGTCCTGAAATATAATTTATATATAAATATTATCTACCCATTATGTACATACACCAAAAAATTGCCTGGGTGTCCAGTGTAGATATGGAAATGTAAACAACAAAAGGACACAGTACTCACAGGGCTTATAAAAAAGCAAAAAAATCCTTTATACTAATATATATGTTGTTATATTATCATTTATATATATCATTTTCAGCAAAAGCCTTATTTACTAGTATTCATTGCTCATTTTAGGCTGTCCAGTTCATTGCTGTACATGAGATACATATGAATATAATTGTCTTTTTAAGGGCTTTTGATTGGAAAGTGCTAGACTGTAGAGCTCCTTCCAGATGCTTGGAAGGAGGGTGTGCCTTTGGTGGGAGATGCTTTGCTTTTCCATCTGTGCCTTATCTCCAGCACCAGTCAGACTCTAGTACTGTTCTGTTGGGGGCCTCTGCAGAACACTGGCTGGTGTCCAAAACCGAGGAGGGGTGGTACTGAAACTACTGTAATAACCCATAAACTTGTTCTTTAGTAGCTTTGCTTTTTGTTAGAACTTCTAATTGAAACATACTTCCAGGTTTGACAGGTTTGAAAGGTTTCAGAAACTTACCTCTTTAAAGAAAAAAAAAATATTTTTCTACATAAGTTTATACAGTCTCTTTTTATGAGTATACATGGCTTAAAAAATAGGGCAGTTTTTCATATATATGTATTTCTACCAGCTGGGTTATGAACCTCTTGACCTTCAGAGAGTTTTCAGCTATATATCATTATCACAGCTTTGGTCTAGACTGTTGCCAGATTCATTCTGAGACCTCCTCTTGTAAATGCTCATGCTGAATTTGTATTTAGATTCAACAGAATATAGGTATGAGTTTTTTTTGTAACCTACTTATTTTTCATTGGTATTGTTAAAAGACCATTGGTTTTAATTTTTATGATTTAAATGGTTTTCTCCTTTTGCATCTGACAGCAAAAGTAAGAGGAACTGGATTTCTTGAGCATGGGGGAATCGGAGCAGAGACAAACGGCCGCTTCTCGATTAGGAGCTCCCGAAAGTGTTGGTATCAGCACACTAGAACATGGAGTCAAGCCGCCTTTATCACCGCAGGGGAAAATCTATCCATTCAAGGTCCAGATGCTGGATGAAACCTTGGAGACCGTTGAAGTTCCAGTAAGACATTTACAGCTATGCATTTATGCCATATATAATTTAAGAATATAAAGGAATACAACATTTGTGAGCTGCCTCATATGTTTCTATTTTATATATTAGTCCCATCTCTCCCTCCTTGTTTGTAGATGAAATAGTTGAAGTATGGTAGTGTTATGTACTTATAGTCTGTTATTGGCTTATTCAGGTTTAGAGAAGACATTCTAACATTTTAACACTTTATTATGGCTGGTCAGTTCAAGCAGCCTACTAAGGAATTATTGCTTAAGAAAACACTTCAATCAAGTAGGCCAGATTAGGATGGATGCCACTTTCTGTATGTATTTCATATATATTTCATAAGACCATTGGCACTTAGAATAATTTCAAAACGTTTCCATGAGTTTATAGCCGGGGAAAAGACAAAAGAACAACCTCAGGCAAGGACTGTATAAAACAAATTGGTCCATGCAGGAGTTTTAAGGTGATTTCCATAGACAGTCTTCAATTTACATGAAGTAACAGCTAATGCTAATAGTAGTAGCAAGGGTTCAGGTATCAGTGCTGGCCCAGTTATGTTCTTATGAAACGAATTGAAAGCAAATACCTGTGTTTATCCAGCAAACGGGGTGATGGATCACCTGCATAAAGCAGATATTGGCTTTCAATTTATTCCATAAATGCTAGCAACAGCTGACTGGTTCTGCCCATCGGTACTATGATTTACCAGGGTATGCAGAACATGCAGACCAAAGCTGTTTATTTAGTGACCAGATTATCTGGCAGAACTATTTTTGTGAACCTAATTATGTTAATATTATGAAGGTATTTACTTTTGTTATAGACCCTCTGACATACTTGGGGCCTTAAAAATATTTGATATAGGCCACAGTCATTTTAAGGTGACCTTAAAATAAATTTTATTTAACAACTGTTATTTTACAGCACATTCTAATGGCAATAGATACACACTGTGATAATAAATGTAATATTGCATACAATGTTTTCCAGCAGAGAGCTGTTACCTTCATGACTCCCGCCCCATTCTGGAGGTGGAAAGTACAAGGACATATTCCTCTAGACCTGCTTGTGTCTCATGCTGACACAAGTTTTGCATCATGACTGATTTCTGCCTTAGCCATGGCCTTAGTTACTGCAGAATGCCTATGATTGAGTTGTCCTATGTGAGCAATTACAGTTGCTGAATGAAAACTGAATGTGACCCCTAAATTGATTAGTAAAATTTGAGGACAGTAACAAAAATGTAATCATCTGTGAACAAAAGAATGAGGGTCAGCTGTCCAGTGCTGTAAAATTAATGACATTAATGGTTCAAGTGCTGAGTTTTAGCAGGATCCTGTACTGAGTGCATTCTTACTTGTGTCTAATAGAAGTAATCATGTTGACTAATCCTAGCCTAGCCTGGGAGTAAGTAGTCATACACTGCATCACCATGTTTCTTGCTTTTCTCAAATGCCCCTTAATAGACTCAGTCTGAATGTTTGTCCCATGGGCCAAACAGTCGGATCACAGTGATGGTAAAAAAAGGCTATTGGGAGTGGACTGCATCAACAAACCATTTTTTAAACCTGTCCCATGTACATGTGGCAGTTTTTTGGCCAGATATTTGCCCTGTACACAGAAAATAATCTTTAAATGGCCACTTAAGTCTGCGCTAGGGATGCCTGGAAAAATAAAGAAATATGGAGATGCTGCCCTACATTTTTCCTTTGGCCCGTTAATTTTTTCGTAAAAGAAACATGGAGGTACTAGTAGCAGCTACTTGTCAAGGCTACAAAATAAGACAATACTGTTCAGTTAATGATAATTGTCTTTGTGTGTTTTAGCAGAGAAAATTCTCAGTATTATCTATGGCAGGATAATTTCTGGCATTTAGCAGCCATAACAAGTAGCTGCTACTAAATAGCTCTCTGTGTCTTTGACCTAAAGTGTGTTTTAGGTCTGTGTGTGTGTGGGGCTGGTAACTCCATTCCTTTTCTCCACCTACTTCTGTTAGCTTTATGTCCAGTCGTACACCCAGGTATTGACACATTTATACACTGGATATGTGCAATTTCCTTAACTCTGTTACCAAACTGTTTTAGTTATCATATAATCTACAAGTTGAGTGTGTGTTTAGTATTCTCACTAACTAAATATGATCCCTTTATTTTATAAGCTTTATGTAAGCTGCAAAATGACAGCCCTATAACTGTATGCAAAAGCTGCTGATACAAGTTTGAAATTACACCGCGCAAGGACCAACAAATGATGTGCATTTATAAAACAAACAACAAGAACACTACAAAGTGAAAATATAGCATCCTACATTTGTTAAGGGCAAATATACTGGTAGGCAGACAAATTTTAAATATTTATAGCGCATGCTAACTAGCCCAGCTGAACAAACAGACTGCAAATGTAAACCGATAAACAGCACAAGTGGTTTGTCAGCAGGCCAACTTGCTTAAAGAGCTGTATCATCATTCTTTCAGTAAAGAAATTATTCTACGGGTTCATAAGAATAGCCACATTATGTATATAAATTGTCTATGCCTAATTTATTTAGCTTGGCAGCTCTCAGCAGCTTGAACTATGTTTTAAAAATTGGATTTTTTTGTAAATCAATATGCATTTTGTGTATAAACTTATTATGTTAAAAGCAACAGTTAATGGAAAATAAGTTAGACTGGAATTAAGTTTATTTTAAGCATATTGATTTCCAAAGTTTTATGAGTCATTTCTGCCATATGTGTGTGGAAGGATCTGATCTACTTAATTTTGTTGTACAATATCATCTGTCATAGTAAACTTTAAACATTATTTTTATCTGATACCTTTAATGACCTACCAGGATTATACTGTAAGTGTTAAAGGAGAAGGAAAGGCTAAGTCACTTGGGGGTGCTAAAATGTTAAGCACCACCTAAGTGGCTTTAATCGCTTACCTCGTACCTGTTAGGAGAAAACAGCACCAGCCCGGGGTACCTGGAGCGATGTGCTTCCTCCTTCCGCCTGCGGTTTGCTAAGACTAACACATGGGTGCATGCGCAGTAGAGTGAAATGCTGACTTCTCTGTTAAAGTTCGGCTTTTCACTCTACTGCGCATGCGCGCGCGAGCGATACAGGAAGGAGGAAGCGATGCAGGTACCCCGGGCTGGTGCTGTTCTCTCCGTACAGGGGCACCAGCCCGGGGTAAAAGGTAAGCCATTCAAGTCACTTGGGGGTGCCTAACATTTTGGCACCCCCAAGTGACTTTGCCTTTCCTTCTCATTTAAGGTCCCCATACAAGGGCCGATAGTAGCTGCCGATATCGGTCCCTTGGACCGATTCGGCAGCTTATTGGCCCGTGTAGGGGCAGAAACGAGGGGGCTGTCCGACCGATATCTGGCCTAAAATTGGCCAGGTTAGAAAATTCAGTCGGATCGCGGTCCATATCGGCTCATTAATGCGCTCCCCGAACCGTCCGCCCCATTGCTGCCAATATAATTTGATTGTTTGGCCCCAGGCCAAACGATCGAATTATTATTTTTTTTTACCTACACGCTCCCCGATATCGCCCACCCGTAGGTGGGGATATCGTGTGAAGATCCGCTGATCATACATTTGTGGCCATTTAGGCCACCACAGGTTGTCTGCCAAATCAGTCGGATTTGTCTGTTTGGCCTTAAAGCACTGCAGCCCGATTATGTCCTTTCCCAATGGGATTAGTTAAAACATTTACATTGGTTGTTGGATGGATTAATGAAAGGCTGGTTGTATAATTTTTTTGTTGTTTCAGCACAATCAGAAGCCCCATATTAAAGGGTATCTATATTGCCTTGTTTAAACGGTGTCTATGGACAGTACAGAAACCTTTTAAAAAGTTTAATATGTATATGTAATAAAAGGTACTAAGTTTGGTCAGCAGCAGTAACCTACAGCAACCAATTAGAGGTGACTAGTACATTCTGCCTGCTGATTTGTTACTGGGGCACTGCTCCTGGGCAAACTTAGTGCCTTTTATTATGTAATCCTATAAAATGTTTAGGGTTCTTGTTGCATTTTAAGGTTCACTAATTTTTTAGTGATCTCTCTGTCCTGAGTTAGTTAAACTTTTACTTGTTCTGCATGCATTTTAGGTATTCAGTTCAGTTATTCATTGTTGGTTATTATTTGCACTGAAAAATTACTTATTAAAGGCTACAAAACAAATGATTTTATCAACAATGTAAATGTTTTTCCAGCTTTTATAAGACTGTTAAACAAAAAGATCTTCCACAAAGTTTTATTATGGGTGTAGTCAATCTTAGGCTAGCACATTATTGCTGCTCTCCGTCCAAAGTATAATGTACACTGACAGGCATGGTTTTCACCATACTGAATGTGCCACAAGATCAAAGCAGGCCAATATTGGCTGCAGACTCGGCCCTTCCAGACTAAAGCTGGCCATACACGTGGTGAGCTGACGATGTTTCGTGCGACCATTGGTCGCACGAAACATCGTCAGATCCGCCACTCACCGTCAGGGCTGAAACAGCAGATAAGGAGGTAGAAACAATAGGATTTCTACCTCCTTCTGCCGATTCAGCCCTGACGGCAGATTTTGGTCAGGCGCCTTCTATGGCGCCCGATCAAAATTTTCTAACCTGGCCGATCGGCGAATCGTCCAATATCAGCAGCTTCCTGCGATATGGGTCGACTTGCCGACATGCCATAAACGCACCAAATATCGTACGAAACCGTGTATGGCCAGCTTTAGTTGGCCTTTGTACAAGGACAAAATGATTTGCCTGACTGATGTCTTGCTGGCGGATTGGTCAGATCTTTTTCAAATAGTTTTAAAAATCCCATTGGGTGAGGATGGCAACAACCTGTAAATGGTCCCAGTGGGTCTATATAGGTTCCTAGCGTCAACCCAGTTGGGTTCGCCACATGGATGTCCAGATCTGGTAAGGAATGTATCCATTCCTTTATTACAAGTTTCAACATTTACCCTTAAAGTACGTTTTTGAGTATGGCAAATAGAACTCAGTTATTACGTCGTTATAGTATTAGGTTTTTGAATGATCTATACCTTACCAATATATATGCTTCTTGTTGCCAACAAAAGGAGTTCACATTGTCATGCATTTGGTCACACTTCCAGTTGACTCATATCATCATTTAGACAACACCAAGAAATAAAATGTACTCATGAACATAAACAGGAACATTTTGGCCATTACAGTAGTTTGATCTCACAAAAAACATGATAGGCAATGTAGTTCACCATAAATTGCCATTAAATGCTAAGATCCTATGTTTAGCTGTCTGGTTTAAAATTTTTCCTGATTTTACCCATACACTGCAACCATCATGATATGTATGTCAGGTGATGATAGAGAGACTGCTCATTTATAGAATGTTGCTTAGAATTTTTTTTTTTTTTTTGTAAATAATAAAATAAAATATACGTTTTGGGATGAAACTCCCATTAATAACTCTTGAAAAATCCATGTGTGTGATTTGTGCCTTCAATATTTTTCTTATAGTGTATTACATCACACTTTTGATTTTCTAGATACTTTGTCCCAGTTATGTGATATGATGTTCCACCCATTACTGGCTATTGGATATACCTCGAACTGGTTGAATGACCAGAAACAAAAAAATAAAAGAAATATGACACCAAGGGAATTTAATGACAAGTAGCTTCTTGTCCCAGCTATGTTCTTGTGCAGGATGTTTGTGCTATGGGTTTTATGCAAGATTCTTATGCTGGGGTTTCTTGTGCAGGATTTCCATTCTTGGAGTTCTTGTGCAGAATATATGTTCAGGTGGTTCTTGCACAGAGTTTCTTTTCAGTCAATTATTTTCTGTCCTGTAAGTCTTTGTGCATGAATCCTGTAGTTTCCACAGTAGGTCCCGAGCATTCTGGATAACAGGTCTTATACCTGTATATATATACAGTGGTGTGAAAAACTATTTGCCCCCTTCCTGATTTCTTATTCTTTTGCATGTTTGTCACACTTAAATGTTTCTGCTCATCAAAAACCGTTAACTATTAGTGAAAGATAACATAATTGAACACAAAATGCAGTTTTTAAATGAAGGTTTATGTTATTAAGGGAGAAAAAAAACTCCAAATCTACATGGCCCTGTGTGAAAAAGTGATTGCCCCCCTTGTTAAAAATAACTTAACTATGGTTTATCAATTTCAATTTTCAATTTCAATATCAATTTCTGTAGTCACCCCCAGGCCTGATTACTGCCACACCTGTTTCAATCAAGAAATCACTTAAATAGGAGCTACCTGACACAGAGAAGTAGACCAAAAGCACCTCAAAAGCTAGACATCATGCCAAGATCCAAAGAAATTCAGGAACAAATAAGAACAAAAGTAATTGAGATCTATCAGGTTATAAAGCCATTTCTAAAGCTTTGGGACTCCAGCGAACCACAGTGAGAGCCATTATCCACAAATGGCAAAAACATGGAACAGTGGTGAACCTTCCCAGGAGTGGCCGGCCGACCAAAATTACCCCAAGAGCGCAGAGACAACTCATCCGAGAGGCCACAAAAGACCCCAGGACAACATCTAAGAACTGCAGGCCTCACTTGCCTCAATTAAGGTCAGTGTTCACGACTCCACCATAAGAAAGAGACTGGGCAAAAACGGCCTGCATGGCAGATTTCCAAGGCGCAAACCACTTTTAAGCAAAAAGAACATTATGGCTCGTCTCAATTTTGCTAAAAAACATCTCAATGATTGCCAAGACTTTTGGGAAAATATCTTGTGGACCGACGAGACAAAAGTTGAACTTTTTGGAAGGTGCGTGTCCTGTTACATCTGGCGTAAAAGTAACACAGCATTTCAGAAAAAGAACATCATACCAACAGTAAAATATGGTGGCGGTAGTGTGATGGTCTGGGGTTGTTTTGTTGCTTCAGGACCTGGAAGGCTTGCTGTGATAGATGGAACCATGAATTCTACTGTCTATCAAAAAATCCTGAAGGAGAATGTCCGGCCATCTGTTTGTCAACTCAAGCTGAAGCGATCTTGGGTGCTGCAGCAGGACAATAACCCAAAACACACCAGCAAATCCACCTCTGAATGGCTGAAGAAAAACAAAATGAAGACTTTGGAGTGGCCTAGTCAAAGTCCTGACCTGAATCCTATTGAGATGTTGTGGCATGACCTTAAAAAGGCGGTTCATGCTAGAAAACCCTCAAATAAAGCTGAATTACAACAATTCTGCAAAGATGAGTGGGCCAAAATTCCTCCAGAGCGCTGTAAAAGACTCGTTGCAAGTTATCGCAAACGCTTGATTGCAGTTATTGCTGCTAAGGGTGGCCCAACCAGTTATTAGGTTCAGGGGGCAATTACTTTTTCACACAGGGCCATGTAGGTTTGGATTTTTTTTCTCCCTAAATAATAAAAACCCTCATTTAAAAACTGCATTTTGTGTTTACTTGTGTTATCTTTGACTAATAGTTAAATGTGTTTGATGATCAGAAACATTTTGTGTGACAAACATGCAAAAGAATAAGAAATCAGGAAGGGGGCAAATAGTTTTTCACACCACTGTATATATATATATAATGTTTTGTATCACTTTATAGAGAAGTTAATAATTACATTACTCTCAACCTGCCTTCTTGTTACGTATTTACAAGTTTTCTGCTTTGGGTTTGTTGCCTCCTGGAAATCGTAGTACCACAAGTCAGCTCTCTCTATATTCACATACGGTAACATAGAGCAAATGTTTTTGTTTTGTTCTCTCGGTTTAATCTGGGTAAATGGAAGGATGGTAATGTGGATATGATCAGTCCTCTTCTGTAAGAAATTCCTACAGCAGCTGTCTGGCATTTGCAACCATGTGCTTTGTGGCTTTGCTAAAGTTAGTTTTGTCATGGGAAAGAAAGGAGTTTCCCCAGACGTGGTTAGGCAGTATGCTCTCACTGCCCGAAGAAGGAAACTCATGATAAACTCTTCTCTTTAGTAGAAAGTTGTATTAGTTTAGTGTCTAAAATGTAAAATGGGGAAACTTACCATTCATTAATTAGTCGTTCAGTTCTCCTGTTTCATTAGCAGAATTACTCTTACAATGTACTATAGATATATATATATATATATATATATATTCCTTCAAAATGTTCTATATTTTTATATGAATGTGACCTTAAACATGTGTCTGATTTTCAAACAAGTCCTAAAAGAAGATAAAGAAAACCTAGTAAAACAAATGAAACAAAGTTTATTATATTTGACTGAAAACACCAGATTCTGATTTTACCTTCAAATTTATATGGTAATCCTAATGGTTCACTTACTTTTGCCACACGCAGATATGTTATTGGATCATTTAAAAAAGAAAAAAAAAACTTGACAGAGAGAGAGATTTAATTTGGTACATCCATAATTAAAAATAAATAATTACAAATCTTAGGGTATTGTCACCCACCTACAAAGCCAGGAATTGCTCCAGCAACAAAATACTTAAAACTGAACTGAAATATTGCCAAAAGCATTATTTAAATATTAGTCCTCTTTAATACATATATCAGGCCTTTTGCTTGAAGTTTCACAGATGCAGGGGTATACAGATATGGGACCTGTTATCCAGAATGCTCAGGACCTGGGGTTTTCTGGATAAGGGGTCTTTTCATAATTTGGATTTCCATGCAGTCTACTAAAAAATAGTTAAAGCATTAAATAAACCTTCTACCTACAAAAAGGATTGACCATATCATAGTTGGAAACAATACAATTAACTATTGTATTATTACAGAGAAAAGGGAAAATATTTAAAAACATTTAAATTATTTGATTAAAATGGAGTCTATGGGAGATGGCCCTCCTGTAAATTGGACCTTTTTGGATAATGGGTTTCTGGCTAACGGATCTATGTTTGTACTTGTCATCTTAAGACCATTAGCAGTACTTGAAACTTTCTATTTCACTAAATTGATTGTAGTCTTTAATTTGTAAAACCTTTTAGTTTCAAGGTATGTAACAAGTTCCTATGGACATGTGATAATAAGAAAGTGTTAGTGGCATTGGATTTATCAGGTTTTTCCTGCTTTCAGCAAAGGCCTGATGCCAAGGTTAGGTTATAGCTACAAGCTCATAGAATGTTAAATTAGAGAATCAATAGAGGAACTATGTGAATCAAATCAGCAATAGGAAAGGATCTCTGCTCTCAGTACATAGTCCAGCCATCACTATGAAGACTACAAACAAAGCTTATCTTAATTGAAATGCTAAGCATTTCTTCACTCTACTTCCTAGGATATTTATTTCCAGTGCTGCCCTTGGTAATGTTCATCAAAGTATCTAGAACAGAATGTTTCATTAAAGAAGTATTTTACTAGCAAATGCAGCTGTAGAATATCTTTATGTACATAAAGGAATATGAGTTCCTAACATTACTGGAATTGTTGCCATAGAAGGCGTCTGCCATAATCTTATTTAAAAATCGCATTTTATTTCTCTGTCATAGAATCTGTATGTATATTGTGTTTTCTGAAAACAAACAAACAAAAAAAATATATTATATTACATCAGACCAAGGATCCCCAACCTTTTTTACCCATGAGCCACACTCAAATGTAAAAAGAGTTGCGAAGCAACACAAGCATGAAAGGCATGATGGTGCCAAATAATGGCTTTGATTGGCTATTTAATATGTGGACTGGCAGCCTATAGGAGGCTCTGGCAGTAGACCTGTTTTTTTTATTCAATCAAAACTTGCCACCAAGGCAGGAATTCAAAAATAAACACCTGCTTTAAGGCCACTGGGAGCAACATCCAAGGGGTTGGTGAGCAACATGTTACTCACAAACCACTGGTTGGGGATCACTGCTTCAGACCCTTGCATTGATATTTCAGAAATACTTTCTAGGGACAGAACCATTGTGTTAGTATGTCACTGTTGTGAGTAGGTGTATATCACTGATAATGTAATCCTAACCTCAATTCTCATTTCCTATATCATTGTTGATGCCTTGATTTAGACCAACTACAATTATTCAAAGTCTGCTCTAAGCCATTGAACCAAATTTAAAACAGCCAGTCTTAATAAGCATTTGCTCACCCCTTCATGAAATTGCCCTGGACCCTTCGCTCAGGGAGAAGCACGGGTAGACCCAGCAGTCACAAGCACAATTTCTCCGATGGGTGCGCACTCCAAACACAAAAGACACGAAACGCATGAAGATTATTGTAAAATAAAGCTTGTTTCTTAACCACCTCCATTTGTGTTTGGAGTTCACACCCATCAGAGAAATTGTGCCTTGATTTAGATACTAATTTCCCTAATGGTTAGCTCATTGCATTATTATGTGTTCAGGAGGGCTCAGCGTCAATTCCATGGTATAAATTAAATGGATAGAAGACTAGCTAGTATAAAGCTTGCAGGTTTTTCATGTAAACAGTTGTATATGGAATGAGTTAGGGTTCAGCTTGATTTTTATCTATTGTCATAGCAGAGTTAAGATACATTTCTCTTTAACCCACTGCTTCTCGTATGTGGTTAGCCTAAAGGGGCAATATACCCCTTGTTCATCATGATTGGGACTTATGAATATATGCTCTTGGCTGTTGTTTTGTTTTAAGTAAAATTTCTTTTTTTAATTATTTTTTGAGCTAACAAGGAAACCATAGAGATGGAAGCTAGCTTTAGCTTCCAACTTTGTTTCTTGTGAGCTATTGTGGAAAGAGGAGAAGGCAGTTTATCATAATGGACTTCAGCTATCTAAATTAGACACAACAAAGAAGGGAGGGACTGGTTATTTATACAGGAAGATGTATAAGGTAAGGGGCATATGAAGGGGTTTGTTCACTTTCCTCTACCTGTGCTTACAATGAATGCGGAGGTGGGCTTCATGTGTCCCTGCCTGAAAAAAACAACAGTATTCTGTTTCTCTAGGCTTGTTACTGTAGAACCAAATTATAGTAAATTATATTCAGTAAGAGAAGACTGCATTGCTTAAAGGAGAAGGAAAGGCTAAGTCACTTGGGGGTGCCAAAATGTTAGGCACCCCCAAGTGACTTAGATCGATTTTTTACCCCGGGCTGGTGCCCCTGTACGGAGAGAACAGCACCAGCCCGGGGTAGCAGCGATCGCTTCCTTCTTCCTTGTTCGCTGCCGCGCATGCGCAGTAGAGTGAAGAGCCGAACTTTGAACAGGGTGCCTAACATTTGGCACCCCCAAGTGACTTAGCCTTTCCTTCTCCTTTAAGTGTTGCCAACTGGTTTAGTCAGATGATGGAGGTTGCAGTCAGATCAGATTTTGTTCACTTATACAAGCCCATACATGGAGCAGCTGTTGATTTTACTGTAGATGTAACCTTCAGATTTACAGTTTACTAAGCTTATATATATAGCATACATGTTTGGTCTGCTTGTAACAGTGGTGACATTTCAAAATTGTACTTGGTTTCTGTTTTTTTTCAGTAGTTTTTTGGACGCTTTATATTTCATAGCATTCATGAAAAGTATAATATTTCTGTCTTTTATGTATGAAATCTTGAATCTGGCGACATTCATATGAACAGCTGGACTTTTGTTCAGAAAACATTATATAGTGTTTAATATGTAAAGTGGAAATTGGTCGTGGGAACTTAGCCTAAGTAATTGCACAGCAAAATGTTAAAACTATGTTTGACCTTCTAAGAACAACAATTCTGAAGGGAAACAAGTGTCTTAGATTTGTAGAAGTAAGTTAAATATATGTATAAATAAAATCTGTCGTTCAGCTGTAACTTGATGGAAGTGTGGGCTAACATTTTAAGTTACAATGATCATGGAGGCAGCAATCCTCTCTTAATGATGCTGTTCTTTTCCTTTACTAACTATCTGCTGCCCATTTCTTCTCCAAATTGACAGAATACAGGGCAATTTAATGTAGTTGTTAAATACTTAAACTCTCAAAAACGAATCACTGCGGCATTATAAATGTTGATAAACAATGTTTTGTAGCATACTAAGGTTAGTGGCTTTGAGCACAGCATTTAGCTATGTTTCCAGGCAACTATCATTTAACAGTTAGTGCACAAGAGCTTGCAAAATATTTCAGTAAAAGCCTAAGGGGACACTTAATGTGTCCAGTATTTCACTATCCCAAAATGAGATTTGTTTTTAAATTTTCAAAAAATTATAGCTGAAGCCCAGCATTGACCCTACTTTTTTTTCTTAAAGAAAAACTAGTCCTTATTAGTTTTGAGGGAGGTCCCCAGTATTGTATCTGTTGCTCTGATTTAAAGGAAACGGTACATGTTAAAACCTAAAAGAAACAGACGGGGGCTGTAAATACATAAGTAAATAGCTTGCTATAAGAAACAATAGATTAAATTAAAGGAACAGTAACACCAAAAAATGAAAGTGTAAAAAAATAATTACGATATTATGTACTGTTGCCCTGTGCTGGTACAGCTGGTGTGTTTGTGTCAGAAAGACTACTATAAATAAATTGATTAAGGTGTGCTACACAATGGACAAACTGGCTAGTTGTAGCCCCAGGTGCAAGCTGAACCCTCCGCCAGGGTAAAACAATATCCAGGATAAAATGAAAAAACAGCAGCACTCCGGAAATGTTGTAGAAAAAAGTGACTTTACTCAAGTGCACACGGCAACGTTTCGGGCTTAAACCAGCCCTTTATCAAGCCCTTTATAGCTTGCTATAAGAAACAATAGATTAAATTAAAGGAACAGTAACACCAAAAAATGAAAGTGTATAAAAATAATTACGATATTATGTACTGTTGCCCTGTGCTGGTACAGCTGGTCTGTTTGCCTCAGAAAGACTACTATAGTTTATATAAACAAAGCTGCTGTGTCGCCATGGGGGCAGCCATTCAAAGGAGAAAAGGCACAGGCACATAGCAGATAACAGATAAAGCCCCATTATATTCTACAGAGCTTATCGGTTATCTGCTATGTAACCTGTGCCTTTTCCCTTTTTTTTCCAGGTTGAATGGCTGCCCCCATGGCTACACAGTAGCTTATTTATATATAGTATTGTTACTTTAGCAAATACACAACTTTACCTGTGCAGGGTAACAGTACATTATGTTTTAGGGCTCTGGCACACGGGGAGATTAGTTGCCCGCGACAAAACTCCCTGTTCGCGATTTCGGGAAATGAAATCGCGCCGCGGCGTGTGCTATCCCACCAGCAACTTACATTGTCGCCGGTGGAATGGCAGGTGAAGGCAACTTGGGGAGATTAGTCGCCTGCGAACAGGAAGTTTTGTCGCGGCCGACTAATCTCCCTGTGTGCCAGAGCCCTAAAATACTTAAATACACTTTCATTTCAACTAGCCATGTGCGAAAAGCCTGAGCTTTCTATATATATTTCAGCAGAATTATACAGTATATGCGTTTTTAAAATGTAGCTTGATTCTGTTCTTGCTTATCCATTGGGAGAGGTTGCCCAACTGCACTTTCTGTTTTGGCTGCTCAAGTGGTCATAATATATATGTAAGGTGTTATTTATGACCCAAAAGTGGCTGTGGTCAGGCAAAAATGGCTGCATCCATTGCATAAAAAATGGCATTTATTCAATGCACTTAAAAGCCAGTGTCTAAAGACACTCCTTGCACTTACATTGTTTGTTACACATTGGGGCCGATTCATTAAAGTCTGAATTCCAAGTACGATTTGTGAAAATCTGCATTAAATACGAAAATTTCTGATGTGCGTTAATTTTGCGAAAGGTTGTGTCGCGCTTGTACGAAAATATTGTGGTACGATCTGAAAGTTACAAAATTTCATATCTGAATGATCATAAACGGCGCAAAAACCTTTCTGACTTTAAACCTTCAGTGCATGATTTTGGAAGCCTCCCATAGGACTAAATGGCACTCTGCAGCTCCAACCTGGCCCAAGGAAAGTCA
This sequence comes from Xenopus tropicalis, assembly GCF_000004195.4. NCBI lineage: Eukaryota > Metazoa > Chordata > Amphibia > Anura > Pipidae > Xenopus > Xenopus tropicalis. Next base: position 121,487,137 of record NC_030678.2, on the reverse strand, counting down.
CGATACTGAAGCTTGAATGAATCCAAAACTTTCTTACTCGTTGCAACAAATATGATTTTGTCGCACAAATACGGAAAATTTGTAAGCTTTAGAAAAATATGAATTTTTTGTAATCGGACCTATCATACTTTAATGAATGTGCTCCTTAGTGCCTGTTTGATCTGAAAATTGAGCAAAAGTGCAAATATTGACACAGGAGCCCACACTTGCCATAAGTAAATGACCCTTATAGTAATGTGTAATATACAGTAGTTGAAAAGAGAGTTGTAATATTGTAAGACATTTGGGGTTAAGGTGCCAAGTCCTGAACCTTCAGCTGGAGGAGGTAAATCGCAGATCATAGGTAGGCCTTAACAGAAACAAACAAAATGGGCCAGTACAACTAATCATTGTTTATTAACTACTTTCTAATAACAATAATAATAATAATAGTAAACTAGGTGACAAAATATTACCTGATGTTTTGGTTTTAGGTGAAACAAATTTACAACCATCATTTACTACACTGTCCAAGCTAGGGTTAGTTTAAGAGATATAGATTCTTTTTTTCTTTCTCTTTCACTCTGAAGCTTTAGGGCAGGGATCCCCAACCTTTTTTACCCATTAGCCAAATTCAAATGTAAAAAGACTTGGGGAGCAACATAAGCATAAAATATGTTCCTGGGGGTGCCAAATAAGGACTGTTATTAGCTATTTGGTAGCCCCTATATGGACTGGCAGCCTACAGGAGGCTCTGTTTGACAGTACACCTGGTTTTTATGCCTCCAAAACAAGAATTCAAAAATAAGCACCTGCTTAAGGCCACTGGGAGCACCATCCAAGGGGTTGGAGAGCAACATGTTGCTCAGGAGCCACTGCTTGGGGATCACTGCTTTAGGGTAATCACACATGGGTACGTTTCCTGTAAAAACTCAAGAAAATTGTGTCATTTTTTTTTTTTACAATAGTGGGACAGTGCTGCAAGTTAATTATATACAACTGGCTTTAGATTGCAAGCTTGTATACTGTCTGGCTGTCTGTTGTGTTAAGCCAAATAATCTATTGAATTCACAACTCCTTAGTGAACAGAGACATTTTTATTTTCAGCATGTATAAGTGTAGTTTATATGCAGGGGCTTTACCTTCTGGAAACTCTGAGCTCTGTTAAAAGAACCATGTTTTAAAGTAGTTTGTTTATGAAAGAAGTGCTAAATGTCCTTACATGCTGATTTTTGTATACACACTTTATTCTTTCTCACCTTCATAAAAAAATTCAACGTGTGGAAAAAGATATGTCCCATTTGGGTAGCTTCATGGATGAATACATTCTTTAGTTAATTGGTTATGACTTATCAGTCTAGACTCTGTGTTTGCTTGCTGCGGTTTTTCTACCTAATAAGCTTTCTGTATACAATTTTCATTCCTGTCTCCTAAGTCTTTTTTTCTTTCTGTTCAGCACTAAGATATAGTTTTGTCGGATGCAGGCACTAGCATAGATGGCTAGTAAACTGTAGGCATTTCTTGTTTTAAAGGAGAATGCAAGTCAAAATTTAAAAAGCATACTGCCCAATAGTCCTCCTATTGTTTAGTAAAAACACCACACTTTTGGCTCACCTTATCATATATTTACTCAGTCACACTTAAGGTGCCCATACACGTTAAGATTCGCTCGCTTGGCGAGATCGCCAAGCGAGCGGATCTTCACCCGACATCCCCACCGGAGAATTTCTGCTTTAGGAGAAATGCCCAACACCACAAAACTGCAATTAACATTGCTGCAAACCACCTATTGTTGTATGCATTGGACCAGTTTTATACCAGAAAACACAACTGGTCATTTTCAAATGAAATCTGCCTTGTGTTTGCAGTGACATGCAGTTGCCTTTAATGTCATGGCCCGTTCTGCACTGGTGATATTGGGCAGTACTAACGCTTTCTTCATTGGAAGTATGCGGCGGTACTGACATTTTCTCCACCTGTGTTTGAAAATAATGTCACCAGTTAATAGCTGATTTTATCAGTGTTGATTCTGTTGAGGCTTACAGTAATGTTTCATTCAGGCAAATGGAAAAATCCATACTCTATTTTCTTCAGTATTTCTATCTTTAAATTATACAAAGACCCCTGTGGACTCTAGATACTGGGGTGAGTGTTACATTCTTCATTTTTGCATATCCAAAATACTGCATAGCAATATAACATCTCCTTATCCCTAAGTGACTGTTAAATATGTTTTAATAACCCTTTGCAAATATGGAAAGTTTCAGGAATAAATAACAATAAGGAGTAAAGGGTTTTTTTATAGTTGCAGAGATACCTGCCTGTCAAACCTGCCTGTTTGCTAAAGCGAAACACATTATATTCATTGATTAATCGATAAAAAGACCTTTGAGATGATTCGATATAATAAAGTTGGCCATACACTGAAAGATCCAATCGTTTAGCGAGGTTGCCAATTGATCAGATCTTTTCTGATATGCCCCACACAGGTCCAAACGATTGAATGAATTACAATGGCAGGCATAGGCGACATTGGACCAAGGACGGTATCAACGAGCCAACGCAGTCCCCAGTCCGAGGGAAAATCAAACCTTCCCAATCGAGATCTGGTCAGTTTTAGGCCAGATGTTAGGTGTGTAGGCCCACAGGGCCAGATATAATATGCTCATGTATGGCCACCTTTAGTCTCAACTGCAAATATATGTTCTACCCCTAAGCTCAACTGCAAATATAAAAATAGTTAATTCACACCATAGAGGTTTTTGGAGGTGTTAAGGTTGTACATGTTAAACAAAAAAGTGCTGTTATTAGTTTCACAGGAGCTAAGTGTGCCAGAGACATTCTGTAGGTATATAAAACAAATTTATTCATTGTGAATTGTTTCATCAGATATCACCCTGCTCTGTTCCTCTGTGTTTTATAATTTTGAATATTTCTTACATTCTTACTTCTTCTTGGCCATTTATGCAGAATGGTTATAATGTCTGCTTCTGATTGATATCAGGTGTATGTAGGAGAGAAAATGCCCTTTCTGCCAAATTCCCATTTTAGCTGAACCCAATGTTGCTGCTCTGAGACTCCCCAAGGGGCCGGGCCCACAGGGGAATCACTGCTCTTAAGACCTATGATAAAACAGTGATCCTAGCCTAAAGTATAAATCTCATATATACTAGGTCATTGCTTTCCCCTACCCCAGAATTAAATTACCTGGCTCATTGATCCCAACATATATAGGCACAATGATCCCCAGCACATAATGGATCCATGGTCCCAAATAGAATCATTATAAGTCTATACTGGCCCTATGGTTCCAACATATCGGCATGGTATAGCACGCAGTTTCTTAACCTTTTTCTCCTTGGGGCTAGTCTTGGATTAGGTTTTATGACCCAAAAATTGTAATAGATTTCATTATATACACTTTCTGTAATCAAAGAAATTTCACTGTATTTAAGCTGTTCATGGGGACTGATTCATAGGTTAATATAGGAATCCAATCAGAGCACATAAGAGCAATTCTTGCACAGACCCATTATTGCTTATTGCCCCAGTGGCTCATGCTGTGGTTTCAAAAGCTTTTTGTTTGTGGCTTTAACTCGGCAGTAATTATGAGCAAATCTGTCCTGTTTCACCTTGCTGAAAAATTTGTGAAACTGAGCAAAAATTTGCATAATGGTGAAAAAATTGTGAAATGCGACTACTGTGCAACTTTTTTTTACATAACCACAATGTATTTTATGTGACCACAACTTTTTTGACGCGACAGCAACTTTTTTTTTGATGCAGCTGTTTTTGAGCAAATCCGCCAATGGTGACATGCAGAATTTTGCTGCGAATCCATGCCTGGTGCAAAATTTCGCTCAAGATTTTTACTGGTTCAAAGTTAATTTTGTACTAGTCGTCAACATACTACTAATGTGTTTTTCTAGATGAATGACGTGATCACAAGAATAAATTGTTTTATTAGTGAAAGTTAGGTGAGAGCAATAATATTTTCATGCCCTCATCCTATGAGGCTCTTGTGCAGTACTGTATGCTGAACATGAGCCATGAAAGCATTCCAAATTTTAGATAAGACCCGGGTCACTATAATCCTAAACCAAAAACAGTTTATTTAGTAATGTTTAGGTGCAGCTGTAAGGTTCCCCTGCATCAATGAGAGCACTTGTGCAAAATGTTTCAACAAACAGTATACAGTGCGACTATGTGGATGAGCAAGGAGTGGCTTTGGACTCGTCATGCCATTTTTTTTTAACTGCAGCTTCTGTTTCATTTATTTTGTGTGTTTACACCGAAGACAGAAAAAATTCAGTCCAAAGGTAACAAACCAATAGCCACCTTTGCGGTGGCCATACACATTTTCCTCTTCCTAACAACCAATTGCAGTGCAATCCAACAAATCTGTCAAATTATCTTAGTGGCATTGCACATCTGCCGACTTTTCATCCAACATAAGTCAGTTGGCAGGTTTGAAGATTTTTACCATTAGCAATGAAATTTGCCTGTGTACAATTGTTTTCAGGACCAAGCAGGTAGTTCTTCTAGCTTCAACTAGACAATATTGCTTGAAATGGGCGTTTTCGTTGATGGACTAATAGTACTTTTAAATAATCGTTTTAAGATAAGCTTGGTCCTACAAAATCTGAATGTGTATGGCCAGCTTAATACTTTTAGTGCTTTTCATAATAAAACAGATAACTTGTTTCCATTTATCCCTATAGTGCTGTATATGCAATGTAAACTGCAAATGTTGAATGGAACCTCAGTTTAAAAACAGATTTGTGTAAGCTGCTTTTTTAAGGTTCTACCAGTAAAATTAACAGAGTTTGAAAAAAACGTGGATAAATGTCAGTTTTGTTTGCAGAAACATAAATGTTACATTCTATGTTCTTCAGAGTTACAGAAATAACCTTGTTTCCTTTTTTCTACAAAGCCCACTGTGTATAGTGTTTGGTTAAAGCACTGATCTTTTAGGCCATAGAGCTTTTGATGTTATGTAGACGTTCCTCTTTCAGTTAAACTTCAACTGTGGGAAATATGGAGGATGGACTTTTTAATTACAGACTACAGACTGCCTTTGTCAAATTGCTCTTCAGATCAGATCTACAACTACCAGCATATAATCTTCTATTATTCTGAAACAGCCATGTGAATGCTGTATTTTATATTTCTCTGTATCCTTAGTATGAATACTATTATAATATGCACAAGCGCATGCACAAGTCTAATTCTGCTTTGGTGACACTTAGGCCAAGGGAAAAATGGCATCTTTTTTACCTTTCCCGTGCATAGACCTGGGAAAAGAGAGAGAGACAATTTGCTGGAGAGTGCCTAACATTGGAGAACAGAAGGAGATGCTGTCCTTTATAAGGGGATCATTAACACACATACACATACATTTTTTGTGGCCATTGTTTCCAGAATTCTGATATTTATCAAGACAACAATCAGTGCTTGGCTTCAGAGTTTGCCATAAATGTGGGGCTGGGCTTTCCACCTGTCCAGTTTTAACCCTTTTGGTCAAAGCGGAACTTCTACTGCCAGTTTTTGAACATTTTGCACTGTTTCACTTTAGGGGCCTTTCCTTGGGGGGACTTTTAGTTTACCCAGGAAAACAATATATTGTTTTTTTCAGGACAACCTAAGCTCTTACATTTTTTTTGTGTAATTCCAATTCTGTAACAAGATATAGGCTTCTAAGTGTCTAAAAAATAAAAAAAAAAAACAAGATTTTCCATAATATAAACACATACACCAGAAACAAAAATTATTTTATGCATGAAAATACAACTTATTTGGAAAGTCCCATGTCTCCTGAATGTGCCAATACCAAATATATATAGTTTTATGGAGATTTCTCACTTGTATAGGTCAAAAACTCCCTGCAGTACACTACCAAATTTCCAAAGCACTGCTTCAGAAAGCTGCATACTTTAGATTTCAAGGCCAAACATTCCACTAACAGAAGGTTTATCCCAGAAAATTATATATTTTTAGAAAGAACAGATTATGGGGAATCCAGAATAGGTAGAACTGTCTGTCTACTCCAAACTAACCAAGTCACAATGCTTTCCTAAAGTTATTGGTTTTTATTAAAATTTGTGAAATTTTTTAAAAATCACTTCAAAGCTTCCAGTCTATAGTATCTTATCTCCCACAGGTCATAAAGTAACCAGATAAAACACCCTAAATATAGGGGTCCACTGAACAGTTTGATGCCCAATATGTATAGGTTTACCTAAGTATGGGGCATGTAGGGGCCCCAAAGTGAACATACCCCCTATGATCTATCATTTCTGTCATTTCAGCTTCTGCAAAATCAACATATTTACATCATTATATGTGGAATAACGCTAGTAAAATGTACATTCACCCCAGAAAGTCATATATTTTTGGAAAATACACATCCCCCCAAATCTAAAATGGGTACCCATGTCTTTCTACTCCAAAGTACCAAGCCGCAAAGCTTTCATAAAGTTGGCAATTTTGATTACATTTCCAAAAATCCCCTCAAAGCTTCCACTTTGCAGCATCTTATCTTAGCTTAGGTACTAATAACATAGGTACTACGTTGTTGGCACTTAACTGCTTTTTTTAAAACAACGTAGTACCTACGTTGTTGGCAGGGAAAGGGTTAAACCAAATACTTTTTATGGGGCTGTTTATTTTTAACATATCTGTTCTGTTTCAGCATTGTGAAACCCAAACAAAAATCTGGCCAATACCTAACTCAGAGCCCTGCCCCCACACATCATGATCCCACCCCCTATATGTGACTGCTTTGCCCTGAAAGTCATTTACCTGTTTCTTGTCCAGTTTTTGCTGAAGGTGGCAACACTATAATCCGTGCTGCAATAGAAGGACGTCAGAAAATAGCACGCATGGCAACTAACAGTGGCTACTAGGTTCCATGTGTGCTTGGTACCAGTTGGCTGCAGAGAGCAGGCAGTATGCCCACTCACCACTTAGATATTGAGAGGATCGCACAGGGGCCCCTTACTTAGTACTTAGCACAAGTCCATAAACTTTCTGGGAATCCTTTACTTCCCCTTCAGGAAAATTGTAATATCATCATTCATATTCTGTGATATGTCACCTGGGTTACCCAACCAGTCTCACATTGCAAGAAAACAGCTTGTAAAATATTCATTGCTCATTGATGTGGTTTTTGGCTGTCAGCATATTAAAAGCATGCCAATGGTTCTTACAGCTTGTTCTCTCCAATGATCTATTACAGCATATGATTTAAATGCATCTTGTAGTTTCCAAGATATTTCTTGGAAATCATTACTCTGCCGAAAGATATAGTCTTCTTTAAAAACTGTATTTTTTATATATGTATATTTGTAGCATAACTGCCACATTAATCTAAAACAAAAAGTTTATTGAAGGCAGACACATTTTTTGTGAGTGATTGACACTAGAGATTTCTTATTTGGTTTAAAAAAAAATATTTGCTATAATATGTTGGAGGCTAATGGCACAGTGATGATTTTGGACACTGTTCTCCCACCTTTTATACTATTTTAAATTTTGACCTAATTTTTGTGAATGGTGGTGCAGGGCTCAGTGTCTGTTTTACTAGCCCAAACACCCAGGGCCTGAAATCTGCCTTTCTAAAAGTTGTTTGAAAGCATTTGTCTGACAGTCCTTCTCTGAAAACATGCATTGCCATGATATCAGTTAAACAAGCACCTTCATGCAACTAGAGGGAGATTTCAGGCACTTTTGGCAGGACATACTAAAGCAACTAAAACATTTGGTAGGAAAAAAATAATTAAAATGGTGCTCTGAGCCACTTATCCAGTAACTGCACTGGACTTCTGGAAACTAACTTCTAATTAGTGACAGTGATTACTGAGCAAGGCAAACAATCCATATTGCATAAGCTTACGGTTTGTTTGCTTACAGATCCTTGACATGCAATGGAAACGCTACTGCAACGTAAAATTATCATTTCATAAAAAACTATATGGGCTTCAGTTGGTTCATTAAGTGTGTGTAGGTGAGATACACAAAGGAAGCCCTGGAAGTAACAAGTCCTCAAGACTTTCTTGGTTCCATACACCTTTGTAGTACATACAGTCATGTGTGTTTAGCAATTTTTCTCCCAAAGAGCCAGTCTTCTGCAGTTTTAGATATTGTTGACAGCGGCACTTTATCCATCAGAGCAATAACCTGAAGAGGTGTGGGAGGGGCCATGACTTATTAATTGCTTAGCCAACTTACTTGTCCTGGGAATTGTGGTCTTTCAATTGAGTCCAAACTCAGCTATTACTCTGTGGTATAATAACCTGCAGAAGAGAGAAAACTTCTTTGCAGCAGTCAGTATTCACTGGCAGCAAGCATTGCTCATTTGTTTTTGTGCTGTATCATGAGAGGGGTTTGAAAACAGCAGTTATGCCATAAAGCGGAATTATTGTTGTGAACGGACATAACAGCAAGTGATTGTTCATCATGTAGACTTTTTTCTCTTTCTTTGGTTAAATGTTTGTTTTACTCCAAGAAAACCACAACTTCTTTATATAAATATGATATCATTTTAGGAGATGTCAGACTAGCAAAAGTCACATTTCTCATAGCTTGTTTTTTCAACCTGTGTGAGAATGATTTCTGTTGTTTTTATTTCAGTATTCTTCCTTTCCAGGATGAAAACTATGTTATGACATAATTTGTTTAATATTCAGTAGTTCCCCTGGTTACCCAGTGATTTGTTCTGTTTTCTCACTGATACATCAAGTAGAAATATTTCATTAGTTTTTATTTGCTGCCTTTTTGCAAATGATAGGGGTAGCATTTTTGCTTAAATTGCACCTCAAAACAACAGCTATAATAGCAATATTCTAATAAAGAAGGAAATAGGGAGCAAGTGATGTTTTTTGTGCTCAATTTAGTCACAGTGATATCCGAGTTATGAGTATGGTATTAAAGGAGAATGCAAGTCAAAATTTAAAAAGCATGCTGCCCAATAGTCCTCCTATTGTTTAGTAAAAACACCACACTTTTGGCTCACCTAATCAAATATTTACTCAGTCACACTTACTTCACATTTTCTAGAACAGGCAGCCATCTCTAAAAAGCTATTCTCCCTTTCTTTCCCTCCTTGCTTCATACTGCACATGTGTTTCATTCCCCCCCCTCCCCTCTGCCAGATCCGCTTCTTATTGGCTGGTGGGTATGTGTAGCTCAGAACAGGAGACAGGATCTTGTTACACACATGCTCAGAGAATAGGAAGGCTGCCGCTGGCAGCCTACAGGAAGGGAAGAGAGATTTCAGTGATGTCACTGTAGTCTTCACACTGCTGTAGGCTGCCAGCACCATATCTCAGAGAAGCAAGCAGGGATCTGGGAATTTAGATATGCAGTATGTACTTAAAAAGAATGCAATTAGACTTACTTTTAATTTATATTAACCTTTCATTGTCCTTTAAAGGGGTACTTCAATTTTAAATTAACTTTTAGTGTGATTTAGACACTGATATTCAATTTGCCCTTAGTCTTAATTTTTTTTGTTCAGCAGCTGTCCAGTTTCGTATTAACAGCTATCTGGTTGCTAGTGTCCATTTATCTCTAGCAACCAGGCAGTGGTTTAAAAGACTGGAAGATGAATAGGAGAGGTCATGATCAGAAAAAGATGAATATTAAAAAGTAACAAGCCCTCCTCCTGAGGTCAATGTAAGTAATTTGAAAGCTTAATTCTTTTACTAGCCTAGTGCCATTGATCCGAACACTGGTCAATAGAAAGTGATCTTAGTGCATAATAGTGACTGACTCTGGGCATGGTACCCATTGTCGTAGCAGGATACTGGCATAGGTGCATTGATATCAGCATTTGATGTCAATGTGTTATTATTATTATTATTTGATACAGCAGTATTGATTATGTTATTTACTGGACTCTTAAGATTTTCCCTCATATTGACAAAGTGACATTAAGAGCAAAGTTGCCTAGACTCCAGAGTAATGTAGCGTAATAGCATTGCCCTTGGTGTATGGTGACCATGAAAAACTGACTCCAGTGCATTGTTACCCCCTGGCATTGATCTCAACTGACACTGGTGCAGTATGATTGTACTCATTGCATACTAACCATTGGCACTTAACCAATAAGCCACCATCTGGGGGGAGAGGGAGTACAACTGTACCGGGCCCGAAGAAATCACCTTCACAAATGGGCCCTGCCGTGTCGTGAAAGTTACGCCAATTTACCTAACTTGCACAAAAACTGCCAAGAAACTTAGGTAGCATGTGTATTAAGCAAATGACAATGTAGAGAAGCTTTGCAGGGACAAACTCCACTGACCACCAATGAACTACTGACTAGTTATTGGGCCTCACAGCAACTTACGTAACTTATGCAAAAACTTCCGTAACTTCAAGCAATCAAACAAAAGTGCCCCCAAACCAGGGAGTTATTTTTGAAATCCTGACATGGTGGCAAGTTTTGGGTAGATAAAACAAGATTTACTGCCAAATAAAGCCTCCTGTAAGCTGATAGTGTGCATAGAGGCTACCTAATAGGCAACATTTGCCCTTATTTGGCACCTTCATGAACTTTTATGATGCTTGTGTTGCTTTCCAAGTTTTTGACTGTGGCTCACAAGTAAGAAAGGTTGGGGACCCCTGGTATAGAGTAACATCATCTGTTTAGTGCACAGAAAAGGGGTGTGGCCAAAATGTAGGCACTGGACACTTGTGTTCATGGGGGGCCCCATATAAACAACGTTTATGGGGCCCCAAAGCTTCTGATGGTGGCCCTGCCAATATATATTCACCCAGTGGTATTGATCCCTGTATACATTAACCCAGTGCATCCTATAAAAGTGTCCAGGTCAGTGCAGATTAGCCATACAAATGTGTGGACGTGTAATGAAGCTTAAACTTATGACACTCTGGATGACATTGTTTACCCAGTGTATCCATTTAGCTCTTTAGTAGACAGTGAGTGAGCTGGCCTCCACCTGGCTTTTTTAGACTCATAGTCTTGTAACAAAAATTGCAGTGAGAAGGTAAGGCTGCTAGCACATGAGATAAATCACCCGCAATAAATCTCCTTTACCATGGCTGACTAATCTGTCAAATGCTTTCCCACCAGCAATAAAGTAAATCGCCATTGGAAAAACATATGCAGCGCTTATTTCTTTAAAGTCGCCCAAAGTTTCCTTGTGAAGCAACTACAGAAAATCTAAGTGCCAAATATGTTTTCTCACCGGCGATTTACTTTATTGCTGGTGGGAAAGCATTTTGTAGGAGATAAGTTGCCAGGAGATCTGTCACGGGTGACTACACTCCCTGTGTGCCAGCAGCTCCAAAGTTAAACTTGCATGTACTGACACTCTTATCTATAGGCAAATTATGGTATCTTTGGTGATTTCCCTCTTAAGGGCTCTGGCACACGGGGAGATTATTTGCCCGCGAACTTCCATTTTTCCCCGAATTTCTCCCCGAACTGCCATCCCACCGGCGACAATGTAAGTCGTCGGTGAGATGGCACACGCTGCGCAGGCGATTTCGGCAAATCGCCGAAGTTGGCTCGCGAGGCATTTTCGTTCATTTGCCGAAATCGCGCCGCCGCGTGTGCCATCCCACCGGCGACTTACATTGTTGCCGGTGGGATGGCAACTGATGGCAACTCGGGGAGATTAGTCGCCCGCCAACAGGGGGATTTTTCGCGGGCGACTAATCTCCCCGTGTGCCAGAGCCCTTAAATCATAAGTGCATTAGTAAGTACACTAAATTACTTAGTGACATAAGTAACTTAAGGGCTCTGGCAGATGGGGAGACTAGTCGCCCGCGACAAATCTCCCTTGTCGCAGGCGACTAATCTCCCCGAAATGCCATCCCACCGACGAAAATGTAAATCGCTAGTGGGATGGCAAACGCGATGCCGCGATTTGCCTTGAGAGGAAACTTCAGTGATTTCTGAGAAATTGCGGCAACGCGTATGCCATCCCACCAGCGATTTGCATTTTTGCCAGTGGGGTGCTAATTCTGGGAGATTAGTTGCCCGCGACAAGGGAGATTTGTTGCGGGCGACTAGTCTCCCCTTCTGCCAGAGCCCTAAAGTGTACTTCACCTTTAAGTTAACTTTTAGTATGTAATAGAATGGTCAATTCTAAGCAGCTTTTCAATTGTTTTTCATTATTTATTTGTTATGGTTCTTTAATTATTTGCTGTCTTCTTCTAACTCCTTGCAGCTTTTGAATGGGGGTCACTGACCCTAGCAGCCAGAAAATATTATTGTGTTACGCTGCAGTTATTATTGTTAATTTTCATAACTTATTTTTGAATTTAAGTGCACTCCTATTCATATACCATTTTCTCATTCAAACCACTACCTGGTTGCTAAGGCAATTTGGACCCTAGCAACCAGATAACTACTAAAACTCCAAACTGGAGAGCTCCTACACAAAAATTATATGAATGAATTAAATAATTTAAAAAACTACAAATAATAAAAAAAATGAAGACCAATTTCAAACTGTCTCAGAATATTACTCTGTACATCATACTAAAAGTTAACGCAAAGGTGTTTAATCATTGTGCATATTATATGGGTACTGCTGGTTTTGTCTTTATATGAAAAAAAAACTCCTGTGATTTCCCATATCCTTACATTTTACATTAGGGTCAAAATTATCATCTATAAACGGCATGATGTAACACCCACCATGTAGTTAGCACTGCTTTTTTTCTGTAGGATGTAATTATTTAGCTGTTCTCATAATAGAAAGCTAAGTAAAGTTGTTTCACATATTTTCTGCTACTGAATGGATTGTGCCTCTGTATAAGTTCTTACATATAATGAGTTTTCCTCTTATTTCTGCATTTAATAGCAAGCAAGTGTTAAACAACTGAAGAGTTTCTGATGCAGCCAGTAAAGATGTTTTCTCTTTATTTAATTACAGCTTGGTGATAAGCATGTAGCTTTAGTGTGTATTTTATTTGAGCATACACATTTTTCGCCCATCATCACGTCATAATCTGAAATACTCTTCGAGCAACATCCTTTCCCTTGCACAGTATACTGAATGAATGACCTTTACATCTTGTTCTCTCTGTTCATTCAGGGACACATTCCAGTAAGATCTTGTAGAAGAGCAGTTTAGTTCAAATCTTGTTCTCTTTGGCCTATTGCCATGGACAATTTGTCACACAAGACAGCAACTATTAAGCTATTTAGTTCTCCCACTTCTTATTCTTCTGGCAATTTCAGCAGCAGGAAAGCAGAAAAAAAACTTAAACAAACAACGTGTTTGCTGACGTTTTCTTCAAGGATTTATGTTTAAAACCACACACCCTGCTTATAGTCGTACAGCCTTATTACAAATTTGCTAGAAGCACTAAAAAGTCATTATATTCTTATCTTGGTGTTTAAAGTGCCAAAATTAACCTCATACTCCATATGCACAATGTCTAGAAGAATCTATAAAGTTGTCAGAAACATTTCTGTACTGAGGCACAGCGAGGCAGCAAAATGGTCTTCTAAACCAGTGCTGTCCAACTGGCGGCCCGCGGCCCGCATGCGGCCCTCGACCCCCCTCTGTGTGGCCCCCCACCTCTCTGGCTGCTTACCTGTTTACCTTTGTGTAAACTTTAAATGGTATCAGTACTGAGATTAAATGGCCCCCTGCATGGTTCTCACCTCAGATTCAGGCTGTAATCCCTCTGTATTGTTTAAAAATGTTATCCCCTGTGTTGTTCACACCTTTTAATCTTTGCATTGTTCCCACCCTGCAGTGTTCACACCTCAGGCTCAGGCTCTAATCAACCACATTGTTCACCTCTTCACACCTCATTGTATGTACTGCCTGGCCTATGCTGCCTGTGTATAGGCAGCATAGGGTAGGCAGAGTATGGCACATAGGTAGCATAGGGCATTGAGGGTATGGCACAAACAGGCAGAGGATGGCACCCACAGGCAGCATAGGATAGGCAGAGTATGGCACACACAGGCAGCATAGGACAGGCAGAGTGCTGCCTGTGTGTGCCATACTCTGCCTACCCAATGCTGCCTGTGGGAGGTGAACCTGGCAGGGGTTTGTTCTGGGAGTTTGTTAGCAGTTGGAAATAGCCATTAAATGGTCCCTAAGGTGTGTAATTATATGCTGGGGGTTGCTGTGCTACCCACAGGGGAGGAGGAGGCATATGGATTTAAGGGTGTGTCTTAATATGACATAATAGAATTCTTTAACATATGAATGATGGTTGATATCCCTGCAGCGACCATTGTGATAAAATGGGTGTGGTTTGAAGTGGGTGTGGTTTAAAATGGGGGAGTGGCCAAAACTGGCTTCCATTAGCGGCCCTCCACCATGTATGCAAGAGAAATTCCGGCCCTCGGCACCGCAGAAGCTGGACAGCACTGTTCTAAACCATCCCAATTTCATTTTCTTGACACCACTTGGTCATCTTTTATTTACTCCTCCTCAAGCCCGGATTGGATATTTGTGGATTATGGCAAATGCCAGAGGGGCTGCTGTAAGATGCCATAGATAGTCACAATTTTTTGGGCTGGTTGGCCTTCAGTGTACTTGGAATGCCAGGGCCTATTTTGTATCCCAGTCCAGACCTAGCAATCCTCTTTGTGTCCCAGGCAGAAAAGAAGTGCTGGTAACCCTAATAAAGGATACAAGTGTTTGAACTGCGAGTAGCACTGTAAAAATGTGATTTTCTTAAACATAGAAATAACTTGCATATTTCCTGGTACACACAACTGTGTTTGAGTTATTCTATTCTATCTCACTCACCTGAAAAAGTTTGAGGTTCAAGCCAGGTGAGTGTGTTGACTGTCATGGTCCTGTCAGGATGATCAAATCAAGGCAGTCAAAACTATGGGTGTAACTTCAGGGGCCTGGGCCCCCAAAAATGAAATTTTGGGCCCCCATGAAATTGTGCTATCTATGCTATTACTTTTAAATTACCTTAAATGGGTAATTTAAGTTGTCATAAGAAATGCAACGTAATAAGAGTGAAGCTGTGAAAATAAGTTAAAAAAAAAAGTCTGTGTGTATATATATATATATATATATATATATATATATATATATAAGGAAAAAATCACAGGACTTATACAAAACAAAAAATTCTTTTTTTATTGCCAGAGGAGTGAACTAACGTTTCGGCTGTTACACCAGCCTTTGTCAAAGTTGTAGCAGCAAAGGAGAAACACACATAAATACTGTGTATGGCGGGAAAAATCAAACAAAGAAGTGAAAAAACTTTCATGACGTGTATAGTGCACAAAACTACCAACCCCACCCATCACATTAACATATCATTAAAATGCTAATTATAAGGTGTTAGTACATCGATACCCTGATACGGACAATGTATAATCAAGGCATTAGCAAAGAAAATTTATACGCACAAACAACAAAATTCCGAAGTATACTAAAGGGGTAGGTGCTGGGTGTGAACACAGGGAAAGAATTACATAAGACGAATACTAACGAAACACAAACGAATATTGTTGGGAAAATTAAAATAAAATAATTATAGAAAAAACAAATAAAACAGTAGAAGTCGGAAAACGAGTATCGGTGCAAGAGGAAACGTGAACGTACGTGACACCAGGTAAATAGAAAGAAAGAAACCCATCTCCGGTAAAGGTAAGTCCAAATAAATGGTACAGTGAAGAGCAAAGGGAGAAGGTAAGTATCAGCACGGAATCCCACCAAGGAATACCACCTCGAAACATACCGAAATATGCTAGGCGCTCCAAGCGCTTCCTAGTGACATCGTGGCAATCGGACCAAAGAGTTACAGCATATAGGGCAAGGGCAGTGGCATACTAAATCGCTAAAGGGGGCACTGTACTCACCAATAGATTTTCGGTGCACTTACATTGTAAGGCAGCACCGTAGCCTGAGGCACATAAGAATACCGGCTCCACGGTAAACGGCCAGTTGGCGAGTAGAAGCGCAGATGGAAGTGCAGGCTTAGAGGCTGGAACCAGGGCTATGGTGCGCAATAGGCAAGTGGAGACATGATCAAAAATTATTTCCCAAGAAAGCACCATCCGGTACATAGAGTCGAGAGACTGGTCCGCACATGTGGCACAGGAACCCGTATTTAGTAGCGGGACACGGACCAACACGGCATTCCTATTGTGTCTCATGCGCTAAAGTAGCATAGTAGTAGTGGAGCTAGATAATGAAGCTCATGATTTTTAGATAGCATCATAGAGTCTGTATTCTTGATGAAATGTATGCTGAATAAGGGTCTGTGTGTGTGTGTATGCTGTTTGCAGATTTAAATGTATCTGAGAAAAAATGGCCACTGGGTGAAAGCTGCTATTTGCTTTAGGAAAATGTGATGGTGCTGGCAAACGGAGGGGATATATGCAGTACAAATAATGCAATTTGGGTGGGGGAGACAAATGTATGCTTTACATGTCCTTTAAATCATAGATATAAAAATGTAAGGGGTATAAGTTTGCACAGTTTTTATATATCTGGCTTGGACTGGCAAGTTGTGGATTCTGGCAATGACAGAGGGGCTGCTGTAAGATGTCATAGACCAGTGCTGTCCAACTTCTGTTGTACCGAGGGCCGGAATTTTTCCGACCTACGTGGTGGAGGGCCGATAATGGAAGCCAGTTTTGACCACTCCCCTTTTTGAAACTGCACCCACTTGAAACCACACCCATGTTATCACATGACCATACCCATATTAATGGTTGTAGTACAGCAAAAACCTGCCATACTCTGCCTGCCCTACCCTGCCTGTGTGTGCCATACTCTGCCTGTCCTACCCTGCCTTTGTGTGTGCCATACTCTGCCTTCCCTACCCTGCCTGTGTGTGCCATACTCTGCCTTCCCTACCCTGCCTGCGTGTGCCATACTTTCACTGTGTGTGCCATTCTTGGCTGGTTTGTGCCAAACTTGGCCTGTGTGTGCCCTACTCTGTCTGCCCTACTCTGCCTGTGTGCGCCATACTCTGCCTTCCCTACCCTGCCTGCGTGTGCCATACTTTCACTGTGTGTGCCATTCTTGGCTGGTTTGTGCCAAACTTGGCCTGTGTGTTCCATACTCTGCCTGCCCTACTCTGCCTGTGTGTGCCATACTCAACCTTCCCTACCCTGCCTGTGTGTGCCATACTCTGCTTGCCCTATGCTGCCTGTGTGTATGGCACACACAGGCAGCCTACAGTGACACAATGCTGGCACTGCTCCTACAGTCTGCACAATAACTATATATTAAAAAACTTTTTAATTGCAGTACCACCTCAGTATATGTTCTTTTTGTAGTGTATTTGTGGGTTTCTACTGCTCCTGAGGTGTGAACAGGGGAACAATGTGGGTGATTACAGCCTGAGCCTGAGGTGTGAGCACTGCAGGGGGTGAACAATGCAGAGATTAAAAGGTGTGAACAACACATATTTAAACAATACAGCCTGATTACAGCCTGAATCTGAGGCGAGAACCATGCAGGGGGGGCAGTTAATCACAGTACTGATACCATTTAAAGTTTACACAAAGGTAAGCCATCAAAGCAGCCAGACAGGTGGGGGGCCACACAGAGGGGGGTCACGGGCCGCCAGTTGGACAGCACTGTCATAGACAGTTACTATTTATTGGGCTGGTGGGAGGCAGTTTGGGCCTCTGTGTTCTTAAGATGCCATGGATCTTAAATGCCAGTTCAGACCTATATGGTTATACATTGTGTTCCTATGTTGTAATAATGCTTAAAGGGCATGTCAACCCCAAAAATAATGTTTTGCATAATGAAAGAAAACCTAATTCTAAGAAACTTTCCAATATGAAATAATTAAAAATCTGTAGCACTTTAAACATTATTTGTAAATGTAATTGCTATTGAAAGCAGCATTTGCTGAACTCCTGGTTGTTACATTTTAAACAATGTTGCAAAGGTCTTGCTTCTCCAGCAAGGCAGGTCTGTCAGTCTGCTGGCTGTGTTACAATGTTTCAACAGTCTGAGCCACCAGGGCAGAGAATAGAAAAGGACAGGCAAACACTGCTTCTAATAGCAATTATATATACAAATAGCTCAAAAATCATTACAAACTTGTAATAAATGTATATTGCAAAGCTGCTTAGAATTTTGGTTTCTTTTATTAGGCAAAAAAATATATTTTTTTGTTGCCTTGTCCTTTAAACAGTGCAGTATTATTTGTATTACATATTTTGGTATTTACACATGTTTTATTTAATCAAGCACTTCTCCATTCCTTAGGGCTCTGGCACACGGGGGAGATTAGTCGCCCGCGAACAGGGAGTTTTATCGCGGGCGACTAATCTCCCCCGTGTGCCAGAGCCCTTAATGCTGTGTGATGAACCTGTGGGATCACACATGGCTGCTAACACAAATTAATACCAGGCTATACACTTTCATCTGAAATCTTAATGATTAAATCAAGTTAATAAATACCCGCGAACAGGGAGTTTTATCGCGGGCGACTAATCTCCCCCGTGTGCCAGAGCCCTTAATGCTGTGTGATGAACCTGTGGGATCACACATGGCTGCTAACACAAATTAATACCAGGCTATACACTTTCATCTGAAATCTTAATGATTAAATCAAGTTAATAAATACCCTCTTTTACTCATTGTTATACATTATTTGCAGCCATAAATTCCCATTTATATTGATAGCCTTTAAAGTGGCTTAGTTTCACTCAGACAACAGAGTGGGTGAGAAAATCATATATACTGTCCTTTTTTCAAGAAAAAACAAAGCCTAACAGTTGTCTCAGAAATGTCTTTGTAGTCTGAATTTATTTATTAAGAACATCTTGATGGGGCACACCCAGTGAACCAAGTCCTTCTTTCTTCTTATTTTGCTTAATATGGGTGCTGGCAATAAAACTGAAACTGTTTTCAGTGGTAATGTAATTGTTAATACTACTTTATTTTTTTCCTTATATTATAGTTCTAAAATGTTGGATCTTTACAGAAGTTTAGTTTTAGTTTGTTGTTACCTTTGCTTTATTTTGCATTAAAGTACCTGAAATGTATATGTTCTACACTGTGATATTTGTAATTTTTCTCATAGGCCAGGTCTACTACTTTATTAAATGAAGGAATTTGTGCCTTGTACAGGCACCCTTTTAATATATATAGGGTATCGTTTTCCATCAGTAACTCCTGTAGGAGGAAACTTTACGCGACTTCAGAAAATGAAGCTATACGTATGCCTCTCCACTGGCGATTCACTTTATTGCTGGTGGAAAGACATTCTGGGAAGATTAGTTGACCCACGGTAATCAAGATTAACTGTGGCCAACAAATCTTGCCATGGGTCGTCACCCGAGAACAAAAAGAACATGACTTATCTGATATAGTGATACATTGCTATCATTTATAGCAACGCATCATTATCACTTTTGACCTAATCTGAAACATTGTTACATATCCATTTCATAGATCTTCAATTAAATGTAACACTATAGCCTAACTTGTGAATTTTTAAGTGCAATCTTTCCTATTAAACTCTAACAAACTATTTTAAGATGTGATTTACAGCAGGAGCAGCTATAATTAACACAAAACTCTTAGCTTGCTAATTACTAAACTGGAAATACATTTGCATACATTAAATTACATTTACATATACATTTTTCATTATAAAAGACTATATTGTGAACAGATTTCCAAGTGCTCCAACCTGAAGCAAATATTGTATAGCTTTAATAGCAAGTACAGTAAATAAAAAATGTTTTGCAGTAAACTATTGTCAATAATGTCACCAAGGGTATTTTGAGGTAGGATCACAGAGAACAAAGTGCTTACCACAGCTAGAGAGTCAAAACTTTAGACCAGTGGCTGACTCACATTGGCTGACTTACATTTCTTATCTACTCCCTTCTTCTCTCTGCTATGCAAAATTTCTTCCAATTCTCATTTTCTTAGTGACCAAGGGACTTTTCTCTGTTTCCAGTGGGAGCATGGCCATTGACAGACAGACAGTAATAGCATTATTACTGGCACAGCTGCAGCAGTAATAGCCCTTCAATGTTTGTTCATAACCTTAACAAATAAATGCCATAAAACGAATTTAAGTATAGGTATTCCTCTGTACTAAACAAATCTCTACATTGCAGCTAAAATGCATGGTGTCCTAGTGACCATTATGATTTAGTTGCCCTTTCAGCCAAGAACCACATTGTCCTTAGGGCAAGGTCACACAGCCTACACATAAGAACAGACTGACAATCCACCCCGATATTTAAAAATACTTCTAGTTGTGCCTGTAGCCGGAAGCAGGCAAACGCAGCCGATATCCGTTTAACAAACGCCAAGTCTTGCATCTCTTGGTGGATTTCACCTGCATGTGCCTTTACCCGGACAGATTCAATGCTTGTGGGTGCAGGTACAACTAGAAGCATTTTTAGGCATACAGGCGGACGGTGTGGCCTTGCCTTTAGACTTGTTCATTGCATCTTTAACCTAAAGGAACAATAAACCTTCTTTTTTTCTTAGGGCAAGAACACTCTTAAGGTGGCCACACACTAACCTTCAGGGCTGAAACGGCAGATAAAGAGGTAGAAACAATAGGATTTCTACCTCCTTCTCCCAATTCAGCCCTGACGGCAGATTTTGCTCAGGCGCCTTCAATGGCGCCCGATCAAAATCTTTTGACCTGGCCGATCGGCGAGTCGACTCGGCAGCCTCGGCGAGCCGACTCGATATCAGCAGTCTCCTGCGATACCGGTCGACTCGCTGACTTGCCATACACGCACCGAATATCGTACGAAACGATCGTACGATATTATCGGTGCATGTATGGCCAGCTTTAGAGGATTGATCCGCATGTATGCACAGACCCCTGTAGTGCCACTGACAGGCCTGGCTTTGGCCAGCTACACCGAGTGCACGAAAATGCATACCTTTGCATGTCCTGCCAATAGAGCTACAGGAGTGTGTGTGTGTTTACTGTGTCTATAAAAACTGCCTACAAAGGAAAGAGGGAAATCCGCATAGCCTGCCCTTGCCCTTAGGGGTTTGCCTAGTGAAATTTACTTTTTGCCTTCAAAAATTCTATGAAGGTCAGTTAGCTCGGTTTGCAGGATTATCCTTTCTTTAAGAGACGTTATTTCATTACAAGAAGGCCTGAACCCCTTATTACTTCTGGCTGGGCACCTTTTCCCATTACAAGAACCAGAAAATGGCAAATTCTGATATAGGATTGTTGTGATGTAACATCATTAGTTGTGTGGCCTCATATTGGTTTCTTATAGGTGGTACAGAAAGATAACATAATTCTGAACTATTAACCTTTCTAAGCACAGTTTGTGTGGATGACCGGTTGCTGATCTGGGTCCTTTTTAACTATAGCAAAATGTTTATTAATGTACATTTAACACTCTTATGAGCTCATAAGAAAATATTGTAGTACAAAATGCAGTTTAAACTGAAAAGTCAAAAACCTCTTACTAGTGTTTTAAAATGCTGGACATCTTTGCAAGTTGTTTTTAGAAGAAAAAACAGCAATTGAAATTCTCTGTAAATCTGCAAAATTTGGGTGTCCATGGGTATTTTGGGCAAGCTGAACTGCTAAACTAGTATTTTTTAGCTTGGATGTACTAGAAATGTAATTTTTGCTGTCATCCCTCATTAAACACTTAAATCTACATAATTGGTATTTAAAGGGAAGTATAATTAAGGCTCTAAACAATATAATTTTCTGTACTTAGAAGGCTAATAAATGCTACTGTGCATTGGCTGACCTTTCAGTGTACACTGTGTGTGCTATAAACCTAATGTTAGAAAAACACATTTCTTTTTCATTTACTATTATTGGTGTTTGTTTACAGTAAGTTGTGAAATATGCTGTACTCTGTGTATTAAGGTTATAGTGTTGACAGATTCTGTTTATTATCATAATTTACCATTACATTCTCTGCCATACACAATGTGACCTTCTCCTAGATGGTTTACTGCTGAAAAATAAATAAATAAATTAAAGTAATTAGACACAGTTTCTAATGGTGCGTGAGGACTCTTATTCCAGTAATCGTGTGTGTGGCCATTGCTCAGGTAGACAGTAAGGGTTGCTCAGTGATATTATAAGTTAGTCAGCTGTAGAAGAAATGCCCATTTCCCTTATTTTGCCAATTTATGTATGTATGTATATACACACCATTTGCAGCAACAAAACCTGGGTACTAGTACAAAAAAATGCACTGGAACAAGGACAGCACTCCTAGGATTTAAAGAATTGTGAACAAAATGTAAATGCAAAAATAGAAATAAATAAACCTTTCTATTTTTGCATTCACATTTTGTTCACAATTCTTTAAATCCTAGGAGTGCTTTCCTTGGCCCAGTGTGGCACACCGCATGGCTCAGGTGCCCATTTATGCTGTTTTAAAATACACAGTTTTTTTCACAAGAGACCTCCACCACATGTGCATTTCGTCCATCAGCTACTTCTCCACATCGTCGTGGGCATAGAAGTTTTTTAGGGGTGTGATACCAATCATGGTAGACTTTATATGCATTTTCCTTAGTATGTGTTAATGGAGGAGGTTTCCATATTTCTATGCATTTTGTTCCATTCCTCTTCCTCCCATTCCTCCGATTTAATTATTGTTTAGATTGCCTTAATATCTGAGTTCTAAAGTGCTGATATCTATAATGTTCCTTAAGAGGTATTTGGTGTTCTTCGTTCTTAATCACTCCCATGTACGGGGTTTTGAGTCATGATACACATCCTGAATAATGCAAACATTCGGGGAGGTCCACCTGGAATATGATAGATATTGTAGACTGGGTGGAAAGGCGGGATTATGAAATATCAGTGTTAAGGTGGACTGTGGACGTAAGATGTTTTTTGCTGTATCCCATTCTGTTACAGAGTATCTGATAATCATGTTGTTTTTAGCTCGTGTCCAGATTGAGTTTTAAGGCATCAGAATTTAAATGTATATATCTTTCTATGTATAATATGTAACAAACAATCCCATGTGCAGAGGGTGTCTTTTTGCACTAGATATCTTAATATCATTTAATATATTAAAGGACAGTTCAACCCCAAAAATATTTTTTTTGCCTAAAAACATAATTCTAAGCAACTTTCCAATATCACTTTATTAAAAATTATTAGTGCTTTTAAAGTTATTTGTAAATGGTATTGCTATAGAAAGCAGGATTTGCTGAACTCCTGGTTGTTACTTTTTAAACAATGTTGCAAGTGCCATGCTCCTCCAGCAAGTCAGGTCTGTCAGTCTGCTGCCTTGTGTTACATTGTTTCACACATTGTTTCAACACCAAAGCCACCAGGGAAGGAAAAAGGAAAGGACAGGCAGACACTGCTATTAATAGCAAATATATATACAAATAACTAAAAAAAAAAAAAATTACAAATATGTAATGAACGTATATTGCAAAGTTGCTTAGAATTAACTTTTCTTTTATTGGGCAAAATTTTTTTTGGGGGGTTGACATGTCCTTTAATGGTGTGACAACTAGGATGCATCTTTTGTCTGTTTTAATTTTTTAGTCACATTCTCACATCACCTTTTGTATAATTTAGGAAATATTTACTACAAACACCATTATCCCTTGCAAAAAAACTAAAAAACTAACTTGACTCACTACTGCAAAAGTGTTAGTTTAGTTTGTAGTAGTTTAGTTTTGGAGTTACTATTCGAGTCCTGCCGGAAACTATATTTTTCTTATTATTCTTGCATTTAGACCAATGCTAAAATGTGTTATTTTTCATTGTCTGTAAATCATAATGGTCAGTGAGACATTATTTACCTAAACTTAATATTTCTGTATGTGTGTGTGTGTGTATATATATATATATATATTTTATTTATTTATTTGTTTGTTTAAAGAAGTAGAAGGTTTTACCTTTCTCATGACTCTCCCCATTTGTCAGCTTTTATTACATAATGGACAAATGCTTGTACAGCTGAAAGGCTCTCATCTCTCACAAATCAACTGTTTCATGCTGACCAAAAAGAAAATGAAGGGCTTCTTTTTCTTTTTGGTCAGCATGAAATAGTTAATTTAGAGAGCCGTAATTCAGTCTAAATCCATACCATAAGGACACAAAATTATTGATCAGCAGTGTTTAGGAGGAAATGTTATATATTGAATTTAAAGCTATGAAGCAGCCGGTGGAGGTTGCAGCACTAAAGGACAAGTCAACCCAAAATATAATTTTTTTTTCCCTAATAATAGAAAACATAATTCTAAGCAACTTTGCAATATACATTCAAATGTGCAATTTTTTTTAATTATTTGTATATATATAACTGATATTTTGGTGTAGTGTTTGCTAGTCCTTTTCTAGTCTCTGTTCTGGTGGCTCCAAAATTTGAAACAACGTAACATGAGGCAGCAGACTGACAGACCTGACTTGCTGGAGGACTCTGACTTTTGCAACATTGTTTAAAAAGTAACAACCAAATGCTGCTTTCAATAGCAATTACATTTGCAAGTAACTTTTAAAGTACTAAAAATTTTCAATAAATTCACATTGGAAAGTTGCTTGGAATTAGTACTTCTTTTATTAGGCAAACAATTATTTTGGGGTTGACATGGCCTTTAAATGTATCGGCAAATGTATGCTACATCTAATCCTGGTACAATTAAATGGTATCCATTGCAGTGGGGTTGACACTTTGCACAAAAGTTTGCCATCAAAGAGACCAAACAACGCCTATAATGACCCCAATATCAAGAAGAAGTAGAAGTATACAATCCCTTCCATTTCCCTTTTGTTTGTAAGCAGGAGACTTTTATTCACACTGGTAATTGGTAATCTGCCTTGCAAGGACCAAACATTGAGCAGCTTCAGTTACCCTGTTTGTCCTGTTTAGCTCAAGAAATAACAAATATTTGTTTTTTTCTCATTAAAACAATAGGCAATAATTTTGTTTAGCAAAAGCCCTGTTCATTGCACTCATTCACTAATGTTATATAGATATACAAATACATATTATACATACATATATATATGTATAGGTATACGTATATGTATATATATATATATATGTATATGTATATATATATATATGTAATAACATTAGTGCATGTTATACTGTCCCTTTAGTAATAGGAAGCCATAGCAATGATAGTATCTGGCATTTATTTTTAGTATTATTTATCGTTAGCAGTCTGTCAGCTAATACTTGTTAATGACTTGACTCCACAAGACCTAAAAGAAAACTTACAGGTACTTGATATGGCCAAATGTATCCAGACACCTGCCTGTCCAACATCTCATTCCCAAACCAAGGCTAGTAATATGAAGTAAGTCCTTAGTTTGCTGCTATAATAACCTCTACTCTTCTGGTAAGGCTTTCCACTAGGTTTTGGAGCATTGCTGGTAGAATTTGTTTCCATTCAGCTACAAGAACGTTAGTGACGATGGGCATTCATATTGGGGATCAGGCCTGGCTCACGGTTGGCAATTCAGTTCATCCCTGTTGACGCTTGGTTAGTTGACGCAAGGTCAGAGGTCTACACAGGCCAATCAGGTTTTTCCATTCCTACCTCAGCACAGTTTTTCTTAACAAACCTTTGTTTTGTTATGGGGACTTTATTTTATTGAAATAGGAAAGTGCCTTTCTCAAACTGTTGTCACAAAAACATGGAATTGTCAAAAATGTCTTTGTGCTTTGTAGATTAAATGTAGATGAATGTGCTAAATATTCTTAATTTCTGTATCTTTTAGTTTGTTTTCACTGGATCCCTGGGTCATAGTCCAGACAATGGCAAACAGCCCTAGAATAATAATCCTCCACTATCAAACTCTACCATTACCTTTATGTATTCAGCTAGGTAGTGTTCTCCTGGATTTTGGCAGATGCCAGTTGGTGCATTGCCATATATCATTATAGAAAATGCATTTTCCCTGCTCCAGTCCAGTGGCAGTGCCCTTCAAACCATTCCAGATGGTACCTGGTATTGCTCATAGTCATTTTACATTTTTGCCTCTAATCACCCATTAAAAGTCTATGCTTTCTAAGATTAGTTCTTATGTTTTAAATTGTGTGTCAAAATACTTTGTGTCTGATTTATTTGGCTATATGGCAAACACCATGTATAATTGATTATTTAATTCAGTGCTGTCCAACTGGCGGCCTGCGACCCCCCTCTGTGTGGCCCCCCACCTGTCTGGCTGCTTTGATGGCTTACTCTTGTGTAAACTTTAAATGGTATCAGTACTGTGATTAACTGGCCCCCCCTGCATGGTTCTCACCTCAGATTCAGGCTGTAATCAGGCTGTATTGTTTAAATATGTAATCCCCTGTACTGTTCACACCTTTTAATCTCTGCATTGTTCACCCCCTGCAGTGTTCACACCTCAGGCTCAGGCTGTAATCACCCATATTGTTCCCCTGTTCACACCTCAGGAGCAGTAGAAACCCACAAATAATCCCTGCATACTACAAAAAGAACATATACTGAGGTGGTACTGCAATTAAAAAGTTTTTTAATATATAGTTATTGTGCAGACTGTAGGAGCAGTGCCAGCATTATGTCACTGTAGGCTGCCTGTGTGTGCCATACACACAGGCAGCATAGGGCAAGCAGAGTATGGCACACACAGGCAGGGTAGGGAAGGCAGAGTATGGCACACACAGGCAGGGTAGGGCAGGCAGAGTATGGCACACACAGGCCAAGTATGGCACAAACCAGCCAAGAATGGCACACACAGTGAAAGTATGGCACGCAGGCAGGGTAGGGCAGGCAGAGTATGGCACACACAGGCAGGGTAGGGAAGGCAGAGTATGGCACACACAGGCAGGGTAGGGAAGGCAGAGTATGGCACACACAAAGGCAGGGTAGGGCCGGCAGAGTATGGCACACAGGCAGGGTAGGGAAGGCAGAGTATGGCAGGTTCTTGCTGTACTACAACCATTAATATGGGTATGGTCATGTGATAACATGGGTGTGGTTTCAAGTGGGTGCGGTTTCAAAAAGGGGAGTGGTCAAAACTGGCTTCCATTATCGGCCCTCCACTACGTAGGTCGGAAAAATTCCGGCCCTCGGTACAACAGAAGTTGGACATCACTGATTTAATTAATAATTATTCATTTATTTTGTTAAATGGGAAATACTTTAATTCCAGCAACAGTTCAACAGAATAAACACAGGCCAAAAAATTAGCCCCTATGCTCCAATCAGCTTTCCGATGTGCCGGCACCCATAGACACTGCACTGGCCCGGGTGCAGGCACACATAACAGATTTTGGTACAGAAATGCATGCTTGAAAGTTTTGGTGCTAAATTCCATGGTCCTGCACCTGGGCTGGCGCTGTGACTCTGGGTGCAGGCACATGTAAAGGCTGTTCAGGGCATAGAGACAGATTCTCGCCCAAGAGTCAGGTCCATGTGGCTATAGTCCTAAAACTATATGACGTTTATATATAATAATAGTAGAATTTGTACAGTATCTGTACAGAAGGTCTCGTTTACAGCAAGGAAGCTGTGATCAGTGCTTTTATTTAATTCAGGTTTTGCAGTGCTTGATTCAAGAGGGGAGGAAAGCATGCAAGTATCACCCCTTTCACCCCCTACCAGTTGCACATCTGAATGATGAGATAGGACGCAGGGCACAACATGTACTTTCAATTCTGCCCTGGGGAACAGTCACTGACCCACATTATATGGGATTGCCACCTGGCTGGTAAAAATTATGCTTAATGCCAATGTTATTAATAGGTAAAAAAGGCAAAAATATAGGAAGTCCAGTATCCAGTATTTTTTTCCTAAAAAGGTGGCAACCATACCATAGTATCCCTTCAAATCTTTTCCCGTTGTAACACACAAATTCTTATTGTCCAGGGAAACACACATTCCAATGAAGCAATTACATGCTCTATGCTTCAAGATCAAAGCCATCCTTTAAGCCAGCTAATATTTAGGTGCTTGTTTATTTTGCCCATTAGCTCATCAAATAATTACTGACCTCAGGTTCACATTTTAGTCCCTATATTTTAGTTTAGCAGTGCCGTAGGTAGTGTAAATGGCTGCCATGTGTGCTTTGAGTTTAGGGTTTCTCAGTAAGTAACACTTACTTTCAGCTGTCATTACTCTATGAAACAGAGCCACATTGTGGCACTACTGCTCGATTGGCTAAGGGGGATTTACTAAACTGAAGGTTAAGTAGTTTAAGATAATCCTGAATAAACAAATAGATGCTCTTGCTGTGGATTCAGAATCTGGAGCTGTCAGCATATATTACTGCAAGGATTAGAAAAGAACCAATAAATGTTTTTAGCTTTGGCTTTTTTTAAAAATATGTTGCTTGAATGAACTGTGTAGTGCAGGTAGTTTGTGCTTTTTTGTATCAGTTGCTTTTTTGTATCATTATCCTCAAAGTCAAAGAATACTCAGTACTATTTGAGTAGGGATTTGTGTGAACCTATTTTTGTAATTGTTATGCCCTTTAATTTGCTCAGAGGTTTGTGATGGCTATTTCTAGGCTAAAAATAAAAAAAAACTAGCTAGTGAAGTTAAAAACATGCCAGGAAGGGATTATGAGAATGTATAAGGGCTCGTTTCTGTTCATATAATAACTTTACAGGCAGACTGTTACAGTGTACAGTGTGCTTGTCACTAAGTGATTTAGCATAAATATATCTGATGCATCTGATCATGACTGTAGATCAGTCATTCCTCTCATCCACCATCTATTCAATATTTGATTGGACACTGTATAAAACAAATGAATTTGTTTCTGAATCCCAGACTTCGTTATAGAATAATATTCGTCTGAATAATATTCGTCTGAATGATGATGGCACCTAAAGTTTCTTTACATAAAAAGAATACACCCATGCCAGATAAAAGATCCTGGCTGTATAAATCATGAAGCTTCTTCAGCCACTAAAGGTCTGAGACAATAAAGTAGAACGTCGCCTGTGGTTATCTTATGCCCAGCCCCTTGTGAACCATGCAGTGGTGTCTCGGTTAAATTATATATTCAGAATCTACAAATTACAATTAGTCAAAGGTAGGCGGATTTTACAAGAGCTTATTGTGCTAAAATGAATGGAAAAAGGGAAAGCGCTGTAGCAGGTGACTACATATGTTTAATTGATGAGTGTGTGTTTATGGCTTAAGGCTTGGGATGTTTAACTTTTTAATCAAATAATAAGAAAGATCCCACACAATCCACAGTGCATTGCAATCAGTTAAGTAGCCAACATTTTGCACACTGCTCTGCAATTCATTTTATGAGGTAGCCAACATGTTTCAGAGCAATTAATTATAGAGAGAAAGCAGCATGATGCAAACATTAACTGGAAAAAGTATACATTAATATAGTCCTTAAAAATGGAAAATATGACTTGGACAGAGATAAATTGCAGTGTATTTCATTATTTAGATTTTAAGACTGGTAGAAATGTTTTTAAACTTTTTTTTTATCTGAAAATGTTTCTCCAAATATTTATTTGTAAATTGTATTTTGATAGGCAGAGTGAGGCATTGGCAGAACCAGGAGAAGAACAAAATCCAGTTCATTTATCATTTTTATTCATGTTAGGGCCCTAAAACGTGGTGCCAAATACAAGAAACCTGCAACCTTCTTATATCTGAAGTTTTCGGCTATTGACACCTCACATTCTCCCATTTAACAGGAAAGTCAGCATTTTCGCCCTGTCTCCTTATTAGAAATCTTCTATAAAGTCCTCACAATGTGGTATATAGTCCTATTCCGTCTGAATTAAAGGAGGTCATTTTGCTGGATAGTCTGTTTGGCAATTCAGGTGTGCAGGTTGTATTTTGCCGACCGCTGAACCTTCCCCCCTCATGGGCTAACACTCCTTTTGGGTTAGAGCAGTGGATGAGGGCTGCACAGGTTGTGGGAGTTATCATCACTAAAGTTATTTCTTCTCCTTCCTTCTGTTTTATTCCCACAGCAGAAGGCCAGTTTTTGTAGGAATCAGAATCGTGTTTCTGTAATCACGATGAAACTATTTGTCTTCTGTTGCTGCAGGTTATTTGTTGCAATGAACTTGCAATTAAACACCTTCATTTTGCAGAAAAAGAAGCATATGGTACTTGGAGGGAGAATGGCATCAATGTTTTAAGTGCTGAATAAAGCAAAAGCAAAGCTTTAAGTGGCTGTAGATTCACATTCCAGTTTCTGAGAGATCTGTTTACTAAAGTGATAATTAATTGCAACCCAAAAAATGGGTAACGTTACATTGAATTTAAATGCATAGTTAACCCTTTCCATTTTTTGTGTTACTTATCCTTTAAGCCAGTGCTGTCCAACTAGCGGCCCCCACCTGTCTGGCTGCTTTGATGGTTTACCTTTGTGTAAGCTTTAAATGGTATCAGTACTGAGATTAACTGGCCCCCTGTATGGTTCTCACCTCAGATTCAGGCTGTAATCCCCCTGTATTGTTTAAAAATGTAATCCCCTGTGTTGTTCACACCTTTTAATTCCTGCATTGTTCACCCCCTGCATTGTTCACACCTCAGGCTCAGACTGTAATCACCCACATTGGTCTCCTGTTCACACCTCAGACATTGTATGTACTGCCTGACCTATGCTGCCTGTGTGTATGGCACTCAGAGGCAGCATAAGGTAGGCAGAGTATGACACATAGGCAGCATAGGGCAGGGAGGGTATGGCACACACAGGCAGGGTAGGGTAGGCAGAGCATGGCACACACAGGCAGCATAGGGCAGGCAGAGTATGGCACACACAGGAAGCATAGGGCAGGCAGAGTATGGCACACACAGGAAGCATAGGGCAGGCAGAGTATGGCACACACAGGCAGGGTAGGGCAGACAGAGAATGACACACACAGGCAGGGTAGGGCAGAGTATGGCACACACAGGCAGCATAGGGCAGGGAGGGTATGGCACACACAGGCAGCATAGGGCAGGGAGGGTATGGCACACACAGGAAGCATAGGGCAGGCAGAGTATGGCACACACAGGCAGGGTAGGGCAGACAGAGAATGACACACACAGGCAGGGTAGGGCAGAGTATGGCACACACAGGCAGCATAGGGCAGGGAGGGTATGGCACACACAGGCAGCATAGGGCAGGGAGGGTATGGCACACACAGGAAGCATAGGGCAGGCAAAGTATGGCACACACAGACAGCAAAAGGCAGGCAGAGTATGGCACACACAGGCAGCAAAAGGCAGGCAGAGTATGGCACACACAGGCAGCATACTGTAGGCAGAGTATGTGTGCCATACTCTGCCTGCCCTATGCTGCCTGTGGGAGGTGAACCTGGCAGGGGTTTGTTCTGGGAGTTTGTTAGCAGTTGGAAATAGCCATTAAATGGTCCCTAAGATGTGTAATTATGTTCTGGGGGTTGCTGTGCTATCCATAGGGCAGGTGGAGGAGGCATAAGGATTTAAGGAAAATGTCTTAAAATGACATAATATAATTGTTTCACATATCAATGATGGTTGATATCCCCGCAGTGAGGACTAAGCATTTGGGTTTTTGCTACACTACCACCATTGTGATAAAATGGGTGTGATTTGAGGTGGGTGTGGTTAAAAGGGGAGTGGTCAAAACTGGCTTCCATTAGCGGCCCTCCACCATGTATGCTAGAGATTTCCGGCCCTCGGCACCGCAGAAGTTGGACAGCACTGCTTTAAGCTGTCCACAATTTCGTCAGTATGTGACTGACCTATACAAGTGGATGAATTGAAAAGCTGGGCTAACATGTGATCTGTTTAATGCACATATTGGCTCATTACTGATGAAATTGCATAGGCTCACACTCACCTAGTGATCCAGTTGTTCAGCCCACTGGCCATTTCATTTGCTAAATATAATTTTACTTATCTATTTGTATGACCAAACTTTAGTAATATTTGACAGATCATCATAAATAATGATTACTCAAGTATTCAATAAATGAGCTTGTAATTAGCTACATGGACCCATAATAGTGCAATATGGACTTGCACTGATCCCAAAATCAGCAGAAATATGGGAAGAAATCATTTGTTTGTTTTGTAGATTTCTGTTTTGCTTGCCTAAGCAGTGTTGTGGGTAAATTATCAAGGAATAATTCTTGATGTCTCATGCTCATATCCAGATTACATGCACATTTATGCTGGGGAAAAGTAGCTGC
Organism: Xenopus tropicalis; assembly: GCF_000004195.4. Classification (NCBI taxonomy): domain Eukaryota; kingdom Metazoa; phylum Chordata; class Amphibia; order Anura; family Pipidae; genus Xenopus; species Xenopus tropicalis. Next base: position 121,455,114 of record NC_030678.2, on the reverse strand, counting down.
AGGCTGGTATGAGAGAGCTTGCCAAAATTGCCTCTTGTGACCCATAGCTATAAATGAATGTATAAACAGCACTCTCTTGTTGATGCAGCAGTCTCTGTGCAAAATACATTAACAGAAAATAAAAAAAAAGAAAAATACTTGGGATCTATTTTTCATTGCCATTACCTTAGTTAATCATTTTCGGATTTGAGTAAAATATTTGCTCAGTTATCAAATGTTATCAACAAGTTAACCCGCTGCTTTGTCTCTAGCAATGAATAATAAATAAGCAATTGGCTAGAATGATTCCCAGTCTGTTGAGTCTTTCTAAACAACTCATATTAACATGAAAGCTGTTTCTTCTGGAAAATATTTCTAAACCTGTATTGTATGTGTATATATGAATGGGTTGGACCCTGAAGGTTTTACCTCTATAATCAAAAAGAACCATGAATAACTTGTAAAACCTGTTAAAGGCTTTATATTTAATATTATCAATCCAACATCTATGAAAAGCCATCATTATATATGTATATAATTTCAGTGTTTTTGTTCACTGTGCCTTAGGATGAAGACAGACTAGGTGATTAGTCACTGCAGTTTTTAAAAATCAAGTTGTGGCCTAATTGCCCTGTCTGTTTTGGCTGGTTGCTTTGGGTTAGTCTCGTAAAGGTGCCATGCACATTAAGACTTTTCTCTCCCTAACGACCAATTTCAGTGCAATCTGACAAATCCGTCAAACTATCGCGGGCACCGAACATCTAGCATTTTTGGGCAAGTTTGAAAATTTTTGTCATTAGCAGTGAAATTTGTCCATTTGTATGCAGGACCAAGCAGATAGTTTTCCTAGCCTGAACCAGACAATATTGCTTGAAATGGTCTTTTTCGTTGATGAACAAATTGTACTTTTAAACAATCGTTTCAGGATAAGCTTGGTCCTACGATAACCAAAAGATCTTTTAAAAATCTTAATGTGTACAGCCAGCTAAATTTGCTCTCATGTGTATAATAATGAAAACAGTTTTTCTTGCAAACCCCACTGCTTTGAGTCTTTAGTTATTTAATACTTTTAGGGGTTTTGTTGATCTGCAGTAATATAGATCACACTTTTATCTAGACAAATCTAATACTAGTAGTGGCTGGTAAAACCTTTAGGCTACTATTGCCAGGCATCCAAAAAAATGATTGGTGTGCTGCAACACAATATTTGACAGCAATTTCTTGTACTTGCAGGTTATGGATGGATAACAGGCATTTTTTATTGGAAGGAAGAAATATTTGCTTGGCAGCTAGTGCTTCAATTTGTGTGGTCTCCTTGGAGGATCTGTCTGGCTTGGTACAGGTCTAGCTTACGCCAGAGCTATCGGTATTACAAAAAGAAAAGCAGTTTACCTTAAATGGGGAACCAAAACCTAAAAAGTACATGACTAGAAAATGCTGTATTTTATTTACTAAAGTTGTTGTACATTTCCACTTCTTCAGCAGCTGAAACTTGGAACAGGGGGGAGGGGGGTTAGGCAATATTGGCTTGTACCTAGGGCCCCAAATATGCAATTATTGCTCCTGCTATCTTATTACTTCATCCTGGTTGAGCAGAAGCAAAGTGTACTACAGGTCAGTGAATGTCTAGGGGAGGCTGTTGTGGCAAGGAGGTGGTGAGGTAAAGTGGCATGCAGGCAGTAAATTAGGGATCATGTCCAGTGGAATAAGTCACATAAGGTAGTTACCTTGGGCCCAGCTCTGAACAGTAAACTTTTCCACAGTAACTTACCATCTTGCTTCTTGTCAGTGGCATTGCACACGCACAGTGTGCTTTGGACTGTCGTTGAGACGCTATACATTTGTTATAGAAACTAATGCAGCAGGGCTGATTATTAATCAGTTCTCATCAAGAATTAACTAGTTTCTTTCCTGCCATGTAATACAATTAGAAAACTAGTCAGCCTTGTATTGGGAATAACATATTGTATATATTCTCTATATTATTTCTAAACTCAGGCAACTGTTAGTAGGCTAGAACCTGTAAGCTATAGAAAATAATGTAGGGCTGTATAAAGCAAGGCTGATCAATGTGTGGGTTATATATAGCATAAGTTCTTTTATATTGGATTTGGAGGACTTTTTTTTTCTCCCCAAATAATATGCATACAAACTGTAGTTTGTTAACGTTTACTCTTTAACTGCATTTGCCTGTTTCCTGCCAGTGGTCTGATTAATGGAATTGATTGATGTTTTTCCTGAACTGGAACAGTCTCAGTCTGAATTTTAGCAGAGAAAGAATGTTTTAATAGTGAAAACAGTTTATGATGTTTAGTAAATTATATTACTGCTGAAAACTAATTTTATAGTTATATGTTTTTCAATATAGTGAGATTTTCTTTCTAGCATCATATACTAGATTCTGCATATCTGCTTCTTCTAGCTGTTATTATATTTATTTATGTAATATAACTTCATTTTATAGCCTTACATATATGCAACACTGTACATTTCTAATGCTGCCAGAGACACCATTTTAAGCAAATTATTCCATTTTTTTAAAAAGATTTCCCTTTCCTCTGTAATAATAAAACTGTACCTTGTACTTTATCTTAAGAGATAATCATTCTTATTGTAGGCAAAACCGTACTATTGAGTTTATATAATTTTAAATTATTTTTTTTGTATGATTAAACTATGGAAAGACCCCTTATTCAGAAAAGCCCAGAGCCTAAACATTCTGGATAATAGGTCCCGTACCTGTATCAACGTATGCAGTAATTCTCCTCTATTCTATTTAATATTGAAAGCATGTAGCTTTCTTTTGGCGCTGTGATCCACTTAAGCTATTTGTACATTTCTATAGTTTTGCTTTTTTGTTTTCCTTTCTCTCAGGCTACTGACTCACTTTCGAGCTAGAATCCAATGACTGGAAGTAAATATACAGAAATCATTCTAAAGGAAAAGTGCATATTTTTTTTTAGTTTAAAAGCTATATGTTGATGACACCTACACTTTCTAAGTGAAATAAGGGCGAAGGCACATGACGATATTAGTCACCTGTGTTTGAATCTCCACTACCATGGATGTCCAATCCTGAAGTTTCCTGTGTTATGTATGCCTTCCCACTGGCAATTCACTTTATTGTTGCCCGTAGTAGCCAAGATGTAACTGTGGGTGACTAATCTCCCCGCATGCCATTGCCTTTAGCCACAGAAGGTGTCATTCACTCTGATCATATGCAGTCCCTTTGAATTTATTGTTGACTGCAGGCCTGCAGATTGCCAGTCTGGGACTGACTTCAGTGGCTGAGAAGCATCCAAAATGCCCAAAAGTATTGTGCCAAAATGGCAGGTGTTACTGTACTCAAGCTCCAGATAGGGCAGCCTCTATTAATACATTCATGTGTAAGCAGCACATTATTTATTTCATTGGATAGGGTGTGACCATACGTTAAATTCCCAGTTTTCACTCTATAGCACAGGAAAGTTTTAATGTCATTTGTAACTTGCACTGGGAGCCAACAGTTTACCACATTTAAAATGAAAAAGTAATTAAAAAATGAAAGTAGTCCGTTATATGTGCTCTTTCTCCTCTTCATTTTCTCTGTCTGAGCCTGGCATTGAGTGTGCTTTTGAACAAACGACTGTGCTTTGTTAGGCGGGAACAGCCAGAGGCAAACTGCAGGGAATAGGAAAACAAAGCAGTTTTTATGATGCTGCTGTATGATTTACCCAGAACTAGTGACCTCATGGAGCGAAACATATTTTAAATGCTTTCAGCATCCTTTATTTCTCAAGGACATTACAGTGTAACTGCAGGCTGCAATGGAAACTAAAATGCTTATAATAAAGAATTAGTTTAAGTGGAAAACTGTTTCTCTAAAAATGGGCAAGCTGTATGTTTAACTGAGCAATCTGGAGGTCTTAGTGATTGCCTATGTAATTGCAAGTATCCATTAAACATTGCCTCAAGGAAATGATATTACAAAACCATATGTTATTTATTTTACATTCTGAAAACACAATGTTTTGCTTATTTTTTTTTACTTGCAATGATTTGTCTTAAGTTGGGGATACTGTGACACACAATACATTTAGTTGTCCTGTAGGGTGAAGTAATCAGATGCCATTAGCCTATTGGTTGCATGACTAGATCACATGGCAGGTGGGAGGGTGGGATAAATCGTTATTAAATTCACTAAGTTTTTCCTGTACTAACACTAATGTTGCCCTAGCTAGCAGATGGTGCTTCCTGTGGCACATTAGAAAGCAGGTTCTGAACAAGTAATTCAAAATACTTTTTTATTATACAGCTCGATCTGCTTGCAGGCCATAGGCCCCAAGCTACTTATTTTATATTACATTACTCTATTGCCTTAGTCTAGCCCTTGACTTCCCTCAGCTGCCTGTTATTTCTTATGACTTGTCTGCTTCTTGCACACACTAATGCAGAGACATAATGAGATGTAATACCTAGCCATACAGGCAGATGAAACCAAATATAATGTGTGCGCACATGCATTAGTGCGTAACTGGTCAAAAGTCCTGTGTTCAGTATTTGAGATCTGGGCAGGTATGCACTTTCTGCAGTGTGTGAGTGTGCAATCCTGTTTGTACCACACACCGTATTATCACTTACATACCCAAACAAAGGCACTGTTATTTATGTGTATGAGATAAAACACCAGACAGCCTTTGCAGAGTGCACTGATGTTATTTCTGAATTGTCTAGTCTAGTGAATATATACTCAGGGTTTATGGCCCTGTAAGGGATTTTTATAGCAGCCTGTGTATTCTTTGCAAACAGTAACAGCACAAGTACCTTCCCATCCAGCTGTAAATAATTAATCAGCAATAAATGGGCAACTCCTGCCAGGCTGTCTCCTACTTTGTGCCGACCGGCTATCTGGAATACTGGGATTTGTTCCTGTTTCACAAAGTGGAGATTAGTATCAAGTGTTTTTGAACCATCCAAATCCCCAAACCAGTCAAACCAGTTATTTTTTTCCCGTAACTCTTTATTACATCCACAGATCCATGAACCAATTTCTAACGTGGCCATTGAGGCCAGCATAAACATGAGCAGGAACTGCAAAAACACAGCAGCCAACCTCACACTTTGCACCCCTGGGACACTTCTCCTCATTTACCTACACATTGCATAGTGCTTGTAACATAAGTGCAATGAATAGCACTATTATTCTCTGGGATTTTCCATCAGCAGGTTGTGAAATTTAATATGAACCCAGGTTAATAAGCATTTTTGCATTATACAGAGCATAGTGTGACGCTTTAAGTCTTCTCAAACTGCAGTTATTGAATGCATTTTTTTTCAAACCAGGCAATGAATAAAGTTACATTCTGTGAACAGAGCTTTAACAGGATATATATACATGTTATATTTAGGCTGCTGGAAATGGAATAAATGTCTCCAGTGCTGTACATGCTGTTCATATAAAATATATTGCTTTGCTTAGCAGCAAAATGTAGAGGAACCTCTTAGCTTTAGTAGGAAATCCTGAAGCCCATTGGAATCATTGCGTTGTAACATTTAACCCCAAGATGTATTACTCCATCAACTAATCAAATAAAAATCTATGCACAACTTTGTGTTTGTTACATTTGTAACAAACATAATGCATTGTGTATTATGATACTTTATAAAAGATAAACACAAATAAACATTACATTTTGTTTGCCGTAAGCCTTGATTTAATGGTCAATTAACATAGGCATATTAGAACGGTATTGTGGGGGATGAGCTTGTTTGGAGCTGACATTAGTGTACTGATGTTGCATAACGCTTGTGAACAAATATGAGCATATAAGGGCTCTTTATAGGTTTGTTGTTTTTAACCCTGAAAGAATTCAAGAATCATCATCAAGTACAAAAGAATAATTTTCCCACTGTCTTTTAGTCCTTGTTTTACTCACAGGAGATTGTGTAGTATGTAACTGGCACTACTCAGCACCCACTATATTCCATTCATCTTCCCATCAACAAATTATGGCTGTAATTTTAAAGTTAGTTTTGTTGATATTTAAAGAAAATTCTTGATCAGCGCCGGATTTCAAATCCAGGCGCCCCTAGGCCGCCCCCCATTCGCAAATAAAAGCTCCCCCGGCTTTTAAACTCCCATACGGAGCGGTGGGGAGAAGTCCCCATTGCGCCGTATGGAAGCAAAATGTCAACATTTTGTTGCGGCAGGGCAGCATGCTGCCCCTAAATTTCTGCCGCCCTAGGCCCGGGCCTTTGTGGCCTTGCCACAAATATGGGCCTGTTCTTGATTTCTTATTTTAGACAGAAACTGTAAGCCTGCCTCACCACAAATGGCAACACAGAACAATTGATTATAATGCTCAAGTGCCCAACTATTATATGGATCGTCATGTTAGTGGAAAGGCATGTAAAATTCATCATGTTGTAAAACATATTGGGCCATATTTATAATAGTGTGTAAGCCATCATTATTAGTGATATTGCCTATAGCAACCAATAAGCAATTTCGATTTGAATGGTGATCTACAAGTTAGAAAACAAAAGCAAATATCTGAGTTGCTATGGGCAACTTCACCAGTAATGTTGGCTTACACAAACTATAATAAATATGCCCCAAAAGTGTGAAGCCATCATCATTAGTGATGTTGCCTATAGCAACCAATAAGCACTTAGATTTGAATGGTCATATACATGTTAGAAAACAAAAGCAAATATCTGAGTTGCTATGGGCAACTTAACGAGTAATGTTGGCTTACACCAGTGATCCCCAACTAGTGGCTCGGGGGCAACATGTTGCTCACCAACCCCTTGGATGTTGCTCTCAGTGCCCCCAAACCAGGTAGTTATTTTTGAATTCCTGACTCGGTGGCAAGTTTTGGTTGGATAAAAACAAGATTTACTACCAAATAAAGGCTTCTGTAAGCTGATAGTTTGACTGTGGCTCCCGAGCAAGAAAGGTTGGGGACCCCTGGCTTATACACTATAATAAATATGCCCCAAAAGTGTGAAGCTGTGATAACCATCCTTAAGCCTCATAGTAGTTTGTTAACTTCTAGAAGAACTTAGTCCTGTGACCCTTTTTTGCATCCTGCATGGTGCAGTGGTAGCCAGCATGGTTTGGCTAAAGATCCACTTGTTTAGTGGTCTGGACAAATAATTGATTGTGTATGGCCAATTTGTGCACCTACAGGATTGGAGTTTTATTGATGGTCAGCTGGGATGCTAAAGTTTGTCTATCTTTAGGGCAGAGTTATTATAGTGGTTATCTACATCTATTAACCTTAAGTCTGCTAAAAACTTATAAGCATTAAATAAACCCAGTAGGATTGTTTTGCCACCAATATAGATTCATGCAGGTTACCCTCAAGTGTAGGTTACTGTTAAAGGAAATGTAACGGCGATACGGCGAGGAAGGAGCTGCATCCACTATGCGACGATCGATTGATCGAGCCTAGCCTTCTTTCTGCATAGGGAGGAGTCAGGCTAGGCTCGATCAATCGATCGTCGCATAGTGGATGCAGCTCCTTCCTTCGCTATCGCCGTAGTTCAATTGACTGGAAACCAAGTTTTAGCAAGTATTTTCTATTAAAGCATTTAAAATACTAAGTGGTTTGCAGGATAGGGCAGTTATTGGTGCAGGGTAGAATAGCTTTTTTACTTTTAAATTTTAGTGTTACTTTTCCTTTAATTAGAATTCTGTGCTTAAAATGGATGCCATGGAAAATGGCCTTCCCATTATTTTTAAAAAAAAATGTTTTTGCATGTTTTTATATGTATATTTTACATTAAAGTGGACCTGTCACCCAGACATAAAAATCCGTATAATAAAAGACCTTTTCAAATTAAACATGAAACCAAAATTAATTTTTATATTAACACATTCAAACCCATTATAAATGCATTTCAAAATCCCAGCTGTCAATCATATACTGCCTGCCCCGCCTCTATGCCTTTACATTCAGCACTCACATTCTCCCTACCGTCTCACTATCTGATTGTGTAGCCAGTGCATGGGCAAGGGCATCAGGTCCCCCATTCTGGCAAATACATAAGATTTTGGGGTAACACAAAGCTTGCCTTAATAACAGTGCCCACAAAATGGCAGATGCCTGCTGGCTGTGATTGTATATTCCCAAGGCTGAAGGAAACAAGATTTATATAGTGTGTGAAGTTAATTTTGCTTAACAAACACAATAGAAAAAAAATTGTAATTATTTCTTTGGGTGACAGGTCCCCTTTAAGATGTCCAGTAATTAGCATACGACTTTTCATAACTTAGAAAAAAGAGAATTATAGTTTCTACTGCATTTCTAGCATTAATCTATTAATGTTTTTCAGTGATGCCTTTTATTAAAATACTGTACTAAATACTATACTATACTAAAATGTACTATTTTTATTCTAGATAAGAGCCCCAGGAAAAGCTCTTTTGGATGCTGTCTGTAGCCACCTTAATCTTGTTGAAGGGGACTATTTTGGCCTTGAATTCCAGGACCATAGAAAGATTATGGTATGTGGTTTGAAACACAAAGTTATTATTTGCTTTGGAGGTGGGTTTACTGTTTAAAAGTTTGCAGTTGAATTTCACGCTATGGCTCCAGTGTTCTCTCACTAAGCTAAAGTTGGATAAATTTTTACCAAATCACCTGTGTAAACAAGGCTATGGGCTCGCCACACAGTTTTTTTTGTATACTTCCATCAGTTTCTGACCTTGCTGTGTGATCATCTATACTTGTGTAGCTCTAAAAATAAATGATTTGTCTTCATCAAGCATGGTGCACCAAAGTTGATTCGGCTAAACATGGAAAACGGCCCCAAGTGACTATACAGGCACGGGCTAATTACTCATCTTAGAACTGTAGGAATTATCTTGCTGATCATTCTGCAGATATCTATTGACTGAGCCCATAACAAACTCCTCTCTTTTGCACTTTTGTTACTTATAAGTCCATTTTGCTGGGCAGGGAAAATATGCATTTTCGTGCCCATTTCCACTCCATATAATGTTCATCTGCCTGGGTAAAAAACACAGAACGAGTAAAGGCAGATGATGCAACATGATCTTGTTAACTGGTAGTAAAACTCATGTATTAGCCTATCATGGGTGACTTTCTTGTAATTGTATAACAAAGAAATATTTTGAACATTTTCTTGTTTCTTTTTCAGGTCTGGTTGGATCTCTTGAAGCCAATTGTCAAACAGATTAGAAGTAAGTATAATATTGCAAAGTGCTGCGTAACTTACAGTTGCAAGTAAACAAGAAAATATATGTATATATAATGCTGATAATATAGCATTTGCATGTGTAGTTGTATGGTATTTAAGGAATTCCTCTTGTTCATTCTGTTCATTCCTGTACTTCAGGGCCTAAGAATGTGGTGCTTAAGTTTGTAGTCAAGTTCTTTCCACCTGATCACACTCAGCTGCAAGAAGAATTAACAAGGTTAGTGATGTGTGTATATTCATTTCATACAACAATTAAAGTTGCTCATTCACTTTCTCTATAGGTTTTATGTGGCAGAGATTGTTCGCCTTACATTAAAGACCTAAAAATGACTAGGTAGTTGAGGATTTAGATTGTAAGTTCCAGTTGCCTTCTTAACACTTAGCACTTAAACGTTAATGTAACTTTCTATTTTTATTGTATCATCCCATTTTTGTAAACTAATGTATTATTTTTCTGTACAGCACTGTGTACATAAGTAAGTGCTATATAAATAAAATATACTTACATACAGGATTGAAGGATGTGTGCTGACCAGCCAAGGCAAATCATGGCACACGGGTAGCTTTCTGGCACTTTGTCTCTGGTATTGTAAGATAATTACAGTGCACAAATCACCTCATAATGTTGAAGGCCATGCTGTAAGTTGATAACTGCTTGCATGTGTTAAATCTATTGAAGTTATTTTAGGGCAGTGGTACACATCTAAATGTAACCATAAATATAACAACATTGTACGCTATCCAACCAATGGTCCACAGTTATCATTCAAGGGGCCATATATAATGATAAAGAGTCTGAACAGTCAGAACAGTGGGAGATGCAATTTCTTAGGTAGCCTTGTCATTTGTCTTGCAAGTCAAATCATTATATCGCTGCAATTGTCTGTTTACTGATGAAGCAGACTTTATGGAGACATTTGGCTCTGATGACTCTTCATATGAGACCATTTCACACCATAGATATATTCCACTGAATTGAACATTGGGGCAAGTTGACAGGGTATTAGCAGAACAAAATCTGCTACATATAGCATATTAGCTACATATACCATATTTATATTTTACTAGTTATTTACATGTATGGCCCTTGATGTCCTGATTTAGTGTGCTTAGCACTTGTGTAGTACTTATGTTGAACTGTACAGAAAGCTTATTAGCATAAGCAAACAATATTAACATGTCGTAAGAGAATGAATGAAATCCAACTCCCACCTAATAAGATGTTTGCTTTTAAACAGTTGACTAGTAAATGCTACCTGCTGATTGGTTGCTGTAGGTTATTGTACCTGGGCAAACTTAAGTGTCTTTATATTGCATAACCCCATTTGTGCATAAACTTTGTTTTGTGTACTGAATGCCATAAGTCTATGAAGAATATTTCATATACACGTACTGATATGTAATTATAATACTATACATATACATACTACCCCCTAGTAAATAAAATGTATTTATTACATATTACACCACAAAAGCTTTTGCATGCTTCAATTCAGATGTTAACTGGGAATGCAGGAGGTCGCATAACCTTTCTGTTATTTGCAATGTATGTCTACAGGTACCTCTTTGCCCTCCAAGTCAAGCAGGATCTAGTACAAGGAAAGCTTACTTGTAACGAAAGCAGTGCTGCACTTCTTATCTCTCACATTGTACAGTGTAAGTTATACGTTTTCTCTATTTTATGTAATTTTCATGCTAAAGCACCAAGAACCATGGGAAGGTGTATGGTGTACTAATACAGCAAAGGCCTAGCACCTTCTTTCATCTTTGGAATTCCCAGAATCCATTCTTTCCGTGCATGCATCCATTCTTTCTTTATTCCTACTCTTCCTTTTTTGATATTTACTTTTGGCTCCCAAATGAGGGTGTTCTGGTCATGTGAACAGTTTTTCAAGTTTCCCCTGGGAATAAAGAACATTTTTTTTATTTTCAGCAATGTTCCCACTATGAGAGTTGGGCAGAAGAGGTTTGGAGAAGTATTAGAGAAAGGGCCAGTAAGGGTCTTGGCAGCTTGACCTTGAGATTGTAACACACAGGGCAACATTGTTGCTATGTCTTGCATTGCTAAAATTGTATACATGCTTAAAGGGGTTGTGTACCTTTAAATAAACTTTTAGTAGGACATAGACAGTGGGTTTTTTTGTGTTTATTTAGTTATTAAACGTTTTGGTTAGCAGCTCTGCGGCAGGGGTTTAAATAAGATACTGGAATAGGAGTTGGAGGGGGACTCAATTGAAAGATAAGGATTAAAAAGTATCAATAATAATACAATTGTAAGCTATAAAAAAGCAATAGTTTTTTGGCTGCCAAGGTCAGTAACCCCCTTATGAAAGCTATAGAAGAGAAAAGCAAAAAATGCAAAAAGAATTAAAAAAAAAAAAAATAACGAAGACAAGTTGCAAAGTTGCTAGGAATTGGACTTTTTATAACATACTTGTTAAGAGGTTGTTCACCTATAAATTAAGAATAATTTAATTCATAGTAGATTTTCTGTTTTCCAACATTTTCGGAAAGCAGTTGAACACTGCACTAACCACATCCTTGTCTGGCGGTGATAATTACAATGGCAGGGAAGTGGGCAATTTTATGCTCAAAAGGGAATTGATTGCTTTGCTTATGTCTGCAACAGTTGAGACCCTGTGTTACTGTGAGAACATAATGCCAGTAAGAATGCAACATGAAGGGTAACTCAATTATTACAGAGCATAAAAAATAGACTCTAGCTGTATTTCATCTAATATGTATGCCAGCGGTTTAGTTTGATTTTTGTGGTCTTTTTTTATTTCTAAATACAGTTTACATAGCAAATAATTCACTCTACCATTTAAAATTTTATTCTTGAATCAACAAATGTATTTTTTTTAGTTGTAATATTGGTGTGTAGGTGCCATATCAGTGCATTGTGCCCGAGTCGGAAGGAGCAAGCGCTACACACTAGAACTGCTTTCAGATAATCTATTGTTTCTCCTACTCCCATGTAACTGGAGGAATCCCAAGCTGGACTTGTATTTCTTACTATTGAGTGCTATTCTGATATCTACTGGGAGTTGCTATCTTGCTACCTTCCCATTGTTCTGCTGATTGGCTACTGGGAGGGGGGTGATTTCACTTCAACTTGCAGTGCATCAGTAAAGTGTGACTGAAGTTTATCAGAGCACAGGTCACATGGCTGTGGCACCCTGGGAAATGAAGAATATAGCTAGCCTCATGTGATGTGTGTTTTTGAAAAATTTCAATGGAGAAGCTCTATTAACTAATGTGTTTTGAAAAAAACATGTTTTCTCGTGACAGTATTCCTTTAAGGATGAACCATTCACTGGTAGTAAAAGGACGAAGGTGCAAACTATAATTATATTGGGAGTGACAGTATTTAGGATAGGAAAGTTTATTGTGGGCACATGCTGATGTAAGACTGGAATGAAAATCGCAAGCACTGTGTAAAATGGCATTTTTGTGAATGTTTAGTGCTGTTCACAATGTTATATTGTTCACTAAGCATTTATTACATTGTGAATGTTTAACACCTGCTTGAAGATGGCATAATTGTGACTGTGATGTTTCATTAAGAAGTTTTAGTTAAATTCACTGCGCACAGGCACAAACTAAAAAATTTGCAATCGAAAACCTGTCACACAAATTGCAAAGAGTTTGCTAATGGGTTTTCTTTGTCGCCCAAATGCAAAATTTGTGACAAAACGCCATTATCAATACATATTACATTCCCCCAATAGAATTTTCTAGAGCAATGCAATATGCCTTACATGTAAACTCATCTGTCATTTAAGTATAACCTATACTTTGTTAAGAGGTAAGCACCCTCCTTAGTGCTTCCTTATAAAATTGGAATGGCACATTATAGTATCACTGGAAACTTTAATTATTGATAAATTTATTAGGTTTGCTTTTCCTAATCCTCTTTTCTGCTATAGCTGAAATTGGAGATTTTGATGAAGCTGGGGACCAGGACCATTTGCAAAAGAACAAGTATATGCCCCAACAAGAACCTTTGGAAGAAAAGATCATGGAATTACATCGGAATCATTTGTGAGTTATGATTCAGCTGTTTTGTGTCGTGCACCTAAATCTTTACCCTTCCTTTTATACAGATCATTTATACAAAAATAGTTAGCGATACACTTAAGTTCATTTATCAACACTGGGTCATTTATCAGCCTTGGGCATTAATCCATGGCAACCATTCATATTGTTGCATTCATTGTTCTACTTGCAAATATCTAAAAAAAAAAAACAATCACTGATTGGTTGCTATAGGTTACTGTACACTAGTAAATTTGCCCAGTGTTGATAAATGTTGATATAATGCCCCCAGAACACCTGGTAGTATAAATAGAGTGTCTGTTTTTTTTTATAATAACCACAAAACACTTGGTTTGATAAATGTAGTTCCATACCTCCATCCATGTTGTTGGAAATTCATTGGTGATAGTATGGGGAAGGTTAGTTCTCTCAAGCCCCCATGTGTATGAGGTCAATACAACTACCTGCCCATCAAGCCAGAAGATCAGATTAGCCTAACTTGGCTCACATCCTCAGCCAAATGAGACAAGGATCTGCGTGTTTGCCAATCTCACCAAATAAGCATGTTTTCCTGTATAGCTAAATTTGGCATTTAGTAAATCCTGTAACAATAGCATCAATAGGGTATTGGCCTAGCTGCAAGAGTGTTGTAAGAGTTGAGGAACTGGAAATTGCAGAGAACTAATGTTTAAACTGTCAACAACTTATAAATGTTTTGGGCATTGTATGCTGTCTCTATTATAAAAAAATGCAATTTTTTTTTTTTATTAATTGCTTGTAATCATTTATTTGGTGCCTCAAGTGGCCAGACACCGGCAGAGTCAGATTTCCAGCTTCTAGAGATTGCCCGTCGCTTAGAGATGTATGGAGTCCGTCTGCATCCAGCCAAGGACAGGGAGGGAACCAAGATCAACCTTGCAGTTGCCAACACCGGCATCCTAGTGTTTCAGGTTTGTATTGCTTGTCATGGATTTACACTGATGTATCTTATATATAGCAAAGTTTAAAAAAAACCAAAACCTACTTCTACCAGAATAAGCCTGTCACACCCCCACCTCCTCAGTAATGATTGTGGCAAATGAAGCCTTTGGCTCCATCCTGACCAGAGGAGTCATTTATCATGTGCAGGGTTTGCGTTTGCCCCAAGTACCTGCATATCTCACCCCATTAATGACAATAGGACAGCGGATGGCTGGATAAAGATAGAGGTTTTGTGTTGTTGTCATTATTTTATGTGTTTAAGCAGATGATTTACTAAATGTTTTCTTACTCCCCAGGGTCACACAAAGATAAATGCTTTTAACTGGGCAAAAGTTAGAAAACTAAGTTTCAAGAGGAAACGTTTTCTCATAAAACTGCGTCCAGATGCTAATGTAAGTTTTTCTTTTTGCTTTTTTTTTTATATTGAAATACAGTAAATCAAAAGCATATATATTGTAACAATTATGTATGTATACATAATTATTATTGTTGTTTCAATGCTGCAGCTTATATATAAAAACTATCACACATATACTGCCATGAACAATACAATACAACCCCCTTGTCGTACAGTCTAATCACCAGGCGTGGTTCAGATTGTAAGGTTTTAATTTTTTGATACCTTTACACATTTTTTGGTATGATGACATCATGATGACATATTTTGTCACCAAAACTCCCTGTTAACACTGGGGTATTTAGGTTGGGGTTCTATAATATGTTATCTTGAAAAAGTTTCACATGGGACCGAAACATTGATCCACCAAGAACACACGGCACCCAGGTGATAAACTTGTTTGGTGAAATGCCCAATACAATATTGTTTATATATGTATATATCTATAATATAAACATATTGGTAGTTTTAATTACTGCTAAAACTTCTGACTTTCCCTTTTTGCTTTGTTACTAAGAGTTCATATCAGGATACCCTTGAATTCATGATGGCCAGTCGTGATTTTTGCAAATCATTTTGGAAAATTTGTGTTGAATATCATGCCTTTTTCCGGCTGTTTGAAGAGCCCAAGCCAAAGCCCAAGCCAGTTCTCTTTAGCAGGGGTTCATCATTTAGGTTCAGGTGAGTATATGCTGCCTTCTTGACATTTGTAAAAGTAACATATGAATTAGTACATTAAAAGTATAATTTTTTGTGCTGTTTTATTGCATTTGCAATATTTAAGTATTGTGTTTAGACTGGCAAGCCATATTTAGGTGTCTATAGAATTACATTAAACACATGCATTGGCAGACATTTTCTGTGCACCCCACATGCACATACAAACACTGTAGATATGCGTCTCTGTAGTGTAATAGACCATCATGACCATTTTAGGTCTGTATGCAGTGTCGGACACAGGGATACCAGGAAAATTCCTGGTGGGCCCAGATGTCAGTGGGCCCGCCTGCTTCTAGCCTTTTGGCCTAATTCATGGACATTAGTTGTTTTATTTCTATAGAAAAATAATTAAATATAAAGAAGAATAGATTAATGTTTACAAAGATAAAAAAAAAACTAGGAAAATATAGAAACTGAGTAAGAAGTGGATAAAAATTAGTTTGGAGAGTGGGACCATGGTCTAAGGTTTTCTGGTGGGCCCTTGGCATCTCAGTCCGACACTGTCTGTATGTATGCATTAATTCTTTAGCTCACAATTTAAAATAACCATACTTACGGTATGTATATGGTGAGAACTACAGGAAAATCTACCTTGCCAGGATTTTCGCAAAAATGAAGGATGGGTAGATTTTGGGATATTAGGGCTAAGCACTTAAACATTTGTTTTTCTTGCCATGTGTTTTAACAGTGGTCGTACACAAAAGCAGGTTTTGGATTATGTCCGAGAAGGAGGGCATAAAAAAGTACAATTTGAAAGGTAAGCATTCTACGTCATTTTATAGTTCCACTGTATTTTACAGTGTTATTTAGAACAGAGTGTATGTTTTGCCAGCATATGTTGAAATTGAGCATTAATCAGAGACAAAAATCATTCACTATAAGTAAGCACAATGTACCTCTAGTGATTACATGTATGACTTAATTGTGGACAAAATGAAATCTATAGAATAATTGTGACTGTGCTTGAAAATAATTGTCAACTATGTATAGCCAAACTGATTCAACAGCACTCAGAAAATCTGTGTACAAATGGAAACTTAAACTGGCCATACACATGAAGATCTGCTCGTTTGGTGAGCTTGCCAAACAAGAGGATGTTTTGCCTCACTCTCTGGTGAAATCAGGCTGATCTGATCATATGACATCCAGGCCAAAGATCGGATTATTACTGGTGCCTATGCAGGCCCATCAGGAGAGGGCTGTATCAGTGCATCCGTGCAGTCCCACCTAAACAGGATTTTTAAATCTGTCTGACATGTATCTTCCCAGTTTTTGGCTAGATATCTGTCGGGGAGTTCAAGAAATGTCAGTTAAGATAAATAAATATGTGCAGATATATAAAACATAAAACATTACAATGGATAGCAGTGATTAATATTTTATGATCCACTTATATACATCATTTTTATTTTTGCCTGCCTTTTTTTTCTTATTTTGAAGGAAACACAGCAAGATCTGCTCTATTAGGAGTCAATCTTCACATCACCCAGAACCTCTTTTGGAAGTGCCAAAACAAGTCAGTAAATTAAGCACTATTTCATAGTACTTAGGTTTATCAGTCCTTTGAGTGCCATGGCTGATTCCTTTGATCTGTGCCACACGCTGCCATGTAAGATAGAGGAAAACACAGAATCTATGGCTTTAACAATATGGTCTTTTTATGCAGGTGTTATTTATTCATTTGGTGGCTTAGATGGTTAAAGGGCAAAACAAGTGGTAAAATACTTTCTTTTTCAAGGGCTGACTACTTTTCCTGTCCATTAGGGATGCACCGAATACGCTATTTTTGGATTCAGCTAAATACCGAACCGAATCCTAATTTAAATATGTAAATTAGGATATGGAAGAGTTAAAGAGCTGTACGCACAGCAAAAAACTTTCATCTTCCATGTGTATGTGACAAAAAGTCACGTGGTTTTAAGTATTCAGCTTCAGTTCAGCCAGGAGCATGGATGAATATGAATCCTGCTATAAAAGGCCGAATGTTGACCAAATCCCAAACGGCATCCTGGATTCGGTGCATCCCTACTTTCCATACATGGCCAAATTTGGTATCACGGAATTCTGCCGTACTGCCCGATTGTCGTGGCATGTATGTCAGCTTGGGGGTTAGTTTCTACACACCATCCGTTGAACCAAACCAAAAATGTTATCTGCTGATGCAGGAGCTGCATCTTCAGGTCATTTGGCCATCATCACAAATTAACAGAACAATAGCATTTGGTGGTTCCTGCATATAGCTGTTTATTCTCATAGCCGTGTTCCAATCGCTCAGATACCCGGAAGGGTGT
The DNA here is from genome assembly GCF_000004195.4 of Xenopus tropicalis. Lineage (NCBI taxonomy): Eukaryota > Metazoa > Chordata > Amphibia > Anura > Pipidae > Xenopus > Xenopus tropicalis. The sequence continues at coordinate 121,437,501 of NC_030678.2, read as the reverse complement.
GACCCATATTGTCATCTACTGCAGTGTCAATTTTAGGCCTCCCTAAACACTTTGAAACCTGAAACACTCCCTAAACACTTTGAAACACTTTGAATGCCTGAACCTTCCCCTTAAGATCTCACTCTTCCTTCATCTTTCCTTTGCTCTAAACCAAGCTTGACTCTGTTGTTAGCTATCCTTTACATGCATATATTTTCTATTTCTATACTATTTATAGAGTTCTAAAATAACCTTCGAGCAAATTTCTCAGCCAGATGAAATACAGACATTACAGCAAGTGAGGGAAGATAAGCGGGTCATTGATGTGCCTGTACAACATAGAAGCCCATCTCCCAAGAAAAGTCCAGTTGCCAGGAGGGCAAAAGAAGACACAGATGTGACAGCTGATGGTGAAGATGCTGCCAAAGACCACGCACAAAAGAGCTTAAAGAATACGCACCAGCCAAGCACAGGTCCAGCATCCAGGGCTGCTTGTGGCAGCAGTACCTCAATTCCTTACATTGACTGCAGTGATGTAGATAGCGAGTATGATATTCACAGAGCATATTTAATCCGCTCTCAGTCCCAAACAAATGACAATTATGAGGCTGATTTTCACAGTAATAATTCAGTGTACCGAACAGATGATTATCTGAAACATAGCAAATTAAAGCAGCAAATGTCTTCTGTTCGGTCATCTTCTAATATTATTGAAGAGTATATTGATGATGACCCAGAAGGCTTGTCTTTTTATACCGGCGGTAGTCCCAAAATGCCCAGACACAGTTCTTTGATAGATGATATGTTTAGTGGTCCAGACAGTCGTAGTCCATTAGCTGCTCCATTATCGCCCAGTAGCAAGGAATCAAGTCCAAACTTGAGATTTAATAGAATGGGATCACAAAGCTATGCTTCAGAAAATGGGTATGGCAATAATAATTGGGCTAGAAAACTAGATGATGATAATCTTAGTAACAACTGCCAAAGTTATAGCAATCGTAGCCCAGCTTTAAAAAGGCCATGTATTCAAAAGCTGAAAAACATACATAGGAACCATTCTGAAACTGATCCCTTCATTTTAAGTCAAATAGCCTCAACTCCAACTAGAGATTATAGAGTAGAAGAGCAAAGGATAGACCACATCTCAAAAATGGCAGCCTTAGAAGCTAAAATGATGTCTAATGGGTTGTATGATAGTAAACAGTCAAAATATAGTCCACAGTTGCAAGCTAGTGTTGTATTAGAAGACCACATTGGTGGTGTTTCAATGATGGATGGTTCCACCAGCAGCGGTAGCGAAACTAGTGATGGAGATTCAGATATAGTTGATACTTTTGGTCACCCACTTGTTTATGGAAATCCGGTAGTCTTGAACTCTTCGCCAATACCTAGAAACAAGTACTCCTTTGGTAGTATCCAGCTGGATGAGTATGCAGAAGATGTGAATGATGAGGTAGATACCGTCCTAAGTTTTAGCGATGAAGATGGTGGACATGTTTTTGGCTGCTGAGCCATCATGTTGTGAATAGTTGTACACGTGCCCAGTAAAATATGAACATAACAGTGCTAGACAGAAATTACTGCTTTGTTTTAATGCAGCTGTTAACTCTGTGGATGTGTAAGATGTAGTGTAGCAAGATAGGAGTAGTTTGCACTTAGTCTATGGAATTGCTTTCATGGTTTATTCTCTTGAGGTATAATTGGTTGTGTCATTTTAGAATGTAATCATTAGATTTGTATGAAATTTTATAATGCATGTTTGATAGAAGCACTTGAAATACTGGAAGTGTAGAAATGGCTTTAGGAATATTACTTTTGTAATTTTGGTAGGGGAATGTTATTCCAAGCAGGCTGTGAAGTTACTTTTGCACTAATACAATGTGAATATATTAGTCTATAAAATACTTTGTGTGAGGGATTCTAGTGTTGGTTTGATATTAACTGAAAGGTAATCTCAGTGCCACAGATTGTACAAGAACATTGCATATATAGTGGCCGACAGTTCTTCTGTCTGCCACCTTTACAGTGCCTATAGTACAACTAGGGGCTACAATTGTGGCCCAAGTACAGAAAAGAAATTTATTAGCAAGTACCAGATGTTAAAATGTGATTTCTTTTTTTCCCCATTTATTGCTTTACAATGACTTTGTTGTTTGACTTCTTGGTGGAAAATGTTCTCCCATGTTCCAATAGTCTTGTAAATTAAGGAATATGCATAAAGCAAACTACACTTTAGCGGCAACATAAAATATACACTTAGGTCTTTTCATAAAAATGAATGGATTAAAAGAACATATTTATGATTCAACCCTAAAGCTACCCAAATGTAGCCCTAGATGCATCACCCCACGGTGCAATTAGGTGGTTATTTATGCAGTATGGTTACAGGCATGCATAGTTTCATATAGATGATATAAGGGATATTATAAATGCTCAGGACCTGAGATGGGAATGGTAAGAGAGCAGGAACAAGAACCTTTAAAAACATTTGACTTCCAATTAAAGCATCATTTTATCCAATCTCTGAAACAGTGGAATCTGACTACAGCAAGTAAGACTGTCAAAATAGCTTTTAAGTTGCCATAACATTTAATTAAATGATCTCTCAGATTTGTCAGGCCTGTTGGAAAAAGTCCACCAGAGGGGTGCTCTAAAGGTTGAAGGTAAAAATAACGTAAGTAGTAGGTATTTGTTTAATGATAGAAATTTAGATATAATTGAATGTAATTAAATTACAGTTTTCATAGAACTGTAACAAAACCCACATAAAGCTTGTGGTTGTAAAGGAAAGATGATAGGGGTCATTTATGAACTGGAAGGCAGGGCTCAGAGTACAAATAGCAGGTGGAATCCACCATCCCTTTGGACCATGCCTTCATAAATGAAATGCTACAGGTCTCTTGTAGCACAGAGACCTGTGGCTTCCACCACGAATACGGTGCTGGCTGCTTTCAGCAGTGCTGTATTTATGGGGGGAGACATGTAAGCGCTTCCCCATCCGTCCTTTACCCATCTGCTACCCCTGCAAGATAGAGAGCAAAAGCAGATGGAGGCACCACCAGGGAGACTTTGCTTTAGTATTTTTATAGCGTAAAGAATGTCTCCTAGAGTTTTAGGACCAAGCAGACAAAAAGTGGTTGTGGACTGTGGGTACTTGCCAGGTATTCTAAAGCCAGCATTCATGGTATCAGGGCTCTGCCAGTAAGGTGCCTGCTTATACCGGAACTGGGGTATTTGTGGGGAACTCTTTGAAGAAGCATGAAGCACACATGCAAGGGAAGCCGGTTGTCCAACGCAACAGACAGCTAAGGCACATTGTTACAGAACATTTAATAAATGGGAGGAAAGTAGTTGTATATTTAGTGGGTCTGAGCATGGGTTTCATCTGTGCTTAATTTGCGCAGTGACAAGTTTGATAACACAGTTCAGTGAAATGTTACTTCATTCTGCAGATTCTAAAGACAATTTACATGCAAACATACCCATGTGGTACTAGCATGTGGGACCCACTGGTGCAGCCCCACCAGAAAACCCGGGCCCTAGTGTTGTCCTGTGAGAGATTATATAAATTTTCTTGTCTTGAGCTTGGTGGAGATCACGCAACTCTAAAAAGACATTCCCTTTTGAAATGTTAATTTCAGTTTAAGTCTTATTTTCATTTTCATGGCAGTCCCTAGCACCACATATCCATAATTGTAGCATTGTAACCCATAGCCTTAATTGAGACTTTGATTTAGTCTAAATGTATCATGAGGTACTTAATTGGTATAATTACCCATTTGTAATTATGGGTGGTGGGTTCCTTAAACTGCAGCCAATTAGCATTTTTGTCTATGTGTTGCATATTATATAAGGCAAGCTGATAGACTGCTAATAGTGCAGTTTAACATAACTAGGAATCTGGGCAGTAATTAGTTACTAATATGGCTAAGAATGAATGTATTCATTAAAACCTTGTAAGTATTTATCTGCTTGTTTTAATATAAAAGTAGACTTGTAAAGACCACAAATCTACCATCATCATTTCGTGCCTCACTTTTTTTTTAAGCATGTAATCAACCTCAACTAAAGTATTGGCTGGCTAGTGGCTAGCTAAGGATTCTGGGGGTTGTTATTGGAGGAAAGTAGGTTTGAATTCAGTATGTTTAAAGGTGACACCCACACTCTGACTGCTTTGCATGTTACCTGACCCTGGGTACAAGGACTCCTCATATGCCACTAACAAAAAGGGCAAATATAACAGCAATGCTGCATTTCTTATATGTTTTGTGCTTCCCTTTCCAAATAAACTCTTCCTTAACTAATTTCCTTGCAATCTGCTAATCTGGGAACTTCATTCTCATTTTTGTCATTTGTTAAGTTTTTTTTTTTTTTTTTTTTCTTGAAGGAAAAATGTGTTTTTATTGCATTTTAAGCACTGCTTTTGTCAGCATGTATATCTCAACAAAGGATGGCAGGGGTTTTGCTTATGTTGGCCTTCCTCTGTTCTGTCTTTATCCTTAAGCATGTTTTACCCTCTGTTACTTACATTGGTCTCATTTAAATGTCCCTTTGCTTTGGATTACCCGTTTATGTAAAATAAAGCTTGGCCATCTACAACACTGATCCCAGCCTGATCCCTATTACTTTGCAGTGGGCCATTCCTAGTTTCATTGCTCTTATTTGATCATCTTCTCTATTTTTTTTATGGAAACTAGTTTTAGAAGTTATAATCTACTTGATTTTCCAGTTGTAAGTCTGTTTGCAGTTAGTTTCACTGCTGTCTTTATTGACGCTCAATCTTGTGCAATATTTCTGATCCAGTCTCTCTAAAATGTATAAAGAGCAAAGGCTTTTCTCCCTTTCTGTCTAATGGCTAAATATAACTATACTATTACATTGCCATACACTAAATTAAATATAAGGAATAAAAGTAGTTGCCCAAACATACCCATATGCTCCTCTGATTCTAGAATTGCTTTAAACAGAACCAGTCAGCCGTGACTGGGATTTGTTCATGATCAGTGTTGTTGACAGGCCAAGGTACTTATTAAAAGTACAGCATTTGTGTTGATGGTGTAACAATTCTTTTGCTAAGCAGCAGCACTGTTTAAAATGTAGCACTGATGTTAGAAAACATAGGGCTAGGGCATAGGGCAATCATATAGGGAGAAATTGTTACACTACCAAGAACAGTTGCTGTCCAGGTTTCTATGTATAATATGTAAAAGCATGAATATAAATGGGCTGCAAATGTCACTGGCTGCTTATCACACCTTGATGAATTTTTTTTGCATGTGAAGCGCTACCTGCTTCTGCATCGGGGACATTGCCAGTCTTTCCATTTATCTGTAAAATGTGTTTTATTTATCTGTTTTGTCAACCTGTTAACCAATCATAGTGACTAGGTAAGATGTAATGTAAATCTGAATCATTCTTTCTAATTATATTTTTATGCTGTCATTGAAAATAACAGCACTTTGCTCAGGCACTTCTCTATTTAGGCCTATGGCTAATGTAACATTTCTCCCATTTCTTCTCTGGTGGAAAATCACCTGATATCTCATTCACATGATTGGAAACCTCCCATTACCTCTTGTGACAGAGTTTTTGAGCAGATTCACAGTTGTGTATTTTCTGGTTGTAAATATGGTTTCCATCAATGGGAATGACTGGTGACAGAGATATGGAGCATCTCTCTGATGGCATACTAGAGAAAAGTTCCTTGTACCCCAAGCCTTACACATAGCTGCCAGGGAATTCATTGATTTAAACATGTAACAGACCTGTGCTTTATTGCAGGGTGAACAGAAGTAGATGTCAGCTCAGCTTATTGCCCTTGTGGAACTATCATGGAAGCATTGTAGTCCTTAGTTCTTATTCAAGTAGTTCTAACTCTAATGAGCTGCTACAATGCATGTTTATTGTAGGAGATTAAGAGATCAATATAAAATGATAACTCAGTAAGTTGTGATTATTTTAAATCTTGAGAGCCTTCCACATCCTGCTTACTCTGCAACCTTGGTAATTTGTCAGCCCTGGTTATGCCAGAAGGATCACAAGTTAAGTTAGCCATACTGTACTGTAAGATCCCCCCAAACAAGCTAATCGTTCTCCTGATTTACCCACCTAAGGTGGGCGATATCGGGCTAATTTGTCTGTTTGGCCCAAGGGTCAAACAATTGGATTACGAGGGGAATGTGAGCTTTCGGAGTGAGGACCTTATCAATGAGCCAATGCGGTCCTTGATCAGATATCGGCTGTGTAGGCCCATCGGAGGGTCCCATACAGAAGAAGATAAGCTTCTGGATCAGTCTGAAGGGCCCGATCAGCATCTTAAATGTGCCCATGTATGGCCATCTTTACAGTATATGTACAAGTAAAATATTTAAGTATTATTAATATGTCCACATTTTGTTAGGGGCCTGTAAATAGACACCTGAAGGGGCAGTTCAACTTGAAATCAGCTTTTAGGGGTATATACACTAAAGGTGGCTCGTACCACTGGTGGTACTGCAATGATGAACTGAAATGAGATGAAATTTTCTCGTCAATCCTAGGTGATAGTGCACGTTACTTCATATTGAACTTTAGTGTATAGACCCTTTATAGTATGATGTAGACAGAGGCTCATTCTTTGTGGCAAATGAAATATTTAACTGTTTGTTCTGTAGTTTGGAATATGATATGCTGCATCATACTAAAAGTACTTTCGAAGGCAAACTGCCCTTTATCTCATTTATATGGAAGCACAGCTTTCCCCTGTCACTCAGTTAGTAGTAATGTATATTAACATACTTATGTTATAGATAGACCCCCATTTTCTTGTTTCAACTGTCAAAAATGTTTGCACTGTGTGTTAAAAGGCCTACAGGCCAGCAAGCACAACTTACACATTACACACTAACGGCTCACAGAATTATCAGGCGTTACAAAACCTATTCATATTCTAGAAGTGCTTCATGAATAGCTCCATAAGGGTAAAATAAGCATTCATTTTACTAGGGGCTTAAAATGAAAATGGAATATACAATATATTAGTGTACCTTTTATAATAACGGGATAGAAAATCCTAGAGCCTCAGTTTCTTTTTGGGCCAGTTGATATCTTAAAGTTTACTCCCAAGAAGAAAGAGTAAAACAAGTTTGTTTTGTGCAGTATATTTTTTCTCTAACTTCAAGTCTACATGAAATTGTGATCTTTTATCTTCCAATTTACCATTTTAACATCGATTGATTGTGTAATCTTGCTCTTTAGAGTTAATAAAATTGAAACATTCATATTTCTGTTTCTTGATGAAGTTTAAGTTTAATGTTCCATTATAGACTCAGGATTGTATCATTTTCCAATATATTTGTATAATAATAAGCAAGTAGCGCTGGAGAGTAGAATTAAGTTGGATTTCTAGCAAGGAGATGGTTGGAGATGCACAATGCTGATTTCTTGGCTGATTTCAACCATACTTAGAACAGCTTGGGCTCATTATGACAGGCCAAAGAGAGGTCCTTTTGCACTTTATCTTTACAAACTCAATATTTAATCCGCTGCTGGTGCATGTTTTATTGGTGGATGAGAAAGTGAGAGCCAGCCCAAATTGATAGATTGACGTTTGTCCATTCCTGTGTATGCCCAGCTATATATCCATTCTGTTCATGCATACGGGCCAGTTCGATGGATATCTTTAGAGCTCAGCAAGAACATGATCTCCTTATGTAGTTTAGTATAGCATCATTCATGTCTAAAAAGGCACTGAACTTAACTGTGAATTCATTTGCAGTATATATAACTAAAATGAGTTTTGTGATATAATGGAAATATTCCAGAATCCATATACTGAATTTTGTACTCCCTTATAGTAGAGGGCTTGTTTGCTATAGCCATTTCTTGTTGACAGAAGTATGCTAGGATACCACTGAAGTGATTTGGGGCAAGGACTTAAGTAGCGGAAACAGTCAGATCCCATAACCTGTAAGCCAGCTGCTACCTCTCCATAGCTGGCAGTTCCAATGGCACATTGCAAAGCAATTTCCTGGCCCACTGTAGGTGATACATTCTGCCATCCAATATTTCATTTGCACTGCACATGCTTAAATCTAGAACTTAATGTTTCAGGTCACTGAAACGTCATTCACATCATTGTCCAGTGCAGTAGTGGACCTCAAAATGAACGGATAGTAATTGTTAGTGAGCCATTGAAAATCTGTTGCAGATTTCAACACAGAAAACTAACAATTCCACATATCCTGCATCAATGCTACAGGTGTTTGGGTTTGGGTTCACTCTTTTAATAGCTGAAGAGCCACTTATTTCTGCAAGCTATTCCTCTTTATGGGATGGTTTTACTTTTATATTGTTTTCAACTATATTTTAATGTCTTTGCACAAAAAAACATTTTCCAACACAGATAATCTGAAGGCTTCCATTGGTATCCCCCCACCCTTGCTAAAAAAAATGCACCTTGAAGCAAATTAATTAAGTGCACTTATGGTGCCACCTTAAGGGCTCTGGCACACGGGGAGATTAGTTGCCCGCGACAAATCTCCCTTGTCACGGGCGACTAATCTCCTCAAACTACCGTCCCAGCGGCGAACATGTAAGTCGCCGGTGGGATGGTACACACTGCGCAGACGATTTCGACAAATCGCCGAAGTTTTTTGCCGCGATTTGCCAAAATCGCGCCACCGCGTGTGCCATCCCACCGGCGACTTACATTTTTGCCAGTGGGATGGCAACTCGGGGAGATTAGTCGCCCGCGAACAGGGAGATTTGTCGCGGGCGACTAATCTCCCCGTGTGCCAGAGCCCTAACTCTCCAGAATGACATTGTATATCTTGCTTACGCCACCACTGTTCATGATGTGTACATTTCTCTTTACTGAGCATATAGAATAGCTGTGCTAGGAACTCTGTCACAAGCACTCATTGGAACATGGAAATGCATCAAAAGGTATTCTTCCTGTGTTGTGTGTAGTATTGGTATGTAGTTCAGCCTTTCTCGTTTCTGTGACATACTTTTAAAATATTGTATGGTAGAATATCTTTGTAGACACCCTCTAGTTTATGTTCACCAAATCCTGTCCAGTTTCATGTCCTTCATCTTCTAGAATTACATCTAACCTCTAATTTACAAACGGCGTTGGGCTGCAAACCAAACAAAAGGTACAACAGCAGCATTTCATAGTCAACAGACCACATAAACATTTGGCTCTGATAGGAGTGCCTTAAAGGGAAAGCTAAACTGTGCCCTAAATCGTGCTTTCTCTTTTTGCATAGGTTCCTTAACAGGGAGTCCACATCTTTCAGAATTGTCAATTAATTCTCAAGGAGGAATGATCGGCCTTAACCCCTCACTGTCTCCTAATCTGAGTCCTGATGGCAAGCCCTCCTCTCCTCTTATTAGCCCATTACTGAATGAACCTGCCTGCATCAGAACAGATGATGAGGAAGAAAGTCGTAAAAAGGTACTGGCCTGCTAGCCATTTATTCATATTGGGGTATGCCGATAGACACTGCACATATAGATTTATAATATAAAATAACCCTTATCCCTTATTAAGGACCATTGTATTGTCTTTGATGTGTAGATTTATAAGTAATACTAGGCTACTCCTGTGTTCATAGGTTATAAAAATCAGCAATTGTATCATCTTTATGATAACTGAGCCATAGTAGTCACTGTTTTATTGGAGTCTACTGATGATGATTATAATTTCAAAATTCGCACCACAGAGGGCAAACACATTATTTACAAACAAGCTGCCCTTTTCCTAATTTTCTTTTGTATTTATGCACATTATGAATGTATGTATGTATATCTTTATTTATAAAGCGCTACTTATGTATGCAGTGCTGTACAGTAGAATAGATTAATACAACAGAGGGTTATTAAAAAATAATAGTAGATAAATACAAAGTAAAACAAAATACAAGTATAAGAATAAATACAAATAAATACAAGGTACAGTTGCAATAAGTTAGGAATCAAAGAGTCAAGATGATGGAGTTTCCTGTAGGCCCTATAGAGCTTACAATCTAAATGATTATTGATTTATTTATTGAACTATTACCCAGTCCTGAATTTTCTGCTAGTTTTGCCATGTTCAACTTGAAAAAAAAATCACTAGCAAAGTGTGCAAAGCTAGTACATAATTACCCCAAAAAGACTTTAAATTGTGACAGATTGTGACCCTAAAAAGTGTGGACTTGCATGAACAGTATATTTAATTTTTTTTAAATTAAATAACATTTTTGATGTGTGGTTAAAGCACTGTTATAGGTGTATATTATATAGAAGTGTATACATATAACAAACGCTTCCATGCCCAAGCATAGCCCTGTAATCTGGGAAATATTCCCAAACACATTTGCATTTGACAAGCGGATCCCCCTCTCGCAGCTGTTTTAGCCATCACGGAGCAGGAAGTGCAGACACGGTCACAGCTGCTGTTACTGGGTGCACTGCCAGTAAGTTGAATGGGCCAGCAATAAGAACAGTAAACACATGGAAACAGCACACTTGAAAGCAAAGCATCACTGAGGCCTTATCAATGAGTCACTGTTCAAAAAAGGATATTCAAATAAACAAATCAATCATATGCAAAACTAAATGGATACGGCATGAAACTGTTTAAGGAAATGAAAAACAGTTTGGTCGTGTACATATTCAGTAATTTAATGACTATTTCACAAAAGATATATAATCTAAGTTTAGCCTTTAAAATCTATGTTCCGGTGACAAAAGTGCCACAATGGTTTATTCTGCAATCTGCCCACTTCCTGGCCTCAGAGCCACATTTTCTAAGGGATCTTTAAACCCAGTGTTTTAGCAGTTTTGTTATTTTACTTTACTGTATTAACTGGGGCTGGTATATTAGCAGTATATGCAGATGCTCCTGGAAAATGTTGTTTTTGTGAAAATCGAAAAACATTGATTTATATATTCTTTTGTATTTATCTTTCTCTTTTTGTCTTATAAACGCACTGATATATTTCATGTTTTTTGTAGAAATGTCCTACGGACAAAGCCTACTTCATTGCAAAGGAGGTTTCGACTACAGAGTGCACCTACCTGAAAGACCTGGAAGTTATTACAAAGGTAATTCCAACACCTGTATAGATGCTAGGGAAGGTGCTGTTGTGCAGGAGACTGCACAGTATTGAGGTTTGTATACATACAGAAATGATCAAGCTCTGTTCCATGGAAAGGAACCTTGTACAGGCATAGACATATATCATGCTTTAAAAGGAGTCCTGAATGCTTGCAACTACTATGTGAGCCAGTAAATGGAACAACTTATTCTAAATTTTCCTGCACAGATGTAGATGTCTGCAAGTGTAGTTGAAAATTGGGCCAGTTGGATCACTAAATCTGACAGTGCTTACTCAGCTTTCTGCAGACTTCCTTCCAGCCAATACTATATAAGAAAAATTTCAGTGATTATGCAGCCAACTATGTCCTAAACATTATGTGTTGTCTCTTTGCAGTGGTTCCAGAATGCTGTTGGGAAAGACGATGCCATGCCAGAATCTTTAAGAAACCTTATATTCCCTAACTTTGATCCTTTACATAAATTCCATACTAGTTTTTTGAAGGAAATTGATCAAAGACTTAGTTTTTGGTAAGAATTCTTTCTTTCTGATCTTATGCACCTTTTACTGTTACTTGTTCATGAGCCTCCTTGCAAATACACAGCAGCCATTCCTGCTTTACTCAGGCAAAAAGGTGAAGTAGGGTGAGCTACTGATGCACACTCCGAGCTTCCTGTCCCTTCCCAACCCACAGCCTCGATTTTGATTATGTGAGAGGTGGACAGGGGATGGGAACTTACATCCCCAGAGGTAGGAGGGTGTGCACCACCTGCACCTGATTGGCTATGTGGTAATCCCATGTGGCCTGCAGGAGGCTCTGCTTGGAGTAAAACTGTGTCTCTGTGCTTCAAAAACTCATCTCCAAGCCAGAAATGTAAAAATGGGCACTTACTTTGAAGCCACTGGGAGCAACATCCAAGGGTTTGGTGAACACAAACCACTGGCTTAGATGTCCAATAATATACACCTAACCTCGAACATACAGAATGGCAAATACTACTTTTTGCCTGTTGACCTGTATTTTCTATATGTACTATGTATGTTCATAAAAAAAGACTTTGCACAAAAGTCTCTAAAAGGATTTCCAATGAGAACAAGGATCAGTTATTTTATGTAGCGGTATATTTACACTGCCTTCTGTTACGTCTGCAGTTTTTAACATTGCAGCCTTTTTTTCTTTTTAAACCTCTTTTTCTGTTTTTTCTATATACAGAAAACTATGTGGAAACAGAAACAAAAATATGTTTTCTTTACAATTTAGCTAAGGCTGCTTACAGAAAAGGTTATAGGTGAAGGCCAGGTGAATGCATACTGAAAATGATACAGAGTATCACTATTAATCACCAGCTGTTTTGTAGCCATAGGCTGCCACAGTGTAAATGACAACAACCAGTTCATTAAACACCACCAGCAAGCTGGATTCATGGGTGAATGTTTAAGCCAAACAGTCTCTCATAGGAAAGAGTCACCTGTGGCAATGATGAGAGCTGCTGGTGTGCTAGTGTTCTTTATATAAACAAGGTGTCTTTTAAAACAGGGTTATATTTATCATTGTAAGAGCTTTTGAGTTCTCCTACCATTATAATATCACATTTTCCTTTTGTCCCACCAGGGAAGGTAGATCCAATTCACATATGAAGGCAGATAATCAGAAAATTGGGGACGTAATGCTGAAGAACATTCAGGGTATGAAGGTACTGTTGTGCAATGACATTCTTTCAAAATAGAATTATAATCTGTTAGATGTCTGCAGTCTCTGCTGCTTTTTATTGATGATAAGATTGAATAGATGGCTTAATCTTTGTTCTACTTTGTTCTTGTTTATTGCCAAAGAAAAAAAAAAACATTTGTCCAAACGATTAAACATCTAAAAATAAAAGGAAGACTTTGCAGCTGTAATCAGTTTGCAATTATGCAGCACAATGTTAGCAGAATTAACATTTAATCAGAAATCATATTGTTGACTGAATGCATTTAAATGAATGGCTGTGATGCTGAGATTCAGATGAGCTAGTGAAGGCAGCTGATAAATAAAAAGCAATTTGCATGAAATTACTAAGCAGTGGCAGATGTACAAAGCCGAGTTTACATGAAGGATTGCTGTAATGTACATGTGGGTACGTGTATGGTAATAAAAAGGCTGTTTAATAGTGAAAGACATACATATGGTGCCATATAGTTTTATGGCGAATGGGGCACTTTTCTGCAGAGTGATAATTGCCCTAATTGTAGCTTCATTCCTAAAAAGGCTCACTGGAGTATATTTGTCTTGAAAAATCAGCCTAAATATTTCAAAAGAGAGGTCATAACAAGGAAGGAATATATTATCCTGGATCCATAAACAAGAATTTTCCAATACCTAAAAGATATTTTTTTTAAATTGTATTACTTGAACATTTCATCATTCCTGCTTGATTTCCTGCTTCTCTGTAATAGGACAATTGCTTGTAACTGATAAATACTAGCCCAGCATGAACCCATGCTAATGACATTTTAACATTTCTTTTTAATCACACTTTAGTAGTTTTTAGGCATCGTATTCCTGTATATCTGAGCTAACCGTATGAATTAATGTTAATCAATGACAATCTGCCCCCTGCTGTAGGACAGAAATGTTTTAGATGTTTATTTGATGGATGTAATACATTATTTTTGGTGAATTATACAGCTTTAAGAATAATAATAAGAAAATATAAAGTTTAGTGATCTTGAGCTGGGTCAGCATGTCAGTTTTATAACTGAAAACAATTTTCTTATGTGTCCAATGGTTTAAATGTATGTATAGCTGGCTAGTTATACTCTGCACTGCTGACTCTTGAACAATATAGCAGAAGCCATCTGATTACAGATCGGGGAGAGAATGAAAATCTGCTCCACTGTTTTAAGAGTCAGAACTAGGCAACAGTATGGAACAGACAAATATTGCTTACATTTACAAATAACTTTAAAACCACTAAAAATGTTTAATGTATATCAGAATGTTGCTTAGAATTGCGCTTTCTTATATTATGTAAAAAAAAAAAAAAAAAAAGAAAAACTGTTTCTGGAGAGTTTGGGGAGGGAAAGTGCAGCCTCACAGGAGCCTTTTTGTTTAAGTGGCTAAAATAAATATTAGACAAATGTTTACATGAACTCATTTTTTTTTCAGCAACTCACAACTCATCTACAGAAACACTATGAAGCTCTGATAGAACTGGAAAAGGCCATTAAAGGCTCCCGCAAGCTGGAAAGCCTGTGCCGTGAGTTTGAGCAAGAAAAGGTGTGCTATTTACCTCTCAACACCTTCTTCCTTCAGCCGTTACACAGGCTTATGCACTACAAGCAGATCATGGAAAGACTCTGTAAACACTACCCCCCAAATCATGTGGACTTCAGGGACTCTCGAGGTGAGATCATGGAACATCCTGTTTGTTGACCTGTGCAGATGAACGTTTGCTTCTATGTCACAAATGCGTGTGAGATCTGACTGTTGTGTAAATTGCTCCTGCAGTATTTTTTGTCAGTCTGATATAATTTTTTTTTTATCTTTCTATCACTTGTATTTTTTGTTGTTTTTGGTTCAATCTTTTACCTAACTGAATATAACTGTTGTACACATCTTCGTATGCACCCATGCAAATAAAGTCCCTCTGATTTCCTGTCTCCACCCCAGCTTGTGACATATATAGACTTTGCTTTCACAGCTTGTTTATGCACACTAAGCAACCTCATAGTTTTTGAGTAGCAACTGTTTTGGCAACTTTATGGATTGCCAGTATGAATCCCTGCTGAAAATCTGAGCCCCCCGATGAACTCATTTGCCACGTGTGTTGGTTCATTAGCTTGCAGGCAGACTGCTCCTGTCAATAAATCCATAAGTTAAGCCTGTGATTCACTCATCAGTGCAATTTTGCCTCAACTGCGGGACAAAACTGCCCCAATGTCCTGCTAAATGTCCCAATCTTTTTTTTTTTAGTCAAATATTCATTCTCTCCTCTTCTAGTGCAGAGTGCAGGAGAGGAAGGGGGAAATGAACCAGTCTTCTGTTTACAGTATTAAATAAGTTTATTTGTACTATATTTTATGTAACGGTTATATTTTGTGTATGGTTATAGTGGTTACATATGCATTACATCTTTTAAAATATGTAGAATTTTGCCTCCCCATCATCGGCAGCCTTCATCCTGTCAGCCATTTATTAAGGTCACCCCTGTTATGTAGACTCTGTGGTTTCCTTATTTATGTTCATAGAGCACTCATACAGTAGTGCCCAGACACCATATATTTATTCTTGCCCATTGGCAGAAAATTCTTACAGTTGGCAGCCAAGCTGAATAATGTGTTTTTCTTTCTGTTAGCTGCCTTGGCAGAGATAACGGAATTGGTAGCTCAGCTACATGGCACAATGATAAAGATGGAAAATTTTCAGAAGCTACAGGAGCTCAGAAAAGATTTAACTGGCATGGACAATCTGGTGACCCCAGGACGGGTATGTGGTTTTGCATGTAACAAAATAATGATAATACAAATACTAGATAATATAGAGAGGTGCAAGGTTAGCTTAGGCCCATGTGCTTTAAATTGCTACGGTCTCCCTGTATGACAGCTTGCCCCCAGTGGCTTGTGTGGCAACTTACACAGAGGACAATAGTTACCAAATCTAATTATATCAGACTACGTGAATTTATGCCTACTTTTGGGCAGAGCTGAAAGCCTTGCTTGAGTGTAAAAGCAACATGAAGTTGTTTGTTCACTGCCTGTTTGTCAGGAAATGACTGTTGATCCCATATTCTGTTGGATGGGAGATTGCTTCAAAGTGCAGTCATCTGCATTTTCATGATTATAGGAAGCAATTAATAGCAGTTATTGTCATTTGCCTGTAGAAGATTTTGCCAGTGTCCAGTGTAGTCTGCATTGAGGTAGATAACAGGGTTTTATACACTATATTAAATAGATATTTCCAGTATTTGTGCACATTGCATATAGCAGCAGCCATATATTGCTTTGCTGTAGGTGCACCTCACATATCATTGTGCTCTGTAGGACAGACATCAAAATTGGCCCAGCACAGTTGGTATCACAGTTAATTGTAAAGAATAAAGTGATGTGATTCTGCAGGCTTGTGCTGTACTGTACTCATGCCAGACATGCTTGCTAAATGAGCATTATGATTGCAGCCCGCAGATTAAATGTAAGCTAAACTCTTAACCAGAAAAATGAACTTGCACAGTTTGCTAAATGTCACCTTCAGATGGAGCTTTTCTTTTTGGCTATCAGCAGGCCGGGCAAGTGGGACGGGTAGGCAAGAAATAAGCTGACCACTTGTAACAGTTACTTAGTAAATAAGATTTCAAATTTTATTGCTTTTTCTCTTACACACAGGAGTTCATCAGGCTTGGGAGTTTAAGCAAGTTATCTGGGAAAGGACTACAGCAGCGGATGTTCTTTTTGGTATGTAACTTTTAAGCACGTCATGGCAGGCTTGTTAAACCTGCACATAAGACAGCAAAATCATTATACAAAATATATCACACAGGTTTTCAGCTGCTGAGCATAATGGTATTTTGTACAGTCATGAACATATTCTAACCTGTTACTAAAGTACTGTGAGCTGCCTGCAGTCTGTTTATAAGGGGAAGAGGCTGAGGTCACTCAATGTCTCCCAGCAAACTTGTTAGTTACTGTATATGGCACTTGTATACTGATTGTCCTTATAGCTGCACTGCTCTTGATGTTTAGTGCAATCTGTCAGCATGGCTCCCTTAGTTACTCACACATCATTTTCAGCCACAACTTATTACTTCCTTTTAAATATTAAATTTTTCTTCAAAATTTAGATCCCAATTTCTTTAAGAACTGTGCGGTGATTTTCTTTCTGGCACACTATAGTTTTTTATTTTAGTATTTGCTGTGACGCTGTTTGCACAAACAGCTTTCAGCACTTCCTGGGGGTTACTGATTTATACCAATTTCCACATTACCATTAAAGGGGCAGAATAAATAGTAGCAAAATAAGTTCATCAGGTTCAATGCATCAACTTGTACTAAGAGCTGCTTCCCCATAACCCTGTATTCCCTCACTTGTTAAAAAGCTATCCAACCCCTTGAAGTTATCTAAAGTATCTGCCACTTTAAAAAAAAAAAAAAAAACAGGAGCAAAATAGAACCTTTGCTAAAAATACATTCTGCCTATTCTTTTAATAAAAAAGCTAATTTCTTGGTTATTTTTAGGATTATTATGC
The DNA here is from genome assembly GCF_000004195.4 of Xenopus tropicalis. Taxonomy (NCBI): domain Eukaryota; kingdom Metazoa; phylum Chordata; class Amphibia; order Anura; family Pipidae; genus Xenopus; species Xenopus tropicalis. The sequence continues at coordinate 121,420,235 of NC_030678.2, read as the reverse complement.
TTTGTAACAATCTTATCATTAATTAGCTGAGTTAAGGTGGCCATACAAAGGCAGATTTTTGCTGCTGATATGGCTACTTCAATCCAAGTCAGCTGCTTATCGGCCTACCCTGCCAATATCTAGCCAATTGTTGGGCAGATATTGATCAAATAGGTTTAAAAATCTTGGGGGTGATGATGGCATTGGCTCATTGACTTACATGTTCGCCGGTGGGATGGCGGGTCATGGCAACTCGGGGAGATTAGTCGCCCGTGACAAGGGAGATTTGTCGCGGGCGACTAATCTCCCCGTGTGCCAGAGCCCTTAAGGTGGGTATGGTATATCAGCTTCTTTGGCAACCTTGCAAACCCCCCCCACTCTGTCACTGTATTGTTTGCAGGGCTCCATTATGCAGGGAATTTATCTGTGCAAAATAATCTGCCTCACAAGAACCAAATATGGGGTAGCTACAGTTTCCCTGAAATATCTAAAATATGTCCATGGTCATAGATTTGTGTAGCACGTGCTGAGTCAATAAAAACAACTCTTACCAGTAAATAAATATATTTGTGCAATAATTCTTTCTTCTAGTTCAACGATGTTATGATTTACACAAGCAGAGGGCTGACGTCATCTAATCAGTTTAAAGTTCACGGGCAGCTTCCTCTCTTCAATATGACGGTTAGTATTGAGAGTTTCAAGTGTCGTCTCTGTAACTGTTTTTATTCCACTTTATTTTTTATTGAATAAAATAAGAACTAACTGTAATGTTTAATTTTAAATGAGTGTGCGCTCAGTTTATGTAGTATTGACATCACAAATGCTTTACAGTGCTGTGTACATAAATAGTGATATACCATTATGGGACCTTTTATCTCAAAATCTGTTTTCCAGAAAGCTCCGAATTATGGGAAAGTCCATTTTGAGCAAATAATTCCAATTTAAAAAATAATTTTCTTTTTTGCTCTGTAATAATAAACACTGTACTTTGTATTTGATCCTAAATAATATATGATATAATAGTCATTATTGGGTTTATGTAATGGTTAAATGATTTTTTTTAGTAGACTGTGGAATGTATGGTAATCCAGATGACAGAAAACCCCTTATCCAGAAAGCCCCAGGTCCCAAGCATTCTGGATTACTGTATAATTGGATTCTGGATAAGTCCCATAGCTGTATAAATAAAAATACACACATACAACCTATATAAATGCACAGTATATCTCTTGTTTGTTAATACTACTATAAAGTGTCTGTCTGTTATTTTGCAATAACGGATTTATCATTTGAAGACTTTAAGCATAAAGACTTTACACCTTTACAGTACCGCTTAAGGGTATTAAGAATTGGCTTTTTTGTGTGATATATTTTTAAAGAGACCTGGAATGTTCTGGGATAAAGATTTGCGATTAAGTAACACACTATAGCATTGCCCTATTTCAGAGCTGCCTGCATAGCAGGTTAATGGGGGATAACAGATCACTTGTACCTGTAGGGGAGTGACACAACAGCAGAATATGAATCAGCAGACAATCACTATATTGCATATGTAATTTAATTCCTAAGGCCATACACTGAAAGTAAAGGAAAGAGGAAGGGAGAGAGCAGCATTTCACTGTATTGGTATTTATCTTGGAGCATGTCATGTGTTATATGCATTAAATTCAGGAAGGAGACACAACTGTTTAAAGGGATAAACAGCCACACTGTGCTTCCCCATTCTGTATAACAGCTGTGTGAATTATTTCCCTAAAATGCTCTCGTATAGGACCCATTGCACTTGAGGTGCAGCCTTAGTGGGTAGTGTATGTATTGTACCATAAAGAAAACACGAGGAACATGCCTGAAGTATCCACAAATGATATAATCATATCATTACCATGGATCCTATTGGTTCCAAGCATATGCCTGAGCCATCTGGATTAGCAGTTACAGACTGAATAAAGATGAATCACTTACTCAAATATATGGTGTTTGCACTCAAAATGTCCTGCTTCTTTGTGATCATACAAAAATGGAGCCCTTATTACATACCTCAGGCAGGACATGATCAATATATTTACAGTATCACATCATCCCCTAGTGCTAGCAAACTGGCAAACATCATCTAAGGAGAATGGCTCTGCGCACAGGCCTGGATTTGTAGATTTTTTACATTTTTATTTCAATTTATTACAAAGTGTTGCTGTTATTATTTGATATCTTACTTTTAGGCTCACTTGCTTACCAGAACCTGTTACATTAGTAAAGAAAATACCATTACATTGTTGTCTATTTACAGGGATAATTCCTGACCATACCCTATGAAATCTTTGCAATAAATTATAAAGTCATGAGATCTGATTTTTATTCGCCACTTTGACTATTTACCAATTTACTGAGTAAAGCAGCTTCTAAGTTCTGCTTTCACTTGATACTGGGTTAGGCTTTAGGCAGGGGAGTCAAGATCTTTTAAAAGCAGTAGCATATTCCAGTAAGAAAATGTTGCTAATATACTGTTGTATATCTCCTATAATGTTGTTCCATGATGTCAACGTACAGTGTGCCCCTTCTAGCCTGGAGCCCATGATGATAAATGGGAATTACCATTTTTACAAGAAAATAGCTTGCGCACAATCTAACCTCACATATGAGTTTTATGCTAGTGTTTAAGCCTCTAAACAATGCCTTTTCCACCCACTATATACATTACCTGTTATTGAAGTTTCTGTGTGTTTGTCCCTCTGTCTTTCAGATAGAAGAAAGTGAAGATGAATGGGGAGTACCTCACTGCCTTACCTTACGGAGTCAGAATCAGGCTATCATTGTTGCAGCCAGGTAAATTTCTGCTCTGTATTTTCTTTATTACAGTGTATTTAGAAGGAAGAGGTGCCAGATGATCCTGACCATGACCATTGTTAGTAGTGATGAGTGAATTTCCGCATTTCGCCACTGGCGAATTGTTTTGCGAAACTTCCATGAAAATTTGCAGCAGAAAAATTTGTTGTGTGTAAAAAATTTTCGCTGCACGTCAAAAAAGGGCACGGTCGGGTAAAATTGCATGACGAATGCGTTTCGCAATTTTTCTTGCAGTTTTGCGAATTTTAGGGTAAAGCGAAACGACACAGATTTGCTCATCACTAATTGTTAGTGCTGATTAAACCAGAACATAGACCTGGTATGATGACTTTCCTGGATACCGCACAGTAGGATACCAGATCTGAAATATATATATGTATAATGGTTTTAATGTGGCTTTTTTTCAAGCTGCTTATTACACAGCTTTTTAAATCTGTCCATTATGTTTTTCCATAGTGCTCGTCCTGAAATGGAAAAGTGGAGTGAGGATATTCAGATGGCCATCGATCTGGCTGAGAAAAGCAGCGGCCCTGTACCTGAGCTCTTGGCTAGTAGCCCTCCTGATGGTAGTAAGTAAATGTGTGGATCAGATATGGCTGCAAGGGCTACAGGTTAGAGGGCCTGTTGGCATGAAATTATTGATACTTAAAAAAAAAGATCATTAACATTTATAAATGCCTGCCCCGATTATACACACCACAGATATATTTGTATTAGTGATGTAAGGCTCAGAATAAACTCAACCTGCACCTGACCCTAACCTGCAAAATTTGAACCCACAAATTGTTGCCATTGTAGGCCCCACACCCAACCCATTCCTCTCTGTACACTATTTCTACGCTCGCCTTAGCTTCCAAGTTAGGGAAACTTCAGGAGTGAGTGTACTTCCCCAGTCTCACCTGTCATAACTCTAACCTGCCTCACCTAAGGGTAAACCTGCAGTTTGCAGGTCAACTAGCACATCACTAATGTGTACATACATTCCAGTGACCCCCAAACTTACTGAAATGGAACAAACGTATTTCCCAACAGCTGGATGGAAATCCCTTCCCCTTACATTTCATTGGAGTAAATTGTTTTCAAACCTATTGTAAGAATAACGATAACCACTAGGGAAGGTGTGTGCTGCTTCTGTACAAAATAAAAGTATTTTTGGTGAGAACTGCACTGCCATCACTGAACCTGCGCATTGATTATGTGTCACAGAGACGCCAGAGGAAGGCCCTACAGACCAGGAGTCAGAGGATGATTTGAGTGCATCCCGCACCTCTTTGGAAAGGCAATCACCGCACCGTGGGAACACCACTGTCCACGTTTGCTGGCACAGAAACACTAGTGTATCCATGATTGATTTCAGCTTTGCCGTGGAGGTACATAACCTGCCATACATGAACAATTTCCTCTGCATACACAATATATTGGTTCTGTTTATCATTGAACCAATGATACGCTTATTGTTTACAATACACAATTCGCACAGAAATGGCAGCTTCTCAGATGAAATCAAAGCTTAGGCTTCTGCACCCACCCTGAAACCTTAAAGTCCTTCGAGAACTCAACTGCATCAATTTAAAAATAACCATTTATAGGGCAGTATATACATCTTTTCTCTAACGCCCATCCTACCACCTGTTCTCTTGATCCTATTCCCTCCCATATAATACCCTTTCACCCATGCCTTTAGGGCATGGTCACACAGAAAATTGTCTCTGCTTCTCTCTGCCTGCGGTTTTTACTCGGACACAGAGACGCGGATCCACATTAATCAGCATCTCCCCCTAGCTGCACTACCAATCACATTTTTCGCCTGTGTGCAGCTACGCAGAGCAGAAGTGGAGATTGACCCAGAAATTCCAGCTTTTGCATTTTTGGGCTGATCTCCACTCCATGTAGCTACACACCCGTGCAGCTACGGGTAGATGTGTATTGGAGGGGATTTGCTTCTCTCTACCTGCTTAGCATGTTTCTTTACCAAACTGATATTAATTTGCTCAGAATTTTCCCATCCTCTTGCTGCTTAATGATTTATGTTTATTTGTGCTTGAATAAAAACCTTATCTAAATAAGATATTGGACAGTAGAACAACAGTAGTCACTTGTCACTAGATGGCAGCAGCCTTTTATAAATCAATCAGGGAAACATTTTGATAAAATGGTGGATGCAGGGGAAATGAGTCCATTTAAAGGCAAGAACCTATTGTTTCTCGTCTTTCATTAATGTTTGAACTCTGTTAGCAGAGAAATACAGTACCACAATAGAACATGCTATTAAATGTATACGTGTGATGGCACACAACTATGTTGTGGAACTTTGAGTAAAATGCCCTTTAGAAGTGATAGTAATAAAGGAATGGGATCCTTTATGACACTAGTTATCCATAAAGCTTAAAGTATGAAGATCCAAATTACAGAAAGATCCCTTATTAAGAAATTCCAAGTTCCAAGCATTCCAGATAATATACCCTATACTTTGTTTCTAATGCGCTGGATCACCCCTAAGTGTAGCCTTGGGCCACCAGGGGGGCAGTAACAAAGGGCAAGGGAGAATGCAAGGACACAGATTGTCACTGTCACTTTAATGATTCTTATTTTGTTTGTTTTGTTTTCCTCTAAATGTCAAGTGAAAATGCTCTACATTGCCAAGGTAATACACATCTTACTTGCCAACTTATTTCTAAAGACTAGGATTAGCGTCATCATAGAGTGCTGGTTAAGTAGGCCAGCCAGACTGCTAGAGTACATTATGCACCCAGCTCGCTGCTCTACTGTATAATTAGCTGGCTCTGTGCTAGAGTCGCAGCTTTCCTGTTATGTCCCAGCCAAACTGCGCTGGAACCGACTCTGTGCCTCTCACTCTGTCTCTTTCTCTCACTCGCAGAATCAGTTCTCTGGCAACCTCCTGCGCAAGTTCAAAAACAGCAACGGCTGGCAGAAACTTTGGGTGGTGTTCACTAACTTCTGCCTCTTTTTCTACAAGTCCCACCAGGTAATTGTAGCCCCCCTGAATCATTAAGTGCATTGCTAAGGAAAGAATTAAAGGGAATAACTAAACTGAATCCCGGTACCTATTTATTCAATTCTCTTTTATTCTGCATTCAAATCATATTTATGTGTGCTTTATATTTAAGAAAAACCTAAAAAATACAATCTCTTTTTGGCTGATCAGATCTCTGGAGCAACCAAGGAACATTATAACCTTCTGCCAACTCATATTGCCTGACTAGGGCATTTTTGGGCCACAGGGTGGCAGTTCTGGTACTGATACCAGTCAGCATAGTGAGAAGTGTCCCATGTGCCACTGGCCTTCAGATAGTGTGCACAAGCTTAATAAGTGGTCTTTATCTGAACGTTACATTCCCTACATTGGACGTACCTAACCCGTACTGGCAAGCTTTAGATTGTAGCTGGTAACATAAACTCTCACAATTTTAGTTTTAGCACTTTATACATATAACTGAATGGTTTCTTCACTGTTTTATGCTCTTGGATCAGCTTGCAGAATGCGAACATGTTTGTATTTCCCCCACAGGACAGTCACCCGTTGGCCAGTCTCCCTTTGCTGGGATACTCCCTTACCATTCCCTCTGAATCAGAGAATATTCACAAGGATTATGTCTTTAAACTTCACTTCAAATCACACGTCTATTACTTCAGAGCAGAGAATGAATATACTTTTGATAGGTAAGAGGCTTACTGCGTGGTCATTCGCTAGGAACATGTGGTATTGAGGTTATGTACTGATGTGGATTGGACAAGAAAGGGAAACAATATTGCACAGCATTTTTCTTGGTATCAAAGAGAAGAGGGGACAAGATTAGGGTAGCATTTATTTAGACCAGGTATCCCCAACCTTCTTTACTTGTGAGCCACACTCAGATGTGAGCCATACAACCGTGAAAAAGTTGTTTGGGGATGCCAAATAAATACTGTGATTGGCTATTTGGTAGCCCCATGTGGCCTGCAGAAGGCTCTGCTTGGGGTGAAACTGTGTCTCTGTGCTTCCAAAACTTGCCTCCAAGCCAGAAATTTAAAAATGGGCACCCACTTTGAGGCCACTGGGAGCAAATCAAAGGGTGCTGAGCAACAGGTTGCTCATGAACCGCTGGGTTGGGGATCCCTGATTTAGACCACTGCCTCATGTTTTTTGTCTAACATCACTCATACAGGTCATTGTGCACCAAGGTGAATTCTAATATTAGGAATGTTTTCATTGGCTGTTATTTAGCCCTCAGCATTCATCAGCAACCCCTCATGTATTTGGATGCTGACAGCTGTACTTTTATGGTTAAATGTTGAAGATGACTGTATTATACCCTAATTTAACATCTGATTGTTGTAGGTTATTTATTAAAGAGAATTACAGCTATAATATAATATTGTTATAGTCTTGAAGTTGTGGCAGCACCCTGGCACTACACTATGCCCTCTTTATAGCACCAGGTTGGAGACAAGGTTAATGGTGGCTTTATAAGTGAAGATGGCATTAGATTGAGGGCAGTGTTATAAAAAGGACAAAACATGCCCACAGTGCTAAGGAAAGGGGTATAAAGAAATATATGTTAAAACCAAAGCATTTTGTCCTGTGTATTAAAATAATGCAACTGTTCTGCATGTTGTGCAGGTGGATGGAAGTTATTCGAAGTGCTACGGATTCTGCCAGTCGCTCACACCTTTTGAGCCGCAAGGAGTCCCACATGTACTGAACATTCCTGACACTAAATGGGCCGGCTGCTTTGCCAGCGGGAATCCGACACCAGCCCCAGCTCTTGCTGAATTTTTGTGAGGCCGGCAGCTGTTGTTTCACAGAAACCCAAGGATCCTGCCCAACAATGCCTTTCTTTTTGTAGCATCGTATGGGCAAACACATTTTTAAACTTTTTAAAACCATTCTGTGAGCCAGGCCTTCTCTATACTATAAACTCTGAATTGAACATGTGCCAACACTAACAAAAATCTTGTCTCTAGTCTAGTGGCCAATGATTCTACTTGTATCCCTGTCCTGTTTCTAACTCCCACTTGCAGTTTAACTTGTCCGTGTATCATTGGAACAAAAGGTCAATGTTTTTCAAGTGTTTAAATTATAAAGCTTTCCCTTCAATTGTCCTGCTATAGAGTTGTTTCCATGAAGGTTTACTGGCCTACAAAGCACTTTAATCAGCTCAGTTTGGAAGCAAGAAACACCGCTAGCTCTAACCTGTATTTACTAAAACTCCTCTCCCTTTATACAGCCACAGCTTTCCCATATGGCCAGAACCACAGAATTAACTGACGCCATGCAGTTCCTCACTATCAGTGCACAGGCATCTTTGGAAAATGAAATTTTTTTTTTTAATGTACAAACTTTGCATCCGATTGTTCTCCGGACTTTTTTGACATGGATGTTGTGCCTTTTTATTTTTTATAAATATATATATTCTTTTTTTGTGCTTTAGAACTTCTTTTAATTAGTACACTGCCCCACTGCACTATAAATGCACCGGCTAAACCAGGAAGGGCGGGATTTTACCAAGATGCAATAAATGAAATGCACAAGCAATGAATCCATGTTCAATCATTGATTGCCATTCTCTCCCTGCGGTCGTGGAGTCCATTCTGTAGCCAAGTGTCTCCCAATGCCCAAACAGCACTTGGCAGAGCAGTTCTATTTGCTGGTAAGAACACTATGGAGGTGAAAGCACTGTGTGATATTACTGTTAGGCAGGCTGGCCAACATCAGCCCATTGTCCAGCCCTTCAGATGCTCTCCTTATCTTCGTGGCCCTCCCAGTAGACCCAATAGCTCCTAATTAACGTGATATCTTATTTTGCCTTTTTCTTTTTTTTTTTTCTTTTAAGATACTTAAGACCTTATTGCAAGGCTGACTATAGCAAATCACATATTAGTAAATATGGACCTATAAGGGATTCCAACACAATTTAGTATTTACTTTTTTTATTGCATGAACCACAGGATTTTTTTTTCTATTCAAGATATTGAAAAAATATTACTAGGAAAAATACATAATGGAGAAACCCAAACCCCCTTCTCTTTTGTGACTTATACAAACCTCATTGTATTTAATGAACTGATATAGCTGATACAGACTGAATTCCCTGTCACTGCCCAGGATGTAAGGTTTGCTGTATATTGGTACAATTGGTATAAATACTGATCTGAAAATCCACTCAGGAAATAGTTTTCTCTAGCTACATCCTCTGCTGTAAGTAATGGGGAAGAGTAGAAAGTCCTCCATTTCAGGTCTCCTGCAAAATATTCCAGGTTGTTAGAACTCTGTCCCAGATGCAGTAGGAGTATGGGCTGGTTGAGGAGACCATGAAACGGCTATTATTTAGCATAAAGACCACATATAGCCAAAGAGAAACCAGAGATCTACAGTAGTGGTTTCCAGAATTTTTTGGGTCAAGCCATACTTTGAGACCCAAAGTTTGGCCAGGGCCTGCCAACACTCAGTCATAGTTTCAAGACTATCTAGGGCACCAAATACCTGTCCCCCACCCGCAAATTATACTGTGATTGACCCCCCGCCGCCACGCCACAGTCAAGGCTTTGGGCGCCTCTACAAGGCACACTTTTTTTTAGAAAATATATAAACATTTTCTCATGTTTTCTTGTTATCAGCAGCCCCTCCTGATTATTGATCAGAACCACACCAGCTCCAAGCATATATGCTTCTTTATTTGTTTGAATTCAAACTTTACAAGTAATATCCATTTCTATAGTAACAGAAGCAAATCTGGGCTGAGTTACAGACAACCAAGCTTCACTGCATGGACATTAAATAAAAAAGAGAGACAATCAGCAACAGATGAACGTTGCGGTGACAGCTCCCATGCTGATGTGTATAAACCCAGCACAATTGGCTCATTTGGTTTTGCAATATTATAACGCTGCACTTCTATTTTACACTCTGTTACAAAAAATAATTCTTACTTACTCTTTGTGTGAACCATTGAAACAAATGATTCTGGGCTAAACAGATAGTCGTACCGAGTACAAAACAAAGTGCGTGTGGAGAAAGCAAGAAATATATCTATCCGCTCCCGTCCCTGCCAGCTCCCCTGCCCAGCATGTGGCACTGCCTCCCCCATTCTCACTCCCTCAGTAACTACAGAGACCATTTCTTGGCTTTGAAGGGATAACATAACCATATTCCTAATAGGAGTTTGGCATCTAAATCCAATCCCTAAATGACAACTAGAATGACTGTCCTGCTAGAACTTCTGCACATTTACAATATTTCTAAATAGGGTTTAGGTTGCATTTTTTCCCCTTAAAGACCTTTTTACCTTATTGTGTGAATGAAACTTTTCTTCTGTGCGACACAATTTACATACACACACACACATACATATATATGAAAGGCACTCACTAAGGGAGAATAGCTGCCTGGTGAAAGAAAATTCCATTATCAGTGCTTCCATCCAGCCATGTCGCTCAAGGACCATATAGATAAAAGCAGCAGAGAAATACTCAGCCCCTCCCTGGAATGTATTCTATATGGCCCCCACCAGATGTGAAGCAGCAGGTAGAGAAGTGACCTAGAGAGCAGACAGCTAGTACGCCAGTTTCCATAGATATTATCACTTCTTTCCATACAAGTCCAGTGATATGTATGTTTTGGAGTACATTCCCACAGTGCTCTGGCGTATGAAGTTTTATAAACAGCATGCCGGTAACTGGAACTATTAAAGACCAACTTCAGGACTATGACCATAGGGGAGATTATTTTCAGCGCTTTTTGAAGGTGATATGTGCTGCCATATTGCAGTTTTCATTTGTTTCTGTAGTACAGAACATCCCCCTCTCATCAGACTGACCACTGCCAAATGTCCTCTTAGGTCACAATGTATTTAAAATAAAAAAATTAAAAAAAGTTGTAACTGTTAACAAGTACATTTTGTAGCCTACTGGCACCCATAGAGGAGCTCTGATTGTAGTCAGAGGATCATGAGTGATTTCTTGGCCCCAAGCAGCCATACTTCTGTGTTTCATAACAGGAATTCTAGTCATGCTACGGTCCAAAAGTAATTGCATCATTTCATTTTGCCCAACAAGCACCACAGCAAAAACAGCTGCTTCATAAACCCATTATGGTCACACTTTCCTCAAATATCCCAATTTGGCCCATGGATACAGCATGAGCGGTAAGATCCCTATAGTTTGCTCAGTGTAATACAGGTATAGGACCCGTTATCCAGAATGCTTGGGACCAAGGGTATTCCGGATAAGGGGTCTTTCCGTAATGTGGATCTCCATACCTTAAAGGGAAACGAAAGGTAAAGTCACTTGGGGGTGCCAAAATGTTAGGCACCCCCAAGTGACTTTAACCGCTTACCTCGTACCCCGGGCTGGTGCCCCTGTTGGGAGAAAACAGCACCAGCCCGGGGCACCTGGAGCGCAGCGCTTCCGTGTTCTGGCTTCCTCTTCCTGAATGCCAGCGGTGGGCGCATGCGCAGTAGAGTGAAAAGCCGACTTTAATGTTTAAGTTCGGCTTTTCTCTCTACTGCGCATGCGCGCGCAGCGAAACAAGAGGAAGGAAGCGCCGGCAGCTACCCCGGGCTGGTGCTGTTCCCTCCTCACAGGGGCACCAGCCCGGGGTAAAAGGTAGGTGGTCAAAGTCACTTGGGGGTGCCTAACATTTTGGCACCCCCAAGTGACTTTGACTTTCTTTTCCCTTTAAGTCTACTAACAAATCAATAAAACATTAATTAAACCCAATAGGATTGTTTTGCATCCAATAAGGATTATTTATATCTTAGTTGGGATCAATTACAAGGTACTGTTTTATTATTACAGAGAAAAAGAAAAATCAGTTTTAAAATTCTGAATTATTTGATAAAAATGGAGTCTATGGGAGACAAGCTTTCCGTAATTCGGAGCTTTCTGGATAACAGGTTTCCGGATAAGGGATCCCATACCTGTAATTATCTACTATAATAGCAACTTCCCCCCTAAAATAAAGAGACCGTCACTGAAGAAATCAGTGGTGATTACCAACTTCTCTCCAGGAAGCTATAAAAGTTTCCCTCTTTTTTTTTTTTTTTTTTTGCCCATAAGCACAAAAAAAATTTTTTTTTACACAGGCCTCAAAGTCTGTGTTCTCATCTTAGAGAGTAAATTAAAATGGGGGACCAAATATATATTTTCAAATGTGCACTTTTAGGATTATAGTTGTCACTAAACCTTCGGCACCAGCATCCCTACTGTATAAGGCCAGGGCTAAGCAAGGGTCTTCAGCATCCTGTGCAACTGCCTTTTAGTTTCCAGGGAATCACCAATAGCCAGAAGCCCAGTGCTGAGCTTTGTCCAGAGATGAACCATGGTGTTGCCAAACAGTATGTGCCTAAAGCCTTTCACTGTTAACTAAAAATAAGCATTCTGTGAGCTATATATTCCATTTCAAAGTTTGCTCTGTATCTACTAACCTATAGCTTCCAACCAGTATATACTGCTTATCGGAAATCACACATCTGATTGGTTGCTATGGAAAATATACCTGAACCTGGTCTGATGTTGTTTATAGTGGACCAACATCACTGCTAGAACACAAAACATGCCTATAACCTGTCAACAGCCTGGGACTATCCATCCCCTACCAATAAGCTTAAGTTTACATTTTAGGAACACATAGTATTTTAGCTTTGTAATTATTTAGCCTCAGTGCTGCTTGCTACACAAGCCAAAGGGAGACCAAGTGATGAGAATAATGAGTCCTGCAGTACTGCATTTATATAGCACACAAATAATAATACCGGTGATATCAGAACAGGGTGTAAGCTTGGTAATGAGGTAATGGAGCATAAGAAACCTTAATCTAAAAAAAAGGTGTCAACTCTTTAGCCTCCTTCTAATATTACTGGAATCAGATATATTGTTTTGTGAATTAAAATATCTACACCAGAAGTACTAACTTGGTTTGGATAGCCATACTGTAGCTTATTGGCCTGTGTATGGGGCCAAACAAGCAGCTTTAAAAATCCACAATAGCCAACTGATGCAGCCTTTTACAGTGGGTTTACAGAGACCACTATTTGATCCAATCATTGGTTTTGAGAGCAACACAATAATGTATCAACCTGCTTTGATTCACCGTGTGGCAAAATTGAGCAATGACTTGCTCTTTGGCAATCCTAACAAACAGATATTTGTATGAATGCCCAGATTTAGTGATACAGTGGTAAATAGGTGAACCCTATTACATTCACCCTAAATTTGCTCAGTTTACTCCCAGGTCTAGTCATTCATACCAACCATTGCTTCTCAAACACAAGTATATCTTCTCATTGGCTGCTATGGTATAGGACACCTTCTCATTGGCTGCTATGAGATAAGAGAAATGAAAGACCATCCCCACTCCCATATTGGACAACTGCAGAAAAGTACAAAGGGCTAACCAGCCACACAATGACCATCTTCTGCCACCTGGAGCCACTTTGTGAGCTCAAAATACGTAATTAAAGGGGACCTATAACCTTAAGAAATAATTCCAGACTGTGGACAGTGTTATTAGGGGAAACTTTGCATCCTGCTAATATCTTGTTTCTGTGCCAGTATGGGGGGACCTGATGCCCATGCCCATGCACTGGTTACAAAATTACATGGTGAGGAGGGAGGGGAAATGTGAGGGAATGTGAGGCAATGTGAATGCAGCAACATCTAAGTAGTTCTGAATTGAAAGTGAAACTATCGGCCCCACCTCTATGCCTAAGGCGGGTCAGGCAATATATGATTGACAGCTGTCAATGCCTTTACAATGGGTAGAGATGTATTAAAAAGGAAACCCAAACTAGTTTGGGTTTCCTTATTAATTTGAAATGGGCTTTTATTATACAGTTTTTTTTATGCCTGGGTGACAGATCCACTTTCAAGTATTTTATCTGATGAATGCTTAATTTCCATTTTTATTTTACATACAAGTAGAAGCTAACACAATGTGTCCTTAAACTGAAAAAAAACTCATCTGCCTTCCCACTGAGGTCATTTTGTTTCCATGTTTAAGCAATAAAATGACATTTGAAGGATAATGGTACAGGCACCCACTGCAGGGTGCAAGGAACCCAATACTAGGGCAGAAAAATAGCAACTCTGAGCGGTAACTGGAATGGAGTCCAGTCTTACAGGCACGCTCAGCATTCGGTTTTTTTTGTTGTCAATAAAAAGATGACTTTACCTAGACAGTCATTTCATCAGTTGTATATTGCAAAATGGAATTGCTTTTGGCATTATAAACAAAGCTTACGTGCAGTGTAAATGGGAGGCTAGCACTCAATGCCATCCATTACACATTGGTGTTCAAGTGTCATATCCCATAGCAACAAAGATGTTTGCAACAGGTAACCAGTAAATGCTACCTGCTGATTGGTTGCTATAGGAGATTGGTCCAAACATTGCACCATTGTAACATATTAACCTGATAAATCTCAGCAGCTGAATACTTATGGCACATGTGTTAAGAGGGGGAAAAACTGGGTAAGCCAAGGGTAAGGTATTGTGCTCCCTGAGCAGTCATTGCCTCTCTCCTCCCTTGTCTGCCACAGGCTCTTATTCTTAGTAGTGGAAAGGGCTGCAGATTGGGACAGTTGTTTCAGCCACCCGAAAATACTATTGTGTACAAAATGTCCCAATGCAACATGACTGGCCACAATGCCCGGCACCAATGTGGTGCTTTCCCTACTAACTTGCCTAGAAATTATACCAGTGCAGAACATTTTGTGGTGTTTCCTTAATAGTTGTGTAACTGTGGACTTTTAGTCCATAACAGCAGGAAGTGGGTTATTTACTGTACTTCCCAACAATCTGAAAAGGATGGGAATTTTTAGAGAGTCATGGTGTTTTGATGGTGGCAAAATGTGGTCAAAAGCACAGAAGCAAAGAAAACCTCCAGAGAATTAGCTGTAATAGTGCAGGTATAGGATTTATTATATGGAATGCTTGGGACCTGGGGGTTTTAATTAATTTTGCTTAAAGGAGAACTAAAGCCAACTTTATAAAATGCTCTTAAAACAATTGTCCCTCTCCTGTACCACTGTATTGGAACTTCTCTCACTTACTCGGTTTGCCTGCTCCAAGCTCAAGTTCTTTTCATGTGCAATGTTACTTGCAGCAGCCATCTTTCCAGCACTCACATCACTTCCTTTGGCAACATGATTCACTTCAGGTATATAAAATAAAGCAAATGATAGTGGGCATATGCAGCTTTGCGATTGCGTTGTGTTTCTATTGGTGCACTGTACTGAGGGGGTGGAGACAGAGAGGTCAGCAATGACGTTAGCTGTGTACATGTGATCTGAATGTAATTGCTGTCCTGGGGAATGCTCTACAGTAATGTGTGCATACCCAGGGCTTGGGTGTGTGGGTGCCTGTGCCCACAACTTGCTAGCACAGAGATGCAGGTACTTTACAATAGTTTTAACTTCAATTTTTGAAGTTTCTAGATAAAAATACCAGTACATAAAGCAGAAAAAAAAACCTAGAGCACTTTACAGAAAAACCCAACATTACCAATTAATAATTGTTTAGTGGTTGTAGATGGTGATAGACCAACGAAAAAAAATATAAATTACGGACTACAGGCTTTTGGCAAGTCCTTTTAAATTAGAAAATGAAGGTTTGCAATACATGTATTTTCTGTAAAAGAAAAATTAAAAGCTCCTATCCCACTCACCCAAGCCCATTCATATATTTAGCTTGGGTCAGAAGTAAATCATTTTATTTCTGTTCCAGTGACTAAATTACTTGGAGGGTGGGGGCAGCCAAGCTAACAACTCCTCTCTCTTTGGTATGCACATAGCCAACCAATCATGCTTAAATGAAAAGCCTCTTCAACTTCCTGCTGGGAACAGGTTCCTTTTTCTCATCAAAAACCCTTTTTGTGTCTACATAAACTGAACTCTAAGCAACAGGTAACATAGATACAGCAAAGCTGAGAGAATGTTTGGGTTATGTAAACATGGAAATCATTACAAGGCCTACTGAAAAGAAGCATGGACTCCTGGCATGAAAGGTGATAATGCAAGTGCCAAGTCTATGAAAGTGAAGTCAGCTGTAATAACTGGGTATGTGCTGTATTGCCATCGCCTGGAGAAACACTAACACCAGGCAATGCCCAGCCCATATAGGGCTGCAGTTTTCTAGGCATATGTGGTTTGCAATGCTGGCATTCCTGCTTAGTAGGTATAGCCCACTAACTAAGGAATGTTATCAGGGAAAGCAGAAAAAAACGAAATAATGAAAATACAATAATAGTTTTCAACTGTGTTCGCTCTATATATAAACCTGTGGCATCTAGCAGGGGGCACTGCCAGCACATTGTGACTGTTGCGGGTGCTGGATGTTGTAGTTCAGCAGCTGGAGGGTGGCACGCAGGATAGCCCTGACACGGTGTTACTGTCACACTAGCTCACCATTCACACTCACCCACAGTCACAGGATCCTCCCTGCTACAGACACTGCTCCGCCGCTGTCTGCACAGACCAATCAGTGACACGTATAGAATGATGTAACTGCAGGCATTTCTGTACGTATAGGGTTATAATATTCTCATAACTTATCCTAGTGATGAGGCTGTGCCTTACATATTTCAGACATATCTATAAATTAAAAACATTAAAACTCCATTGTGACAGTACCGATCCTCTGTCTTTTAAAGTATATACAAATAATATGTATCGATAAATGTACTGAAGACATATCTAAATGCCACTGCGTGTGTTCTGAAGAAAATAGCAATACTGTACAATGTCATATGTATTCTGACAAAACATTAAACTGGTTTTATCTAACAGATGTCCAAAGGGGCTTCTATATGTAGGTAACAAAACTCACTTGGCGCTTGACTTAAACCATGAACATAAAACATAAGTATGGCTGCCAAACATGAAATCCATACACAAAGCGTGTGTGGCTCCATTCCCCTCTTGCAACTAGGGATGCCCTGGGTCAGTTTGTAGGTTGGCAAACTCTAGTAAATAGTCAACTGTAAAGCTGGGATGTCAGCCCACGTCCCTCCAGCTGCTGTGATTTGCATTACCCAGTATTCATACCCTTCAACTGCTGGGGCATGCTGGGAGCTGACAGCCGCTTGAGGAAGGAAGGCTGAGGCATCTGATGGAGTAATTTATTGTACAAGAATTGCACAGAGCTTTCATTCCATCTCCAGCAGAACTGACTGCTTAAAGCAAGATACCTGAGGTTTCACAATATCTTCATTTGCCTTATCACAGTACTTTGCAGAGTTTTTTGTTTTTACATTTTTATATATTCGTACTATGATTAGAAAAAAAAAAAGGAAAAGAAAATCATAAAAACTATAGCTTTCACCATTTCCCTATGTTTAGTCACTCATCATTCAGGAATGTCCATGTCCTGTGATATCCATGAGCAGAGGCAAGTACGATAGGGATAATAATGCAAGGTCCATTTTTGCCTTAAAAAGGAGGAAAACATTCTTCAGTGCGAGGAAGAGTCCACTCCATTAACGGAATACCTGTAATGCAAGAATAGGAAAGGAGTAACGAAGGGCAGCCAATTATTTTGGTTATTATTTTGGTTGCCAAACGTTTGGTACGCCCAGCGTTTGTAATCACTTGCCCGAGGATGGCTTGGTTGAAGGAACCCAGGGCCGGTGCAGTTTTTGGCAGTCTGGAGCACCAGCCTGGGGTTCCGCCAACCAAGCCATCCTCTTCTTTTGTGAAAGATTTGTCCGAAAACCAACCCAAATCCTAATTTGCATTTGACGATTAGGAAAAGGAAGGGTTAAGGAGAACCGCACACAAAGTGACAGTGAAACATTTTCAACTTCTATGTTTATGTGACAAAAAGTCACATGATTTTTAGGATTCAGATTTGGTTCAGCCAGGAGCATGGATTCTGCCAAATCCTAATCTTGTGGAAAAAGCTGAATTTAGGCCGAATCCTGGATTTAGTACATCCATAGTAAAAAACTAGAATGTGCCACTGCATTATACTCCTCTAAACATAGAAGAAATGTGCTTTAAAAATAAGTGTTGCAAGGCTGATTTATTGAAAAGTTCTCCAAAAACAGTCCCACCCATCTGTTTCACTTCCTACTGCCTCCTTTCCCAGGCTGTGCAAAGGAACCAGAAGCACTTAGCACACTGCATTGTAGGACAGGAACCAATCAGCAGCTAGGTGTAACTGATAAGGACCTGAAACCTGCCATTGTGTGTGTGACTGCAGGGCTGTGATTGGCTATCCCGCTTCTACTGTGCTTCTGGTACACCTTATTTGAAACAAGGAGAGGGCAAATCTACAGGGAGCTCCAATAAAAGGGGCCATTTTTTAAAGATAATGATCATTTTTAGCCCTGAGTGAAATCTGCACCACATATTATTCATTATTGCCTACAAGTTTGGGGGGGGGGGGGGGGGGGGTCACATATACTATATCATTTTAGTATATTTTAGCCTTAGAGCAAGAGACAGAAGCAAAGAAAAAAAAGTTCCAAGCATTCGGCATACCAAATCCAATCTAGGTAGGTCCCACTCTCTCCAAAGGAAACAATTAAGTTAAATTACTGTCTGGGTTATTGTGTGCTCCAAAGGTTTCATTTAAGTATAAAGCTTTGAATTAAATTGTGTGAAATTTGACTCCTTAACCAACTAAATTGTCTTTTCTCTATTACTGTGTGGTGTCCCGGTGGCAAAACAAGTGGTAAATACTAAATTGAAACTATTGCTATGCAGAACCAGGTCACGGTGAAATACACAACACTCACGCACACATTGATATATGTGATCAGCAAGAAACAAATCCATGCAAAATGTTAGTTCTCACCTCTGAAGCCTAATAAGAAGCTGTGATACCATGGAGTCCGAGATACCCGGACAGGCCTCTTCAGCTAAATAAATTGCCTCTCTCAGTTCCTCTATTGAGCCTACGTTCCCGCCACACGCTTGACTCTTCTCCTTCAGCTGAAAGTAGAAAAAAATGCAAAAGTCTAAGGCTAATGCCACACTGGGATGATTCTCGGTCTGTGGGAAAGTCTGAGAATTAGCCCCTAAGCTGGCATCAGCCTTCTTCTTTGGCTGCACCCAGAACAAATGTGCGAGTCTGGGCACATGCGGCATTTCTTTACCAATATCTCCTGCATGTGCCTGCACCCTGGGCAACACAATGGCTCCAGGTGAAGGCAAAGAAGGCAGCTGATACCAGCGAAGGGTGCCGATTCTTGGTCTGCATTTTTCAACAAGCCGAGAATCAGCCCCATGTGGCATCAGTCTTACCCTTAGGGGCAGCTGCTCATTAAAACAAGAATGAGCCAAAGAATAGACAAAATGTACCTACCTCTGCAAATAAAGGAGACATAATTGTAGATAAGCACTGAGACAATGGCCGTTTGGGAATGTCTTTAACCTTAAATGTAATGTAAAAAAAAATAAATCAGTATTCGTCAGTAAGCAGACATTTTAGAAGAATGATTATTTTAATTTAAAAGAGACAAAATTCATATTTCTTAATATACAGCATATATACATACAAGCAAAGAGAAGTGAGGACGGTGAGTACTGCACATAACCCTTTCCATTCTTGTTCATTTAAAGAACATGACTCTTACTGCCATCAATACAATTAATGCTATAATAATAAATGAAAAAGACAGGGATTATGCTGCCTTGACTACTCCTAAAAGCATCGGAGGGAGACATTGTTAAGCACTTACTTTATTATAAGATTTAAAGTAATAGGCAGTGTATGTTTTTCCCATATCAAGCAAGGCTGGGGAGTGTAGCAAGCACTTACCATTATAAGTCATTGGTTCATATTAATATAAACTGTAGTATAATGGCTGGACAATAGGAACTTTTCTTGTGACTCAGACTTTATGCCTTACCTCTTCTGGCTGTGCAGGAATGGGCTCCAAGTTCTTCAAGTCTCTCTTTCTTCTTGTGAAGTTCCAATAATCCTTCTCGCTGCCAGCAGCTTGATCTACTTCTTCCCTTTACAGTGGGCAAAGGCAGACATATATACAAGGTTTATTTCTTATTACTGAACCTGCACTCTATGCCTGATCAATTTTCCCCTGTATTACTATAATTATTTCAATTTTTTCATAGAACACACACAGTTTTAGAAAAGGTGATTAGCTTGCAGCTGCATTTGTAATTCCTACTGGCATACCCAACCAGTCTCTCTACCAGTTTCTCTTATCCCCAGGATTTGACACTCAGTCTGCACTGCTGTCAGGGACAACTGAAACTGCTTGCAGAAGCCCCCAGAGCAGCAAATGCTGACCCAAGATAACCACTACTTTGCAAGCAGCAAAAAACATATGTATTAACACAAAATGATCAGCTCTGGAGTATTTTTAAGCCATCAACTTATTTCATTTCATTATTACTGAACAGTAGGATGGGGTCAAAGGAGGAATTCATTGAGTGTTAATGAGCTGAGGCACCAGAGTTAATGCTGAAGTAAATTTGGAAATAATCATTGGGGATGGAGTCACTTCCAAAGGCAACTACACTGTACATGTGGTAACTCCATTTTGTTTCTATTTCCAATTCTTGCTTTATAAATCCCACATTCTAAATGAAAACACCATCAGAAGGAACACAAAAGGGCTTATTTTGAGCACAAGCCATATTTTTGCATGTACAGTTCAATGTGAATCAGACACACTTGCGCTGAGAATCTTTTGGGTTCAGATGTCAACATTGGTGGGGCTCTGCTTTAAAACAATGGCTGTGCCCTGATTCTTTAGGTGCAAGTCCACTGCATCAAATGACACAGGCCACTATGGGAACACTGCGGTTACTGCACCCTTGAAGGGGACAGCAGCTTCAGGGTTTCCTACATCAATGTACGCAATTCAGGAAGCGACACAGAGTTAGTGCCGCTGAACACAGATATGTAGAAGAGCAAGAAGTGGCTTATTATAATATTAATAGTGCTTTGACCTTACATACAAGTAAGCCAAACCACTAGCAAAGTCATTTCATTGGTACTTACTCCTCAGAGTCTGAGCTGGAGGCTTCATGGCCCTGTTCTATCTTCCATCTCTTGTATCTGTCTATGAGCTCTGTTAAGTAGGAGGTTTTCTTTGCACTTCGCATAATAAACTTGTGTTTCAGCAGTTCCTTAGCTGAGGGTCTCTGGCAGAGGTTAAAAAAATTGTTCATATATTTCCATTTAGAACAGGTTCAAGCAATAAGTTATGTATAACAAAAGATATCAGCTAGTTTTATGAGCCGGCCACTCCCAAGTATTTGTCATTTAGCAGAAACCCCATGATCTCTATGTGGGAGTCCATATCTTCAGTAAGAAGGTCAAGCTGTTTACTTTTGATTTAGGTTTTCTTTAACCTTCAGTCCAAGAGACCACTTTCTGTGCTTTTACTTTACAAATCATTATACACATTTTTAACTGACAGGCCAGCACGCTAACTGTCAATACATTTTACCAATCAGTATAATGTTATCGGCCAGAAAAAAGTGTTGATATATCATAAAACAGATCAACCTGTAGGAGTTACCACTGCAATATATAGCAATGTGTATTGACTCCAAAGGGACACAAAGTTACTTTATGGCATAATGTGTGCAAGTCATGAATCCTCCCGGTATTAATATGAATGTAGGTGCTGCACATAGCTGCCAAGAGAAGTCTCTACTTTAAAGAGGACATTAAATGCAAGCTGATTGCAGAGTTCACAATAAGGAATCCTAGCCGCTTCCCTTGAAGCTCAGCTACCACATAGCTATCAGGCAGTTCAGAAGCTACATTTGACCCCCAACAATTTTAGGCTTTATGTGAAAGGGGCTGGTTTCCTTACAAAGATACTATAAAAGTCCAGGGAGCAGAGTGATATGTACAATTATTACTTTAGTAATCCTAAAGTGAAAGCATCAATCAACCCATAATAAAGACAGTGCTGCTGCTTGTGAACTTGAGGGAACTGGGATTAAGAACATAGCTGATCCTGTCCTGTTTGCTAAATGTATTAATATTATGGCATATACTTCACTGGGGTAAGAAAATCAACAGATCCAATGCCTCCAAGGGCAGTTTTCCCTTTAGTAATTAAAAGCAGAGGAAAGTCGCCAATATATTGAGCTCTACACAACAAAGAGAGAACATCAGGATAGCTGCTTTCACAAGTTATTGACCCAGTGGATGTTACAAGTTAATGCAGGTGGCCTGGATCTTCTTGGTGACACTCGCCTGCTACCTGAGAGATCCTGCAGCACAGTGCAATCTGAAGCCTAGGTGCACGAGTGTCACATAAGGCATACAAAAGTCAAGCAATCAAAGTTATAAAGGGTCACAAAAATCCCCTATGTAAGATCAATAAAGCCTTGGTCGTAAAGAATGCTCTCAACTGTCTGTTAGATAATATAATTCGAAACTAATCCCTGGTCTAAAGGCTAAGAAAATATTATATACAAGCATTTAAGGTCCAACATTGGCGCTGTATTGCAGCAGACTTACAAAACTGGGCTCCTTGTTTAAGCAGGCTTCTACAAACTCCTTCAGACCCTTGCTGTAGTTCCCTTCCAGTGTGGGAGGATTGTTCTTGGGTATAAGGAACAAGACTTTCATGGGATGTAGCTCTGAGTGAGGAGGCTCTCCTTTTGCCAGTTCAATAGCAGTTATGCCCAGGGACCAGATATCTGCCTGTATGTAAAATAAACGCATAAGGATAGAAACCCATAGCAGCTGCAACAAGACATGTAGATTTTCTCTTTTAATTCAAAAATTTAGATAATTCAGCGATGGCACACGCAGGAACTGTCACTGATCTCTTTATCTAAAGTATGTTAAGAGTACAAGGCTGAATTTCACTGCAAAGGGCACATAAAGTACACACTGATCTTATGATTTATAGGAGTTTCTGGTGATGAGGAAGAAAAACAACAACAACCAAATCGAAAAAGTAACCATGGCATAATAGTGATGTTGCCTTATCCAATCCTCCCCTCTGCATATGCAACATGCCAGCAAGGTGGGCCTGTGACTTGCATGTGTGCAGTAGTTCCAAGCTCCCGACAGTGGGGCATATTTACTAAAGAGTGAAAGCAAAATTTTGAGCAATTTCACCAAAAATGAAAATTCACCAATTTTCTAACAGGAGATTACAAGTTTCTCTTAATAAACTTTGTACTGGTAAATATTCTCTTTACACTGGTGAGAATTCATATCTTTTCTCCAGTTGAAATTTCTCCTGTGAATCTTTGCTAATAAAACACAAAAATGATTTTGCGACAAGAGAAATTGCTCCAGTAGCCACTTTTGCATCTAATTATCTACACATCCTCCTCCATTTTCCACATACACTATTTCTTTGTGGCGTAAATTCTCTGTGTTCTCTATGTTCACTAGCAAGCATGGAAAACCAGCCATGGACCAGCGCTGACCTTCTTCTCTTACCTTGGAATCATATGCAGACTGCTTTATAACTTCTGGTGCCATCCAGAATGGAGTTCCAACAAAGGTGTTCCTTTTGATCTGTGTGTCAGTAAGTTGTCCTGCAACACCAAAGTCAGCTAATTTCACCTCCCCGTGTTCAGATAACAGCACATTGGCAGCTGGAAAAGAGCAAAAACATTCCAACATAAAGAATCCATTTATCTGCCAAACACAACTGCAATTTATGGTAACAATACGGAAATGTGTAATACACTTATGCGTCTGAGTTAATGCTGCACTGCTTTGGGCACTTCCTTTGTATAGTTATGATTGCCATGATTTCTGATGATGAAAGAACAGGACAAATTTAGGGTTAAACACTCAGGCTTATTTATATATTCATAGATCTGTAAGTGTCCTGTACATAATTCTTAAATCAACCGTGCACAATATGAACAAATTCTTAAAGGTCTAGCAAGACTGTGTCAGTGTAGCAGCTGCATAATAATGCTCAGCAAAGTTTGTTTATGCAGAAGGCCAAGTTGCTGCAACAAACCTGCATGTAAAACCTAAGCTTTAAACACATCCTGACCAACAGACTTTCTGGCTGAATTTCAAAGGGTTCTGAAACACCTATGCAAGACAAAAAATTCTTTTTTTTAAAAATTAATTTTATTCTATATAGTTTTTACCATTTTATCAACAATGTGATGCCCCTCTGGATGAAGGGGTCGCCAACCTCTCACCCACCACCTGCACGCAAACATTGGCAGCAGGGAGTTAGGAGTATTCTCAGTTGAAAAGCAAGTTAATCGTTTCCGTACATGTGTGGCCTATTGTTAGCTGCAGCAGCCAACAGATTAATCTGCATAAGAAAGATGAGAGCTTGCGCATGTGCAGTACCACTCAAGGAAAAGCTTTTGTGCTCTCTCTTTTCCTCTGGCGGTCTCGCTGATCTCTAACTGGGTAAGCGCCTCATTTTAATTAATAAAGGAAGCATTTTAAAAAATTCATTATAATGGGTAAAGTTCTTCTTTTGCATTCCCAGCACTCTGATGGGGCTTTGTAAAAAGTGAACATCAGCACTGTCTTCATTTATTTATTATTTATGATTTTTTAAATACTTTTTTGTTCTACAAAAAAGCAATAAAAAAATAAAAACCATTAAAGAAATTTTTTGCTGCAAGCTGGATCTATGCAGAATAAAATCTTGTATCATTCGAAACACATACAAAATAAACAATCAAACCAACTGAACTCTTTTCAAACGTGCTTCAAATACTATGCAAATGAATCCCCAGTTCAGGCTCCATATAACATAAGACAATTTATCCATTTCATTTGCTAAGCAATTCTATTAATATGGCAGAATCAGCAAGTAAGTTAAAAGATTCACTCATTTGGCCAGGTCACCAAATGAATGGTTCTTTCCCCTGACGCAGTATGCCCATCCCGAGGGCCAATCGACCAGATCATAATGGCCATTATGCAGTCCAGATGCCAACAGATACCCTCAACCTGACGGAAAATCGAACCTGCCCAATTAACATCTACCCGATTTTTGATTGGGCAGGCCCTTCAAAAGGACCCACACGGGCTGAATGCCTGCCTACTCTGTCTGTCAACAGCTTTTGTCAGCCCATGTATGGCCATATTTCATTTGCAACACCTGCATGGAATGGTAAACCCTGCAGAAGGAATATAATCCCCATTCTTCTATTATTTTGATACAAAGAGGAATATGAAGACAGAGTTCCAACAACAGACAGAATAACGAAAAAGGAATGACCTACCTTTAATATCCCTGTGAATTTTCTTCTCTGAATGCAAGTAGTCAAGTCCCTTTAAGATTTCCCGTAAAATGGTTGCAATCTGTGTTTCATCTAAAGGACCAGGTTCTAACTGCCAGGAGGGAAGAGAAAATGTTGGTTAGGGTGATGGAACTTACTGAGGGATTGTTAGGGTAGTGCTTAAGGGTGATGGCACACGAGAAGATCTCGCCCATTGTTAGATCGCCGCAAGTGAAACCTAATTACTCACAGCAACCTGGCTTTTTCCCACATTTATTCCAGATCACAGAGCGGAATAGGTTTTACGTGCGATGATCTTAAAGTGGACCTGTCACCCAGACATAAAAAGCTGTATAATAAAAGTCCTGTTCAAATTAAACATGAAACCCAAATTCATTTTTATATTAACACATCCAAACCCATTATAAAGGCATTCAAAAATCCCAGCTGTCAATCATATATTGCTTGCCTCGCCTCTATGCCTTAGGCATAGAGGCGGGGCAGACAATAACTTTAGCTTTCCATTCAGCACTTCCTAGATGTCACTGCACATCTCACTTTCCCCCTCCCTCCTCCTCATCTAATTGTGTAGCCAGTGCATGGGCATGGGCATCAGGTCCCCCATTCTGGCACATAAACAAGATTTTGACATGATACAAAGTTTGCCTTCATAACAGTGTCCACAAAATCGTGCCTACCTGCTTGCTTTGATTGAGTAATTCCAAGACGGAAGGAAACAAGATTTATATTATTTATATAGCATAAGTAACATTTATTTTGCTCAAGTAACAAAAATAATTTGGAGTTATGTCTTGGGGTGACAGGTCCCCTTTAATGTTATGCTATAGAAGGTCTTTTATCGTAGACATGGCGTCTGCGGTAGCAAAGATTTAACTACAGACGACAAATCTCCATGTGTGCTATCACCTTTAAGCACTACCCTGTTCAGGAGTTCATATATACAGTTCACAAATACAAAGTGTAATTAAAAGGGGGGCTGTAGAGATATTATTGGGGGGTGAATAATTCACAAAACAGAAGTTGGTTTTAATCTGGAATACTAACCCACAGCTGAATGGGGAAGTGTGACAATCTTAGGGAAAGGTCACACAGGGCGGACTGTAAGCCTGCAGATAAGAACAAGCCGACAACCCATCCCTACACTTAGGGCTCTGGCATACGGGGGAGATTAGTCGCCCGCGATTAACTCCCTGTTCGCGGGCGACTAATCTCCCCGAGTTGCCTACCCCTGCCATCCCACCGGCGAACATGTAAGTCGCCGGCGGGATGGCAGACGCGGCGGCGGCGAGTCTTTTTCGGCGATTTCCGGAAATCGCCTCGCCGCGAACAGGGAGTTTTATCGCGGGCGACTAATCTCCCCCGTGTGCCAGAGCCCTTAAGGTGGCCATACACGCACCGATATTATCGTACGAAACCTCATTTCGTCCGATAATCGGTGCGTGTATGGCATGTCGGCGAGTCGACCGATATCGCAGGAAGCTGCTGATATCGGACAACTCACCGATCGGACCAGTTTGAAAATTTTGATCGGGCGCCGTAGAAGGCGCCTGACCAAATTTCTCCCTTCAGAGCTGAATCGGCAGAAGGAGGTAGAAATCCTATTGTTTCTACCTCCTTACCTGCCGATTCAGCCCTGAATGGTGTGTGGCGGATCTTACGATGTTTCGTGCGACCGATGGTCGTACGAAACATCGTCAGATCGCCACGTGTATGGCCACCTTTAGGGGCACATTTACTAATCCACGAAAGTCCAAAAAGCGTCCCAATGCAGTTTTTTCGTAAGGATCGGTATTTTGCGATTTTTTCGTAAATTGTCGTGACTTTTTCGTAGCGTTACGACTTGCGCGAATTGTCGCGACTTTTTCGTAGCCGTCGCGCCGAGGACGAAAGTTTCAGATTCATTCAAGCTTCAGTATCGTGACTTTCCTTGGGCCAGGTTGGAGCTGCAGAGTGCCATGGAGTCCTATGGGAGGCTTCCAAAGTCTGAAAGTTTTGCCCGCCGTTTACGAGCGCTCAATACGGAAAAGTCACAACAATATACAAGCAAATCGTAACGGCTACGAAAAAGTCACGACAATTCGCGCAAGTCGTAACGGCGACGAAAAAAACGCAAAAAATACGAAAAAGTCGCAAAATGTTCGTTTCCAATCCGAATTTTTCCCATTCGGATTTGTGGATTAGTAAATGTGCCCCTTAATATTTGGCACCAATATCTGCCAAAAAACTTGAGACTTGCTATTTGTTGGCAAACATTGGCTGTGTATGCCTGCGCTGAGGCGCAGTATAAATCCTACGCCTGGCCCAGGCCATGGAAGCAGGCAGTTGTTCCTAATGCTACATTAGAAGCCCAAGTCTTTGTGTAGATTAAAAAACAAAATTTGTATATGTATACAGACAAAATGTAAACATGAATGTACTAAGTGCTGAAAAAAAGGCTTATGAACTGCAGTCTAGATTTATAATTAGAATAAAATGTTCTTGGCATGACAGCCTGCTTTAATTAGAACCAGTGTGTGTATAAAACAGGATGTGAACATGTAACTTCATTAGTGCAATTAATGACAATATGGACAAGCTGCTTTAACACTGAGGGGGCTTGTTTATCAAGCTGAGTGAAACTTTAACAGCCAAAAAGTGGTGTAAGATGTGTTATACTCTTTATTTAGCACTGTCTATCGCCATTTCTAAAACCAGGTTAAGTTAAAAAAGCCATTTCATAAAAGGTGTTGCGTAAACTATTTTACACAATAGGTTGATAAATATGCTCCTGTGTGTCAAATCTGTAGCAAACGTGGTAACAAACTGTGCTAGGAAATTGCATAGATCCTACAATAAGCAGTCTGAACAATTTGAATATACAAAAAGCAGTAAGCCTCTGCATATGACTAGAGGATCTTAATGGCTAGCCCAAATATAAAATACTTCTCTACACATGATACATGAGGAATGGCATCAAATAATTTAGGTAACCACTAAGGCACCCATATTTATTTCTGTGAGTGTGTTTGGCTACCACTATATAGGGCTCTGTCAATCATTTTTGTTGCAACTTTTTTGTGTTGTTTAACTGCTACATGAATTACACCCAATTAGTCTTATTAGGGGCAAACGATAAATGAGTGGGTAATAAAACACACACAAATCATATACAGCTTCAAAATAATAGAATTCTAGAAATACATTATATATGAGAATTCATATACATACTAGATCCAGAGCAGAGCCTCCTCCAAGGTATTCCATAATGATCCATAATTTTGTGTCCTAAAATAAGAAACATACCAGATATCAAAAAGCAAATTGATATAAATGCTGGACAAGTTTACATATTTAATGCAGTTTCATTAAATTCCAAACAAACTGCATGATATTAAATGATCATTTGGTCAATTAACCTCTGTATAACACTGCCAAATTGATCAAAACAAAAAGCAGTAAAATGTATGTTCTAATTGGCACATGTACTGGGTAATTGGTGCACTTATGCCTGGTGATCAGGATGAATCCTTGCAATTTGGCACTGCCAATGCAGTGAGGAGTAGGGGAGATTTACACATCAAGTCTTACAGATTACTTAACTAAAACTTTGGGGAACCTTGTAGCAACTGAAGGAAGTGCCCAGACTAATCCTATTGTAAAAAGATATCATTGACCTCCTATATTAGTATGCAGCATCGGACTGGGCCACCGAGAAAAAACCCGATCCCCACAGGGTGCTCCACTGACCCTCGGGGTCAGTGAAAAATATGTATTATGCTGCTGAACTGCTCATCACCACTTAATAGATCCGATTCTAAAAGTCCTAAGAATGAGCAGAAAGTGGGTGAATTTTTCTGTGTTGTGCTCTAATCTAACATTTTGATAAATCTGCCCATAAAAGTGTTTTAGAGGTACCCTATTTAAATTAGCTCACCTGCAATCCACATAGCTGTACATACAATAATGCAGACTAAAGCATAAATATAAAGTCATAATTCATTAAAATTCACTTCCTCGAGTCCTAATTATTAAACAGGGATATTTAAAAATGGCAACCTGAGGTCAGCACCCTCATTATGTATGTATGTGTACCTATATTTATACAGTGCACTATTGATAATCTGGTTACTAGGTTTAAGGACATAATCCCTATCTGATATATTTAACCTCCTGAATGGCATTACTAGAGAGTCCCTGGCAACTAAGCCTTTTCTCTTGGAAAGAATTTCCCCTTTAACACATTCTTCATATTTGGATCCAGTGACATTTCACAGATGAAATTTTCTTATGGCAAAGAATCACAAAATACTTACATGGGTTATGAAAGTGTTCTATCAGAGAGTGCATATTTAATCTAAAACATTAGCATCAGGGCTGCCCAAATGGGGACCCATGGACCTGCTATGGCCTCTTGCCCACCAGCATCCCAACATCCCCCTTTGTATGTAATAACTGTTTGATAATAATGGGCCCCCTAATATGTGAAAGGGCAGCATGGTGCCCCAGCGAGTAGCAGTTCTACCGTGCAGCACTGGGTTCCGCAGTTTGATACCAGCTTGGGCACATGTGCAGTGTGTGTGCTCTCCCTGTGAGGCTTTTCTCTGGTACTCTTCCTCTACTCTGGCAGGGACTGATGGAATGATGTATAATCTCTGTAAAGTGTTGCATAAACGTGCTAGCATGATATAATTAACAAAATAATAGCAGATAATTGACCCATGTTGTGGAATATCTTGGACATAACTATTATACAAATCCACATGTACAGAAGCCCAAGATTTATGTGAACTCACTCCAAATAAAGGTTGTTCAGAAAGTAAACTACACAAAGCACCTTGGACAAATGTAAAGTCAGGACAGAAAACATCCACAAATACATGTCAACAAGGGGCTTATTTTAGTGCAAATATTAGCGGGTACTGGCCATTTGCCAATAACAGCACGTTTGATACCGACCACAGCATACATTTTTTTTTCTTTTTGAATTCTCTTTACTGAATTTTACAAACAGTTCAATAGACTATTTGACAAGAGAAATAAGACCACAAAATTTCAAAGAAAGCAATATATACTTTTTATATTATCAAAAAATTGAACAGAACCAACATATGACCTATTTTGCTTATGTCATCTCAATACTCAACAAATTGTTCTCTACAATCCAAGCTACTGATGCACTTAAGGGATTAATATAAAGAATCTGTCAAGGATGTGGTCTCTTCCCAACAGTCAGCAGGGCTATCCCAGTTCATTAGGGGTTAACCATTAGTTCTTCCCAAGAGTGGACTAGATTATACTAAATGTAACCACGAGAAAGTAATTCATCTTGTGGAGATGTTACAGAATTCTAAGTAAACCCCCAAGGGTGCGCATCTGCACAGGAACTGTAGTGCTTTCTACAAACAAACACATAACTGAAACATGCCGTACAAAGACGTTCCTAATTGAATATAATAATGCAACCAAGAACAACTCCTAGGGTGGGGTTGTCAGAAATTTCCAAAGGGACAATCCTATTGTAAAAAAAAGTATACAATTGTCCTCCTATAGTTGTATGAAAATGCATTCTCAGATATAACAATACATATACAGCACTTTAAAGTTAAGTGTCACTGAACTAAGTGCCGCGGGCCAATTGCTGGTGGGAAGGCACACACATTACTTCGGTAATCTGAACTCGCGCAAAGTTTTCTCCTGCAGGCAACGTTGCGTGACTTCAGAAAATGAAGCGTTGCGAAGGGCTTTCCACCGGGACTTCTAGTATTGGCAGTGAAAAGCATTTTCAGATTGGTTAGTCGTGTGGGCAACTAACTTGCTCCATGGATCCTTAACCTTACTAGCTCATGTATGGGGGCTTGGTCACCTTATGATCAATAAGGAAGGAATGAAGGAAGGAAAATCTCATCAGACAAGGACCTCATTGGGGGACAGGTGCAGTCCTCTCCTAATGGTTTGGCCAAACTTGGGTGACCAACTGTGGCGAAGACCTGCACTAGTGGTGCTATTAACAATACCCCCATGCATTTATATAGCTTTAAGTGGTTGGCAATGCTGCCATACTAAAATCTCTTGCCTATAGTACTCAAGGTATCAGGTTAGGCAAAAGCCCCCAGTTTTAGATAGATAAGTACAGAGAAGGAAACATGGCAGAAAATGAGACAATTAAAGCAAGAGCCATGCAGGACCAATTCTCAGCCTGCAGTTAGAGAATCGGCCAATCGACAAGCACTGTGTCTCACTAAGTACAGACACCAAAGTCGATTTTGACACAAAAACGCATACCTGCACCTCCACGACAAAATCCACTCATCCACCCACTTGGTGCTCTGAGTTCAGCACACAGCTCACACTCCATTAGGGAAAATAAAACAAATCACCAATAAAGAAAGTTAAGGCTTTTAGGGGATCCAAGGAGGAGTAGTTCAACAACCACAGCTGCGGGGACTCATAAAGCAGCCTACTGCCTCACAGCTATTGTTGGAGTGCAATATGTTAGCATTTAGAATTCTAAAATGCAAAGGGTCATGTTTTAATAGGTCCAACAGGCTGAGGTCAAGTTGCTTCTTTCAAACTGATGCTGTTTAGCACCGTACCTTCCTACAGCTTTACTAAACACTGCACCATTTTATAAAATTACCCCTATGGCCTTTGACTCCAAAAGTTGCAGCTAAGAAACAGTTGGGGGTGGCCTCAGGTGTGACATTCCTATAGTATCTACCAATATAATATGGGGCCCTAAAAGCTGTTACTGAGCATCCTACTAATTATTTTCATTTGGTGCTGCATACTTTACATACAGGGAAAAAAAATCATGTGAGTTTGTTAAAAAATAGAGAAAATATGTAAGATGTACTTGTCATGCAATGAAGAGCAGATTAGTAGGTTATAATACATACAAGCAGCACCACTCTAAAACAAACCTGTGGTTTTTTTTTTGTATTTGAAAAGGGAGGTTCATCTTTAAGTTAACTTTTAATATATTATAGAATGGCCAATTCTAAGCAATTTTTTAACTGGTCTTCATTATTTATTTATTATTGTTTTCGAATGATTAGCCTTCTTCAGCCAACTCTTTGCAGTTTTTAAATGGGGGTCACTGACCCCAGCAGTATAAAAGACACTGTTGCACTGTGAAGCTACAATTTTATTGTTATTGTTACTTTTAGTAAATGTATTTTCTATTCTGGCCCTCTCCTATTTATATACCAGTCTCTCATCCAAACTAGTTGCATTACTCACCTTAAGATAAGAGCCATAATACTTGGTCACGTAGGGGCTATCACATTGACTAAGCACAGTTATTTCTTGCTGAATATCCTCTATTTCATCTTCTGCTTCTTCCAGATCTATAATTTTTATGGCAACAACTTTCTGAGTCCTATTGTCAATTCCTTTAAAGACTTCTCCAAATGAGCCTTTGCCTATTTTCTCTAGTTTTCTGAACAGTTCCTCTGGATCAGCTTTAAGACTCTGCAAAACAAAAATTACAAATGTATATGCATAAAACATAAAAAAGTTGTGTATTACAGAATAAAACAGTTTCTAAGAAACAGAAAGGGATCTTTACTATTTAGCCACACAAGACAGAAGAATGCTTTATATACACTGTAGGTTCTGAAGGTTAGGATTATCAGACTGCTCAATGCACTATATTAATAATAATCCATTGTATATTGCTTCCTGCAACTTCAGAATCTCTGAAGTGAATTATCAGTGCTGTTTGGCTACTGCTTACTATTTTCATAACTTGGCCATTTAGCACAATTATTATTACCTATATACTCGAGTATAAGCCGATCCGAATATAAGACGAGGTACCTAATTTTACCTAAGAAAACTGGAAAAACTTATTGACTCGAGTATAAGCCTAGGGTGATAAATGCAGCAGCTACTGCTAAATTTCAATAATCAAAATAAATACCAATAAAATTACATAAATTGAGGGATCAGTGGGGTATATGTAAACTAGCTCTGTAAGTGGAGAAGAGGGTCAACAAAAACAATATGGTATCAACAATGATAACTTAACACTACCCCCTTAGCTCAATTAGCAACCAAGCTAAAACACTTTAACTATTTATAGTTTATACAGAATATAAAGTGCAATGTCTAGTGCAGAATGGGACAGGTGAGGATGGTAGATGAAGAAACTGGAGTCTATAGAAGGATGCCTGTGGGTAGTGCATAGAGAGAAGGGGACAGTTCAGGCATAAAGTTTAAAAAAAAATGTGGAACAGCAAACTAAAGGGACAAACAGACTTTTGGAGTTTAAAAATAAAATAAAATTAAAAAAGCTTCCTGGTAAAGAAGGTGGCCATGGGCATCATGAAATACTGAACCCCGCCCCCAAAGTTTTTTGGGTGCTGAAAAACTAGCCTTATACTCGAGTATATACGGTATTTTTATATTTATATTATTATTACTGGGCTTTAATCTCTTTTTTTTGTTAATTTATATTCCTATTACTAAGTTAGGTACTTTATATTGAGTCAGTAGCTTATGGGCCCATGTATGCGGCCACTGAACAATTTATTTTGCCCTTTTCTAACAAGATTTCAAGATTTCTCTTATAACTTTTTTGCCCATCTTAAGCCAGTCTAGATTAGTACAACCTTACAGAATGCATTAGAGCAGTGCTGTCCAACTTCTACGGTGCCGAGGGCCAGAATTTCTCTAGCATACATGGTGGAGGGCCGCTAATTGAAGCCAGTTTTGACCACTCCCCTTTTTGAAACCACACCCACTTCAAACCACACCTATTTTATCACAATGGTGGTAGCACAGCAAAATCCCAAATGCTTGGTCCTTACTGTGGGGATATCAACTGTCATTCATATGTGAAAGAATTATGTCATATTAAGATATACCCTTAAATTCCATATGCCTCCTCCTCCCCTGTGGATAGCACAGCAACCCCCAGTACATAATTACACACCTTAGGGACCATTTAATGGCTATTTCCAACTGCTAACAAACTCCCACAACAAACCCCTGCCAGGTTCACCTCCCACAAGCAGCATAGGGCAAGCAGAGTATGGCACACACAGGCAGCACTCTGCCTGTCCTATGCTGTCTGTGTGTGCCATACTCTGCCTGTCCTACCCTGCCTGTGTGTGCCATACTCTGCCTTCCCTATGCTGCCTCTGTGTGCCATACTCTGCCTGCCCTACCCTGCCTGTGTGTGCCATACTCTGCCTGCCCTACCCTGACTGTGTGTGCCATACTCTGCCTGCCCTACCCTTCCTGTGTGTGCCATACTCTGCCTGCCCTACCCTTCCTGTGTGTGCCATACTCTGCCTGCCCTACCCTGCCTGTGTGTGCCATACTCTGCCTGCCCTACCCTGCCTGTGTGTGCCATACTCTGCCTGCCCTACCCTGCCTGTGTGTGCCATACTCTGCCTGCCCTACCCAGCCTGTGTGTGCCATACTCTGCCTGCCCTACCCTTCCTGTGTGTGCCATACTCTGCCTGTCCTACCCTGACTGTGTGTGCCATACTCTGCCTGCCCTACCCTTCCTGTGTGTGCCATACCCTCCCTGACCTATGCTGCCTGTGTGTGCCATACTCTACCTGCCCTATGCCGGCTGTATGTGCCATACTCTGCCTACAGTACCTATGTCTGAGGTGTGAAGAAGTGAACAATGGTAGTGATTACAGTCTGAGCCTGAGGTGTGAACACTGCAGGGGGTGGACAATACAGAGATTAAAAGGTGTGAAAAACACAGGGGATTACATTTTTAAACAATACAGAGGGATTACAGCCTGAATCTCAGTACTGATACCATTTAATGCTTGCTCAAAGGTAAGCCATCAAAGCAGCCAGACAGGTGGGGGGCCACACAGAGGGGGGTCGCGGGCCGCCAGTTGGACAGCACTGCATTAGAGTATTAAAATGTGCCCATAAAGAAGTTCACATTATTATGGAGCAGCAATAATTGTATTGTCTTGTGCTCCCAAAACCATAGCTATATATTATGCCCTAAGGATAATGTCACACCAGGCATGAGGAAAATGCATCAAGGTCAGTGAGCACTGGCAGGAAAGGTGGATTTCTGCCTGAAAATGCCAAGTGTGCTATATGAAATCTACCGTGTGTGGGCAGGGACAGACTCATCTTTGATATCAGCTCTGCTTTTCAGAGAATGGACTAAACCTTTGGCCTTACGGCCAAACCATCAAATTAGCCCAATATCATCGCCACCCATAGGTGTGCATATTGGGAGAAGATCCGCTCACTTGGCAACCATGCCAAAATGAGCAGACATATTGTGCAACCTGGCTTTGCACATGACTGGCCAAACTGCATAGCTACCGTATATACTCGAGTATAAGCCGAGTTTTTCAGCACAAAAAATGTGCTCAAAAAGTAGCCCTCGGCTTATACTCGAGTATACCTTCCCCCTACCTACCTCCCTCCACTTGTGCCTGGCCTGGCGACTCTCGCCGAAGTGAATGGACGTTCGTCCATCTGTCTGTGTGCACGCGCGTCACGGACGCATATGCGACCTTGTATCCTCAGTTCGTGCTTTGCCAGGAGGGACCGATTGTCAAATACTATATCGGCGCGCAGGGAGACACACACATGCTCGCACACGGCGCCTTGCATTCTAGGTGCATTCTTCGGTGCAGATGCCGTCCTGTATCCTCAGATCCTGCTTCGCCAGGAGGGACCGATTGTCACATACTATATCGGCGTGTAGTATTTGACAATCGACAAGTGACAAGCGCACACGGCGCCTTGCATTCTGGAAACCAGCTTCGGTGCACGGACACACACCGCACCCTGCATCCTCAGATCCTGCTTCGGCAGGAGGGACACAAGTGGAGGGAGGGAGGACAAAGGACGGACACAAGTAAATAAATATTATTTAGGCATTTTATTATTCACACCGGCATTTCAATTCTCTCCAGGGCCCACCATGGGTAAGTCTTGCTGTATACAGATAGTGGTGCCAAGGTAATTTAAGAGTGCATTAGGTCTCAAAAAACTTTTGTGAGTACAGGGTGTAGATAAAGGCTAAAGCTTTCTTACTAAACCTCAGCTCCAAAACATAAATACCTTGCCAATGCAAAAAACAAGGAATATAAAATAAATATACAATTAAAATGTATTGTATTGCTCTACTTATTGACTGCAAATGGAGATGTTACCCTTGAAAGTGATTAGGATGACAGAGCAGAAGATGCAGAAGGAGAGGGCTTTGCAAGGCAGTACCTGGGGCAAGAAAGTATTACCCATAACTACAGTATGTGATATCATTCACATTTGCATTACCCCAAGGCTTGGTAAACGGCACACGAGCCAGAGTAAGTAATTGGTACAATAACTTGTTATTTACAAAAATTAAATTTGTATTAAGTCCAGCATCAAGTATTATTTTGCGCTTGTAACTACTATTGTAGTACTGTGGTGGGACTTGTACACTGGGGTCCAAGTACTTGATAATTAGTATGGCAGCTACCTTAGCGTTCCTAAACTTGCTTTTGTCTGCTGCTGTAGCATTTTTCTTTCCCTAAAGTTATCTATTTATTTATCTGTTATTTATTTGATTATTGAAACTTAGCAGTAGCGGTTGCATTTCCCACCCTAGGCTTATACTCGAGTCAATAAGTTTTTCCAGTTTTATTAGGTAAAATTAGGTACCTCGGCTTATATTCGGATCGGCTTATACTCGAGTATATACGGTATATGCTGGGGAACACCAGCCACAGATTTTACTAAATTCTTTGAATGTTACCAAATTTTAGTCTGGGCATCTGGCATAAGCAGCTAATTCAGTTGCAAATGACCACATAGGATAGTCTATTCCTGCAAAAAAAAATTTATGATTTGGTACTAAAGTTACAAATAGTGTTAGGGCTCTGGCACACGGGGAGATTAGTCGCCCGCGACAAATCTCCTGTGTCT
This sequence comes from Xenopus tropicalis, assembly GCF_000004195.4. NCBI lineage: Eukaryota > Metazoa > Chordata > Amphibia > Anura > Pipidae > Xenopus > Xenopus tropicalis. Next base: position 121,383,351 of record NC_030678.2, on the reverse strand, counting down.
CGGGCAACTAATCTCCCCCAAATGCCATCCCACCGGCAAAAATGTAAATCGCCGGTGGGATGGCATACGCGGCGGCACAATTTCCATCCCACCGCGGCGCGTATGCCATCCCACCGGCGATTTACATTGTCGCCGGTGGGATGGCAATCCGGGGAGATTAGTCGCCCGCGAACAGGGAGTTTTGTCGCAGGCGACTAATCTCCCCGTGTGCCAGAGCCCTTATAACTTACCTGGCAGCATATATATTTGCATTATGAGTAATGTTAGCAAGCAAACCAATACAGAAGCACAACTGCACTGAAATTCACAATAAATATTGTAATATAATAAGCTATTTCATAAATTACCTGCTATAATTTCATTAAAACCATGTATTAACATGAAAAAAGGCACAAAGTATGAGTGCTGTAGTCTGCATTATGGTCCCTTCCAGCAGGTATAGCCTCAAAGCATTATTGGGGTTATGTAATACAAGAAGGAAAGTTTGCTATACTGTACTTCTCATCACCTACAGGTAGTATTTACTGGTCACCTGTTTAAAAGCATGCATCTTATTGGTTGCTATGGGTTACTGCTCCTGGACAAATCTTGTACCTTTTATTACATAAGGGGGTATGTACATACCGTACTTAACCATACCACATACCCAATACAGCAGTTTGTCTCTATAGAAATGTGAAAGACAAGCAACATCTATGAGATTTGGCAACTGTGCACTGCCTGCATAACGTACAGCTGTACAGCAATATGCATGTTCCACCATTAAGATATATGACCATGTATCCAGATCCAAGAGATTACTAGCATGCATATTGTGCCAGAAGTAAAACAAAAACTGCACTGCATAAATAAAAAGATACTAATTTGTACAAGCTACCTCTATATGTTCTGATGGCAAAATAAGATAAGCAGGGTTTCCCACTGTGGGCAGTGGATAGGGTACCACTTCAGAATAATGGCTCACTGTGACTGAGAATGCAAAGATTAATAAAAAATTGGTCACTTTATTATGGTATGGAGACTTGCAACCCCCGTTATGACCCAGAGAGCTATGCACCAGTGACTGTATGCTCCTGGTAGAGCAGCGATTCCCAACCAGTGGTTTAGGAGGAACATGTTGCTCACCAACCCCTTGGATGATGCTCCCAGTGGCTTCAAATTCTTGGCTTGCAGCAAGTTTTGGTTGCATAAAAACAAGGTGTACTGACAAACAAGAGTCTCCTGTAGGCTGCCAGTTCACATAGGGCAGGGGTCCTCAAATTTCTTTACCAAGGGGCCAGTTCAATGGCCCCTAAAGGCCCCCATACACAGGCCGATAGAAGCTGCCGATATCGGTCCCTTGGACCGATTCGGCAGCTAATCAGCCCGTGTATGGGCAGAAACGAGTGGCCTGGCCGACCGATATCTGGCCTGAAATTGGGCAGATATCGATCGGCCAGGTTAGAAAATCCAGTCGGATCGGGGACCGCATCGGCTCGTTGATGCGGTCCCCGAACCGACTGCCCCATGGCTGCAAGTGTAATCCGATCGTTTGGCCCCACTTTAGCCACTTGCTACCCGATATCGCCCACCCGTAGGTGGGGATATCGTGTGAAGATCCACTCGCTTGGCGACATCGCCAAGCGAGCGGATCTTATAGTGTATGGGGACCTTAAGTTTGGCATTATAAAACACTAATCCAAAAGATGGGTTATTTTCACTGCAAACCACCTTCCTTTATAAACAGGACAATAGGATTAGAGCAGAGGCAGTTTTCAGAATTGGCTATGTCAGTATCTTCTAGCATTTTGTAGCTGTGACAAGTAGCTGCTCATTAACAGGGGCTTCTCAGCAAATTCAATTAGTTTTATCAGCTCCTTTGAAGTTTGTTGGAATCAAAAAGGGACAGAAATTGCTAAAGTGAAACTGGTTTTAAATTCTCAGAAATAACAGAAATCGAAGATATTTCTTAACTGAAACGATAGGCAAGAAGGATTTTTGGCACAGGCCCTTTTCACTGAGTTTATGTTAAAAAGGAGTGTGTACTGAACCTTTAAGGGGGGCTTAAATAGCCATAATCATGCAGTTTCTAGCAAGAGTCAAGAGCATGAAGAAACTATGTTCAGCTGTTAGACGTTAGTATGTGTTGTACTTTCCCAAATTGCTTCCTGTAGCAGTAGCATGTTTAAAACTTCTAGGGTGCATGCTTGTTCATATGCCGCCCTACCCTTTTCTGTGGTTAACACTACAGCTCCAGCAAATAATAAGCCCTAAATCAATAACAAGATCCAATCTAAATCCAAGCTGTGACAGTGATGGACCCAATACATGTGTTTCTATGTAATGGAAAGCATATATATTCTAATCAGAAAATAATCAAGAGCGTCAGTTAAAAATTAAAGGGAAACAGATGTGGTGATGGGCTATGTACTAGGCAACAGGAAGCAATATTCCCTTAAGCATATGAGTCATACACAGCCTCATGTACTGTAAATCAGGTTTTACCACACAATTAAAGCCAAGGCATCCAGCCACTACAACCCTAATTACTAAATACCTGCCTGCTACACAGAGGGGCAATATAAGGAACATACAAAATTCTATGTTAAGAAGACCAGAGGATATGCAAGAAGCTTATTTAGCTTATCCTGCTACTTTTACTAATCCACCTTTTTGGCCTCTGAAGCGATTCAAGTTTGCAGGCATAGGTTTCTACTATATATATATATATATATATATATATATATATATATATATATATATATATATATATATATAGAGTAATAAACCTTTCTATTTTTGCATTTATATTTTGCTCACAATCTCAAGTCCACAGAGAGCACTCATGGCATAAATATATATGTGTGTGCTTTTTCACCCATGTAGCCCTGGCCCCACAGCCCCAAATCCAGTGTTGTAGTTGATGAATTACAAGTTATTTCTTTATTATTTAGGTACCAAGCATAATGCTGCACAGGGTTTGACACAGGAATCCCTACCAGGCACAATGGTACCGGGCCCTGCAGGAGAGAAACCTCAAACACAGGAGCACTCAGTAGGATTTATGTGCCTGCCCTGGCCAGATCCATCCTGTTCCATCTGACAAATATTAACTTTCCCCCAAGGAAGGGAGGAATGAGAAAGTTTTCTGGAAATGTAAACAAACGTAATTTTACTTTATTTTTGTACGCTCTGCTTCTGTGTGAATGGGTATTTTGTAACATTCAACTTAATTCCCCAAAACATTTTATTTCTGTTGTATATTCAGATTTGCAATATAAATGCACTTTTATCTTTTTGGTAGCACAACTGCCAGCATCCCACCACAACTCAAAGGCTGAATGTTGTACACAAAGCTGAATGTTGTAGTCCATCATCATCTGGATGGTTACAGGATGCCCATGCCAGTTTCTATAGATAATTCTTCAGCAAAGAAGTTATTCCCTTGAAATTAAGTGTTTTTAAACCAGGAAATGAATGAAAGACAGAAAGGGAGGGAGAAGTGAAAACATATCTGCCATACTTCATGTAATTTATACCACATGGCCTAGGGTACCAGCGTTCATAACAGTTATTAGGAACTGCCGTTTGGTGGGAGCAATTAAACCAATAACTACAACACATACTGTCAATGGTAAATGCAACCTTCCTGGCTTTATAGCAAAAGAAAGTTACAGTTAAAAAAGGTAAACAACATCAAAGTAGGAACATGAATGGATGTCTGATTAGTTTATGCCATTTCTTCTTAATGCTTTGTGAAATGATACTGATTTTTTATGATGCTCATAGGCTAGAATGATCCAAACCTGTCCACACAGAAAATGCACTGCTATGTCATATGCTAATAAACATGTATTGTTTCCACCAAGATCAAAAAATACAAACACCCAGGCACCTGCACAGGCTGTAACTAAAAAGGAACTAACATACCCTGTTCATTTATAATATGGGGACCCCATAACGTGGCCAACCGGTACTGTATAAATGCCAATGAATGCTGCACCATGTTGTGATGAGAAAATCTGTCATGGCCACCATTTTGGTCCAGGGGGGTACATCAAGCTTTATCCTATGCTTCCATGCACAGTAATCCATATGTGCTCACCTACCACATTAATGTGTTATAGAATATCCTGTTACTAGCAACTTTGAAATTGGTCTTAATTTTTTTTCTACTATTTAAATAATTTGCCTTCCTCTTCTATGTCTTAACAGCTTTCAAATGGGCATCCCTGACCCCGACGGCCAAAAAGCTATTGCACTGTGAGCTTACAATTTTATTATTATTTATTATTGTTACTTTTTATTGCTTACCTTTCCATTCAGTCCCTCTCCAGTTTCTATATCAGACTCTTGTTCAAACCACTACCTAGTTGCTAAGGTAAACTAGACTGCAGCAACCAAATTGCTGCTGAAATTCCAAACTGGAGATCTGCTGAACAAAAAGCTAAATAATTGAAAAACCACAAAAAAATAAAAACCTATTGCAAATTGTCTCCAGTCATACTAGAAGTTTAAAGGAAAATTAAATTTAAAGGAGTAGTGACTATAAGCATCCCATTCACCTTGCATCTTTCTTGAGGCACTGTCCCAGCTGCACATTTGTTTGTGAATCTGTTGCAAAGCACAAAGCTCTTGAGTGTAAAGGTCCCCATACACGGGCCGATTCTAGCTGCCGATATCGGTCCCTTAGACCGATTCGGCAGCTAATCGGCCCGTGTATGGGCACTACCGACGGGACTACTCCAGGGCCAAACGATCGAATTAGCCTGGATTATCCCCCATAGGTGGGGGATATCGGGAGAAGATCCGCTCACTTGACGACATTGCCAAGCAAGCGGATCTGAAGGTGTATGGGATTCATAAACCTAAATAAAATGTATTAATGACAATACACATAAATTCCAAAAATACAAATATATTATCTTTTTATACATCTACATCAGTTACCATAGGAGGAAAAAGCACTCTAGTGACCGACAAACTGGCAGCATTAGAACAATGCTTACAAGTAACAGATGGCACGCCAGGCCTGACGCTGAATCCCTTCTCTGGTATTATTGAAAAAAAAAACTCACTAAGTGTACCTGAAATGAAATGGTCATTGAAATGACTAAATTCAATGATGTAAGGGAATCAGCAGCCTTTCTGAAATATCAGATAAAACCAAAGTGAAGCAGACAGGTAGATTATTAGTTTGCAATCCTGGCCTTTCATACCCCAGACCATTTATAAATCCTCCTTACAATTGTAAAGTTTGTGCCAGAATAAATCGTAATTATTCAGTTTAATTAAGAATAATAATATTTATGGATAGAATATTGCATACTTAAAACAATAAAGGCCAAGCACAACAAGAATAACATCAATAATATTAAGACAATGCAATGGTGGGGAGAGAAAAAATTAATTCCAAAGTTAGGCCTCTTCTTTTCTAATTAGAGTATATATCATTGAAACTACTGTAATTAGCCTGCAAAGCCTGGCAGTCACAAAAAATACAAATACACAAAAATGCTGGAGAACTCACTGCAAAGTGAATATCAGTGTTCAAAGAATAGACAAAGTGTCAGGCTTTAGTTTGCACGTTTTGAAGACTGGATAACTAATATCCACCTTGAGTGTTGCAACATCTCCTGTGTATTTGGAGTATTATACCTATGTATTTGCATACATTTACAAAAGGGTATTGTGTATGACGGTTGTTTTATTCTGAAATAAAGCACTCTTCCCTTGAGGGAGTAAAATAGTGGCTATAAATCCAGTAAACCAAAAATCTCATCTTGTCTAAAGAAAAACTGAGTTTAAAGGGGTGGTTTACATCAACTTATTGTACAGCGCTGCGGAATATGTTGGCGCTTTATAAATAAATGTTAATGTAATGTTAATGTAAAGGGTGTATACATCAAACATACAAATACTGACAATATAGCAGCTACAAGGGCCCTTGGTTTTTGGCAGATATGATCTAAAAGGAGAAAGGGGATTGAAACACAAGGACTAGTGGTTTCCTAGACAGATTAGCTCTTCTTGGCCCGCAAAGAATTAGTGTCTACAATCTTACCTATGCTTGTGGCCCAGATTTGGCAGTGAGTAGCTACTTGTGCTTGACAGATTGTAAAGGACAGGTGGAAGCATCATTTTGCCCATCAGGCTAAAAAAACATATATGCAGTAGGACACACTTTCCAAACCAACATTCCAGCAGGCACTTATACCACACACGATTTGTGTTCTTTTAAAAAAAAAAAAAAAAAGAGACAAAACCACCATGTACTTCCTCCTATGCACGAGCGGTACTTCCTTGTTCCTAGTTACACGTTTATGCAATATATTGATGTAGCAATGGTTCCGCTGGCTGGGTCAAGGCAAGTGTGTTCTAAAATCAGAATACAGAAATGTCTTTATTACAATGTTAACTCGTTATTAGGTAAGGTGGGCCCTCAACAAAACCACTGCCTTGGGGCAACAAAATGGCACTGTGCCCCACAAACTAATATTAAACCCATAAAAATATATATGTCTGTATATTTGCTCTAGAAGCAACATTTTTGGATGCATAGCCTGTAGGAGGGACCAGATTTGCATGGCTTCAAACACAATTCAATATTGTGTTTATAATAGAAGCTACAGGAATACCTTCTACTTTGAAAAAGCAGCTACTGTATGTAAAAAAAGCAATTGAAACAAAACTAAACTGTTGCTTATTTTTATGGCAGCAGGTTGCTCTTACCTTGCAGCTACCTGTGGAAGCAGAATTGGGTTCTATAGACACTGTCTCCCATTTCTCCTAAAGGTGGCCATACACGGGCTGATTGTAGCTGCCGACATTGGGCCCTTGGACCGATTCGGCAGCTTATCGGCCCATGTAGGTGAAACAACGACTGGCCTGCCCGACCGATATCTGGCCTGAAGTCAGATTCGCCTATTCCAGTCGTTATAATTCAATTGACAGAAATAGCTTAGATTCCCCCGATATCGCCCACTCGTAGGTGGGGATATCGGGAGATGATCTGCTCGCTTGGCAACCTTGATCTTTACGTGTATGGCCACCTTAAGTGTTCAGTGGTTGCAAAGGTGATACTGGGAGATAACAAGCGATGAAACCTGGAGCAGTAGTAAGAAGCAGCTCATTTGTAGTAGGCCTATATGAGGCCTTAAAAGGAAAACTATACCCGCAAACAATGCAGGTCTCCATAAAAATATATTGCATAAACAAGCTCATATGTAAAACCCTGTTAAATAAACTGGGTTTTACATATGAGCTCTAAATAAACCATTTTCATAAATATATGTTTTTAGTAGTATGTGCTATTGGGTAATCCTAAATAGAAAATTGCCATTTTAAGAATTAAGGGCCACCTCCTGGGATCATAGGATTCACAGTGCACACAAACAAACCAAGGTACACATACATGCTAGGCCATGTCAGCGAATTAATGGGCAGCGTTCTGTCTTTTGCTCCCACACTTCTTGTTACTGTTAGAGCAGCATTATTTCTGGTCATGTGATCTCTGAGGGAGCACACAGTCCATCACTAAATGGTGGATCAAGGGAAAGGATGTAAAAGGGCAATATTTACGGATATATATTCCAGTTTGGCAAAATTATTTAATAGGTCACAACATAATATAAATTATCTGTTGGTTAAGTATTCATTTTGGGGGTATAGTTTTCCTTTAAAGGCCTATGGTACTAGTAGATATACAGTATATTTAAAAAACACACGCACAAAGTTCACTATAACAGAAGGCCTTACAGGCCTTTTCAACTTACTCTACATCAGGGATCCCCAACCTTTTATACCCGTGAGCCACATTCAAATGATAAAAGTGTTGGGGAGCAACACAAGCATGAAAAAAGTTCCTGAAGGTGCCAATAAGAGCTATAATTGGCTACTTAATAGCCCCTATGTTGAATGGAAGCCTATAGAAGGCTCTGTTTGGCAATTACATTGGGTTTTTATGCAATCAAACTTGCCTCCTAACCAGAAATCCAAAAATAAGCACCTGCTTTGAGGCCACTGAGAGCAACATCCAAGGGTTTGGTGAGCAACATGTTGCTCATGAACCACTGGTTGGGGATCACTGCTCTACATGATTGTTTTTATGACCACCAGCTTGACCAAAGAGGCCACAGGCATAAGTTTTACAGGATCTAGTTTGCAAGTCTAAGAAGGTGCCTTGCATTACAAACCAAAGGAAAATAAACAAACCAGGCAGCAACGCTTCACTATATTTTACTATGATTATTTCCTGTTGGCAAATAAGCAAGTGTTCAGAGGAAAATGCTGGAGCTCTATGAATAAAGAATGAGTAAATTAAAGAGTCCTGCAATGTAGTCATGCTGTTTATGGGAATGCATGTTTCTAGATTGGAAACGTTCCATGACAGCCCTATAACCCCATATTAAGGTGAAGCTCTGGTCAGCATTCTGCAGTTGTTCCAGTGCCTGTTCTCAGTAAACCCAGTCAAAAGTGCATGTATTTTGGACATGCTTACATGGACATGGTTGATTACCATTTGAGCCCCCTGAACTACTGTGAGCCGGGAACAGTTCTCTCTTGGTGGGGCGGGGAGACTAAGAGCTATATACAATGCTAATAAAAGCATTGTCTGACCAGTTAAAATTCTACCATAACAAACATTTAGGCTGACAAAGATGCCACCAGAAGTACGGCTGGTAAAGTGCCACACCCTAAGGGGATGGTAAAAATCAAAGTGGCAAATTACAATGGACAAGAATACACCCAAAATGCTTGTGAATGAATCACACTGTAGATAATCTGCCAAAATTGTAAATGAGCTGTAATCAGTGAGGTACAAGTTGCACTGCAGCACAAAGGCCAGGGACCTGTAAAACTAGTTGGTTTCAATGACCAGTTTTTCTACTGCAGTAATGAGTGCGAGTAATGTACAAGGTATCTCTTCCTATGTGGGACAGAGGTGCAGAAAAGCGTCCCCACCCTAGAAGTTAATCAGTTGGCTGCATGATGTCTTCAAATTGATTTTTATGGCCCTAAGTCACAAGAGCAACACAGACCCCTTTGTAAAAGAACAACATTTTACAATTTGATCTGGACCTTAGTATGTAACTGCACTGCTACCCATCAATATGGGACAGTCGTTTTACAAAGCTGCTTGAGTTTATTTCAAGGCAAATGGTGACAAACAGCAGAAAAGGGTTATGGGAAAACATAATGCAGAAAGCACCTCTAAATAGATGCCAATATGTATTTCTTATCCTGTTAGGCACTAATAAGAGCTTATCTCATGCAGGGCTTTATAAAGCAACTTAATCTAAGAAGTCCAAGGCCTTTAACCTAAGGATTATGTTACAGGCAGATAGAATCTAAACTACTTTTCGGAGACTCTTATTCCTTATTATTATTATTAATATTATTTATACACTACATTTATTTTATTTAACCTGTCAATTTTAAATTGAGATTTAGTAACCCTTTCAAACTAGAAAACTGATATTGAGCACATGGTCACTGTCAAAGTAGTGGTTTAACTGGCAAGTTGGGGAGCTATAGAAACAAAAATTCAATTTAAGAATAAAAATTAAACTTAATTGCGGCCTCTCACATACTTAGTCACTGTTCCCCATTCCCCTTAGCCACACCAGCACTTTACTTACAGAAATGTCAAACAGTGGCACAGGCCTAAAAAGTTTCCATTGTTAATAAACAAAAAGCATGTTTATGTCACAGTTTTATGTTTATGTCAGTTGCTTTACTCAGTGTGTAAAGAATTATTGGATCTGGATTCTTTACTCAACACAGCTGTAGTAGATGGGAAAGCAATGTAGGTGTGTAACAGAAAGTCACAGTGTAAGGGACACCCAGCACCATTACACATGTCACTATGAGCAATTACATATAAATGAACCAGATGTATAAATGGATTTAGCCACTAAAATGGGCTGATCTGATTAATCTGATTAAAACTCCCACAATAAATGCCAGCTGAAGATCATTTTGGGGGGGGCAGCAAGGTGAACTCGTATTTGCTCCCACAGATGTGCTAGGACTGTGGCCAATAACAGTAATGTTTCCCGTATGATGAGTTAAAGGTTTCCGGGCAAACCATGCACCTCAATATGCAGACTCAATGGAATAAGGTCCCAAATGCCTTGATTTCTAGCCTGATCTGTAGCCTGGAGCATCAATACCTGCACTCAGATGTCCAACCTGCGGCCCCCCAGCAGCTGTACTAACTACTCACACTATCCAGCCTCCATTCCCCAGCATTCTATGCAAGCCAAGTTTCTGGGAGTTGTAGTTCAACTGCTGAAGGGCCGCAGACAGACTAATATATACCAGAAGGGGTCGAAAGCCAAGCTAAAGGCGAAGGTAGGACGCGGCAGAGCTCACCTGTATCCCAGGCAGGCCGGGCTGCACCGGGGAGTGACTCATACTGATGTGCCGGCAGCACAACCCCGGCCCTTACATCCACTGCGATACCGAGGAGTGTTCCCCGGTCCCCCGGGCTTCCCTCTGCCTACGAGTCCGGGCCCAGGAGGAGGAGGAGCAGCCGGGGGCAGAGCTGGGGAGCAGGAAGAGATTGGCTTTATTATTGTGCTGGAGAGGAGGATTTCCGGCGGCGGCTGAGGCCAATGATCACACGAAATGGGGAGAAGCAAGTTTGAGGCTGCAGTAGATACAAGGCGATGTCACCACGGTTTCCTCTCTCGTACAGAAAACTAGAGCAGGAAACAAGAAGAGCAATAACCACCCATCTACCCTCCTCCTCCTCCTCCTGTCTCTTCCCCTCACACAGCTCCTCCTGCGCCCTCACTCTCGCCAGGGCAATGGCATGTCACTTTAATCGGACTCATCTGCTTCTCTCCCTTGGGAGCTTTCCCCCTGCCCCTGGGTGAGACACAGCTGCCACCCCTGGGTGCCTGTATAGCAGGAGGCGCTACTGCACTTAGGGTGCGTTTAGTTCATGCCTATCTAGTGTGGGAGAGTAATCAGGCACAATATACCCCTGTATTAGTACTGACAAGGCTACAGGTATCAGAAGGGGAAAACCAGCAAGTGCAGCACAAACTTGCCTCCACTTTACCGTTCCCCACAAACGACTGCTTTCTAAGCTAAGGTCTATTGGTCTTAGTAATGTTGTTTGTACATTGATAGAAAACTGGCTACAGGATCGGGTACAGAGGGTGGTTGTTAATGGTACATTCTCTACTTGGAGTAAGGTTCTCAGTGGGGTCCCTCAGGGTTCTGTACTGGGTCCACTTTTGTTTAATTTGTTCATAAATGACTTAGGGGAGGGTATTATGAGTAATGTATCAGTGTTTGCAGATGACACAAAACTCTGCAGACCAGTCAATTCTATCCAGGATGTGACATCCCTGCAGCAGGATCTTGACCAACTGGCAATCTGGGCAGCTAAGTGGCAGATGAGATTTAATGTGGATAAATGTAAGGTCATGCACCTGGGATGTAAAAATATGCAAGCCCTGTATACCCTTAATGGGACTGCACTAGGCAAATCCATAATGGGAAGGGCCTTGGAGTCCTTGTAGATAATAAACTTGGCTGTAGCAAGCAATGCCAGGCAGCAGCTGCAAGGGCAAACAAGGTTTTGAGCTGTATTAAAAGGGGTATAGATTCACGGGAGGAGGGGGTTATTCTTCCCCTTTACAGAGCGCTGGTAAGGCCCCATCTAGAATATGCTGTTCAGTTTTGGTCTCCAGTGCTCAAACGGGACATTGTTGAGTTAGAGAGGGTCCAGAGAAGGGCAACTAAGCTGGTAAAGGGTATGGAAAGTCTCAGTTATGAAGAAAGACTGGCCAAGTTGGGTCTGTTTACACTGGAGAAGAGGCGCTTAAGAGGTGACATGATAACTATGTATAAATATATAAGGGGATCATATAATAACCTTTCTAATGCTTTATTTACCAGTAGGTCCTTCCAACGGACACAAGGGCACCCACTCCGTTTAGAAGAAGGGAGGTTCCATTTAAATATTTGGAAAGGATTTTTTACTGTGAGAGCTGTGAAGTTCTGGAATTCCCTCCCCGAATCAGTTGTACTGGCTGATACATTATATAGCTTTAAGAAGGGGCTGGATGGATTCTTAGCAAGTGAGGGAATACAGGGTTATGGGAGATAGCTCTCAGTACAAGTGAGGGAATACAGGGTTATGGGAGATAGCTCTCAGTACAAGTGAGGGAATACAGGGTTATGGGAGATAGCTCTCAGTACAAGTGAGGGAATACAGGGTTATGGGAGATAGCTCTCGGTACAAGTGAGGGAATACAGGGGTATGGGAGATACAGTGGAGGAAATAATTATTTGACCCCTCACTGATTTTGTAAGTTTGCCCAATGACAAAGAAATGAAAAGTCTCAGAACAGTATCATTTCAATGGTAGGTTTATTTTAACAGTGGCAGATAGCACATCAAAAGGAAAATCGAAAAAATAACTTTAAATAAAAGATAGCAACTGATTTGCATTTCATTGAGTGAAATAAGTTTTTGAACCCCTACCAACCGTTAAGAGTTCTGGCTCCCACAGAGTGGTTAGACACTTCTACTCAATTAGTCAACCTCATTAAGGACACCTGTCTTAACTAGTCACCTGTATAAAAGACACCTGTCCACAGAATCAATGAATCAAGCAGACTCCAAACTCTCCAACATGGGAAAGACCAAAGAGCTGTCCAAGGATGTCAGAGACAAAATTGTAGACCTGCACAAGGCTGGAATGGGCTACAAAACCATTAGCAAGAAGCTGGGAGAGAAGGTGACAACTGTTGGTGCGATTGTTCGAAAATGGAAGGAGCACAAAATGACCATCAATCGACCTCGCTCTGGGGCTCCACGCAAGATCTCACCTCGTGGGGTGTCAATGATTTTGAGAAAGGTGAAAAAGCATCCTAGAACTACACGGGAGGAGTTAGTTAATGACCTCAAATTAGCAGGGACCACAGTCACCAAGAAAACCATTGGAAACACATTACACCGCAATGGATTAAAATCCTGCAGGGCTCGCAAGGTCCCCCTGCTCAAGAAGGCACATGTGCAGGCCCGTCTGAAGTTTGCCAATGAACACCTGAATGATTCTGTGAGTGACTGGGAGAAGGTGCTGTGGTCTGATGAGACCAAAATAGAGCTCTTTGGCATTAACTCAACTCGCTGTGTTTGGAGGAAGAAAAATGCTGCCTATGACCCCCAAAACACCGTCCCCACCGTCAAGCATGGGGGTGGAAACATTTTGCTTTGGGGGTGTTTTTCTGCTAAGGGCACAGGACAACTTATTCGCATTAACGGGAAAATGGACGGAGCCATGTATCATGAAATCCTGAACGACAACCTCCTTCCCTCTGCCAGGAAACTGAAAATGGGTCGTGGATGGGTGTTCCAGCACGACAATGACCCAAAACATACAGCAAAGGCAACAAAGGAGTGGCTCAAGAAGAAGCACATTAAGGTCATGGAGTGGCCTAGTCAGTCTCCGGACCTTAATCCAATAGAAAACCTATGGAGGGAGCTCAAGCTCAGAGTTGCACAGAGACAGCCTCGAAACCTTAGGGATTTAGAGATGATCTGCAAAGAGGAGTGGACCAACATTCCTCCTAAAATGTGCGCAAACTTGGTCATCAATTACAAGAAACGTTTGACCTCTGTGCTTGCAAACAAGGGTTTTTCCACTAAGTATTAAGTCTTTTTTTGTTAGAGGGTTCAAAAACTTATTTCACTCAATGAAATGCAAATCAGTTGCTATCTTTTATTTAAAGTTATTTTTTCGATTTTCCTTTTGATGTGCTATCTGCCACTGTTAAAATAAACCTACCATTGAAATGATACTGTTCTGAGACTTTTCATTTCTTTGTCATTGGACAAACTTACAAAATCAGTGAGGGGTCAAATAATTATTTCCTCCACTGTAGCTCTTAGTACAAGTTGATCCAGGGACTGGTCCGATTGCCATCTTGGAGTCAGGAAGGAATTTTTTCCCCTCTGCGGCAAATAAGTGAGGCTTCAGATGGGGTTTTTTTGCCTTCCTCTGGATCAACTAGTAGTTAGGCAGGTTATATATATAGGTATTATGGTTGAACTTGATGGACGTATGTCTTTTTTCAACCCAACTTACTATATTACTATGTTACTTCACACTAATCTCACCCTATTAATCAGGCGTCCTCAAACTTTTTAAACAGGGGGCCAGTTCAGGACCCTCAGACTGTTGGGGGGCCGAAATATAGTTAGCCCTCAAACTACAGCCCCCACTGCATCCCCACCCCTGGCTACTACCTGTCTAACTTAACATGGTCCTCGGCCCCAGCGTGTCACATCGCCGTGTCACACCAGCTGACACTAATGATGCTGGAATTGTCATTAGCATCCACCGGCGGGACATACTGGATGCATCATTCGAGTCGGCCTGTGGGACGCAGTGACGCACTGGTGCAGAGGACCACGCTGAGGCAGACAGGTAGTAGGCAGGGGTGAGGACACAGTGGGAGCAGGGGCCGGATAAATGACCTTGGGGGGGCTATATCCGACCCGCAGGCCGTAGTTTGAGGACCCCTGCTATTTATAGTGCTGGGACTGTGTTGAGGAGAGCCCTAACATCTTACATCTAGGCCCTCGAGGTATACACACCTTTCTCTTAATGCAAATTGCTAAGAGTAAAGTTAGGTATATTGTACAGTTGGTTCAGCAGAATTGCTAGTTCTTCGTAAATGTATATAATTTCAACTGTATTACTAACACAGGTTATTAGCAATGTTAAATTCACTATATGATACATAGGCAACCATTAGGACACCAATTACATTATAAGATTCTCACGGTCTCTTGACACAGACTTTCCTGAATGGGGTGAAGACACACGGAGCTACTAATAGCAGTTACTTGTCATGGCTACTAAAATAGACAATCCTGATCATTTAATAATAACTGTCTCTAGGGGGCCCATTTATCAAAGTATGATTGCTTCGCTTCATATTGTGCATATTTTTTGCAACTATTTCGTCAATTTGCACAACTTTTTCATACTTTTGCAACAAAAAGCACGACAATTTGTGTGACAAAATCGTATTTGTCGCGCTGAGTACGAAAGTTTCGGATTCGTTCAAGCTTCGTTATCGTGACTTTCCTTAGGCCAGGTTGGAGCTGCAGTGTGCCATTGAGTCCTATGGGAGGCTTCCAAAATCATGCACTGAAGGTTCAGAGTCAAAAAGGTTTTCCCACTGTTTACTTTTGGATCACCAATACGATATTATCATGACTAATAGGTTTTTTTGTAAGCATTTTCGTGACATTTCCGATCATCAGAAGTTATTGTATCTAATCCGAATTTGACCCATTTTGGGATTCGAACTCGTACTTTGATAAATCAGCCCCTATGTGTGTTTTAGCAGAGGCAATTCTCATTATTGTCTATGGCAGGGTATTTTCTGGCGTTAGTAGCCGTGAAAAAGTAGCTGCTGCTAGTAGCTCCGTGTGTCTTCACCCTTAGTGAGGCTAGAATGGGAAAGCAGGGTAAAATCAATGATCTGTTATGGCTCATGGGGAACTTTCAGTGCCCCTTCCACTTCCAGTTTCTCTAAATGGGAAGAGAACATGTGAGTAAGTTCTTTTCTCACTTATTCTGTCAAAGATTCCATTTCCTGCAGTGATGTAAATTATAGGTTAGTTTTTCACCAAGGCCATACATGACTAGCATAGATGACAAAGTTAATTTGCAAGAGTAAAAAGGGGGAACAAAACTTCATGTTTTATAACCAAGATGCAGCAGTCTCCACACAACTCCAGAACTGCTGCTTTTAGATTGTAAGCTCCTTGCCTCATGTATCAGTTATTGATTGTTTTTGTATATTTTCTTGAATGTATAAAGTATACACCCGTGTATTGTACAACACTGCAGAATATGTTGGCAATTAAAATGCTGCTACTTTCCCAGTTGTTTCCATTTGAATAGGAAGCACCCACAAGTCTCTCATGCCCTGCTATTAGAGCTTAACCCCCCTTGAGTATTTTTGCCAGCAAGTGCCATGCCAGGCAACAGATGGTGATTCCCATTCAGTGTCTGGGGTGAAAAGGGATGATCTGAATGTTGTGTGTGCCGAAGCCTTTACACTTCACAAACAGGAGGCAGCAGGCTTTTACTGGACTTACACACTATGCTATTATAAATTTATTCTGAGTGCATAAAGACAAATATATTTTTTAATGCACCTAAGTGCAGAAGAGGCACATGACTAGGGCGCAACAGTGGAGGGGGGGCTAGGCACATACCTCTTTGTCTGCCTACCCCTAGTTCTGAGTCCTGGGTCATCACCAGATGCCAGTATTTTTGGTGATGGTGAGTGGTGGCTATGGTTTTTGTCACCTCAGCCCCCATTCATCACCATGCATGTGCACACATGTGCAAGTACAAGTGCAAGTAACAGCAGCATGTGGTATCTAAATAAAATGCATATTTGACACTTATTAGTACAAAAATTAGTTCAAGGCAAGTTATATATATATATATATATATATATATATAGTAGATCAGGGGATCAGCTGCATGTGTAGCGTATCACCAAGAAATAGGGGCATAGTCTGTGTGGAGTGGGGGCTTGGCCTATTGGGAGGGCCTTTCTTACATCACTGAAATCTCAGTGCCAATGCGCACATCTTTCTTAGAGGGGGGGGGGAATTGTAAAAAACGGAGAAATGGCATATAATGACAGTAAAGCCCAGAAAGATGCTCACAACATCCATAAATGTGTAACTAGGGGTGCTGCTGAAGTAGAGAGTATAAATCATGAGAATGTGTATGTTGCACTATACATAAACACAATAATAGGTAATATTATTTGGGAAGAATGGCTCCATCCTTATGCCCCAGTCTTGCTATTCATGGGTGTCCAAGTTCAATATCTCTATCAGGTACTTGGAAAGTCTACTAATTTCCCCTGTGTTTTCTGGCTACCCTGGTTACACATAATAGTACAGATAAAAGAAAAGCCACAGAACTTGCCATTCGTATTTTCAGGCAGCATGAAAGCAAACAATGCAGATTTCATTCTCTGTAAGTGTAAGAAAAAACAAAATAGTTAGATAGAAAAAAAGTGGATCTGGGGTCTTGTAAGCAGCAATAGCCCCCCATAGTAAAGCTTTTCTTATATAAACAGATATACCTCATTAAGGGGCCTATTCATTAAAGTACAATTAAGTCTGAATGCTAATTTTTTTATAAGTTTTAAAACTGTGCGTATTTTCTATGATATTTTCGTTAACTTCTGCGACTTTTTCGTGCTTTGCATCAATTTGTGCAACAAAATCGTATTTGTCGCAACAATTACGAAAGTTTTGGAATTCAATCAAGCTTCGGTATCATGACTTTCCTTGGGCCAGGTTGGAGCTGCAGAGTGCCATTGAGCCCTATGGGAGACTTTCCTTGGGCCAGGTTGGAGCTGCAGAGTGCCATTGAGCCCTATGGGAGACTTTCCTTGGGCCAGGTTGGAGCTGCAGAGTGCCATTGAGCCCTATGGGAGACTTTCCTTGGGCCAGGTTGGAGCTGCAGAGTGCCATTGAGCCCTATGGGAGACTTTCCTTGGGCCAGGTTGGAGCTGCAGAGTGCCGTTGAGTCCTATGGGAGGCTTCCAAAATCATGCACTGAAGGTTCAAAGTCAGAAAGGTTTTCGCGCCGTTTGCGATCGTTCGGATACGAAAGTTTCGGATCATACCACAATATTGTATGACCACGATACGATTTTCCGCGCAATTAACACACATCAGAAATTATCGTATTTAATACGAATTTTTTGCAAACGTACTTTTTAAGATTCGGAATTCGAACTTTGATAAATCAGCCCCTAAGTCTACTGTTCTGAAAGGCTAAATTTGACTCACTCAGGCTGCTGTCCAATTATAACACCCAAAGCTCTATAATAGGAGGTAAATGTCTTCTTTTAATTTCAGTACCTGATGTAAATTATTTTAAAGATATTTAACCAGAAGCAAATAGTCACTTATGTCGCTATCCCAGTTGGAACTAATACAAAGGCCAGACCACTATATAGGTTGTATGTGGGGTTGGACCTTTTCTGGAAAAAAAAATGGCCAGGCGAGAAAAAATACCCTAGCTATATGAGTGAGAGAGTTTATATAGATGGCTGTCCAGCCAATATTTATATATCTGTCCTTCCTTAGGGTATACTTCTTTCCTTGCACACTACAAAAACATGCTGTACAAGTAGGTTAATTGGCTCCTGAAGATATTGGCCTGCATATGTGATAGGGACCTTAGATCATAAGCTGCTCTGGGACAGAATGATGCTATATAGAGTATATTAATAAGAATAGCTAAAGGGGGTGCTGGGGGCTTTTTCCTGTATTAGCTGGACAGTTGCAGATTTCCTTTTTTTATTAAGTTAGATATTTCTCATTATCAATATGAACCGCATATTTCCCTGTAACAGATAAATAAGACAAAGGTTAGGAATGTATTGCTAAACATTTTCTAAACTATTAGGCTAATGGGCAGACTTCAGATGCTTACTGAACTATTTCTATAGTCTATTTCCGTTTCAGCTGATTAGTATAAAATTTGCCATTAATCATTGACTAAAAATCTGCCACAAGCTTAATTTGCCTAATAATCTCATCTCAACGGTGATTTCCTGCAAGTGTGGGAAAAACAAACATTTTTGTAATGCAGGAACTGACAGTGTTCTACAATCTCTTTCTTATATAGAATGGCTGGTTTTTATAAATGCTAAATCTTGCATAAAGGTGTCTGGGCTCAAATATTTGGCCCACACCTATGCTTGGTTGGGTAACAAATGTGTGCCTTTGCTCCTTAGCCATAGGGGGCCAAATTGAAATTGCAACCTTGATTTTATTTTAGGGTATACTGAGAGTTTTAGTCCAGTAACATGGAGCCATAGAGCTTCTTATACATCAGGGTGATTATAATGTTGCGAATAAGCAAGATAAACCCACACAATCTATACAATCATGCTACAAAAACCTTGCAATGTAAAGCCATGTTGTTCTTGTTGTTTGTCCAGATTCCCCCTTCATATTAGTGCCAACCTTCAAGCCAACATGGAATATGTGATTCTTTTTATTGACTTGCGTCTTAGTAAGAGACCTAAGCAGTCCCAAAGCTTGCATTTTGTAATCTTTATTGTCAGCCAATAAAATTATTTAGTAGACTGGAGGCCTCTCTTTGACAGCCAGAAATGTCCATAAGTCTGTAAACTACTAAATATAATTTGAATAATTAATATGTATTTATGCACTTGGCTGTCTTTGATCACTGAGGTATGTATGTATGTATGTATAACTTTATTTATAAAGCACCACAAGGGTACGCAGCGCTGTACAGTCTTACAGAATACAAAATTACACACAGGGAGGACAAGTGATATAATAAATAAATACATATATAAGTGCCATGTGGTATGAGACAGTAGGAAGGAGGTCCCTGCCCTGTAGAGCTTACAATCTGAGTGGCTGGGTAACATACAGGCACAAATTGGAAGGTAAGAGTGCACCAGGTATGGGCATTTGCCCTTAAGCGCAGGACTGGGCAAAATAATGTTTTAGTGCTCCAGAAGGCAACAGCTAAGCTTTTTCTTAAAGAGAGTGGGTGAGTGTCCCCTACGGAGGGATTCAGGGATAGAGTTCCAAATGTAAGGAGCAGCAAGATAGAAAGGTTTGAGACAAGAGAGTGCAGTGGGTGGGGATTGTGTAAAAAGACGGAGGCTCTGAGAGGAGCGGAGGAGACGATCAGGAACTTGCAGGGAGACCAGTGAAGAAATGTAGTGAGGAGCAGAGGAGTGAAGGGCTTTGAATGTTAGCAGAAGGATTTTGTAAGCTATCCTTTGCTTAACAGGTAACCATGCAAGAGAGCTTAATTGAGGCTGAGCAGGTTCCCTCTTCGGAGAGAGCAGGAGGATCCTGGCAGCAGAGTTTAAAATTGATTGCAGGGGAGAGAGGTGGGAGTCTGGGAGGCCGGTCAGTAGGAGATTGCAGTAATCTAAGCGGGAAAGGATAAGGGCATGGATTAGTGTTTTAGCTGTCACTTGTGAAAGAAAGGGGCATATCTTGGCAATATTGAGGAAAAAGCAGCAGGTTTTGGCAGTGTTATTAATATGGTTAGAGAAGGAGAGAGACTGGTCAAAGATAACCCCAAGGCAGCGTGCAGAATTTACAGGGTTGATGGTCATGCCATCAATAGTAATGGTGAAAGGAGGAGGAGGGCCAGGTTTGGGCGGGAAGACTTTGATTGATAAGGTAGAAGGAGAATTGTACTTTTAGAACAAATATTTAGCCAGCTTATATTTTATAGCCTAATATCTGATCTATTAAAGAATCTTACCAAACTGGCATATACATATCAGCAAATATTACTCTTTTATATCTTTTACATCAAGCGACCATTTTGTAAAGTTTTGTGCCACTCATTGATCACGTGCTACTAATAAAGTGTTTCTTTTTATAAAAAGGCTTTACTTATATGAAACATAGATTTCTATTTGTAGTATATATTTAGTGAGACTTGCAGTGTTCAGAGCAGTGGCGTAGCGAGGGGGGTGCCGAGGGGGCCATGGCCCCGGGCGGCATATCAGAAGGGGCGGCGGCGGCGGCTCCTTCTCTCTTACAGGCAACAGGCGCTTTTATAAGGTTGCGCCCGTGCGTATGACGTCACACGTCAGCGACGAGGCGCAACCTTATAGAAGCGCCTGTTGCCTGTAAGAGAGAAGGAGCCGCCGCCGATGGTCTGTTGGGGGTATGTACTATGGGGGAAATTGGGGGCACTGTGTGGGGGCTACTGTCTATGGGGAAATTGGGGCACTTTGTGGGGTATTGTGTATGGGGGCACTGTGTATGGGGCAATTGGGGCTCTGTGTATGAGGGCACTTTCTATTGGGGGGCAAGATCTTTGGGGGGTATTGTCTATGGGGACACTGTGTATGGGGCAATTGGGGCACTGTGTATGGGGGCACTTCCTATTGGGGGCACTTTGTATGGGGCAATTGGGGGCACTGTTTATGGGGGCACTTTCTATTGGGGGAACTGTGTATGGGGCAATTGGGGCACTGTGTATGGGGGCACTTTCTGTGGGGGGGGCAAGGTCTTTGGGGGGTACTGTCTATGGGGGAACTGTGTATGGGGAAATTGGGGCACTGTGTATGGGGGCACTTCCTATTGGGGGCACTGTCTAAGGGCAATTAGGGGCACTGTGTGGAGGGGACTGTCTATGGGGACACTGTGTATGGGGCAATTGGAGGCACTGTCTATGGGGAAATTGGGGCACTTTCTATGGGCAATTGGAGGCAATGTGTGTGGGGGGCACTGTGTATGGGGCAATTGGGGGCACTGTGTACTGTCTATGGGGCAGTTGTATGGGGGGACCGTGGCCAGAATAGCGTTAGGGGGGCCTGGCCAGCATAGTGTTAGGGGGCACTGTGGTAGGGTGACCCTAATACTTTTTATGTCTGTGTGTCCTGTACTGATGGAAGGGGCCCCGTGATTTCTGATGGCGGCCCTGCCACCATGGGCAGCCACGGACGCACAGCTGAATCCACTTTTGACAATTATGACATGCGCACCGCATTTCAAATTCAATCAAAAAAAAATAAAAATTTAATGCTGCTTTTTTTATTTTGTCTATTTTTTTTAAGAATAACTAAATAGAGGGGCGGCAAATTTCTGGTCGGCCCCGGGCGACGAAAGCCCACGCTACGCCACTGGTTCAGAGTATAGTTTCCCTGTCGTGGCTATGTCATATTATTGGGGGGAAAAACATACATCATTTAATGATATTAATTATATTTTGGGAGAGCTTCCCACTGGAATTTCACTCAGATTAGAATCAATCTAAGGGGAAACTTCTTTCACCCTTTAAATGGCTCTGTGTAACACAAACTACTATAAACCCTAAATTATATAAAATTGAATGATTGAAAACTGATTGAAATCATTTCATTGAAATGCAGGAAATGGAAATGGTTATCACTGGAAAAGAAGCAAAGTATGTAGATATATGACATTTAGCTGGTAAATTTGAGATACCCTTTCCTTGCAATACTGGCCCCAATCTTACCCTTTCTCTTCTCCGATCCATCCAGAATTCACCCACAGTCTGCTCTCTACATCAGTTTCTGGTGTGACATGGTCCAAGGGTAGTGTCATACTCGGGGAAGATTTTGATTTTTAAAAGTGAAGCATGTATTTTTACGCAAAAAAACTGCCCCATGTGTGCACTGATCCTATGCCTGTCAGTGCTCAATCATGTCGTGGCAGAGTTGAGAGTTCTGCCCCATTCATCAAATAGCAGGAGCTGCTTGAAGATAAGTTTATTTGAAAACAGGGCAAAAACAAACAAAAATAAATTGTGTTACCCTTTTACAGAAAGCAAAGTTCCAACTCCATATCCAAAACAAAGTCTGTTCAACTACCACTTTCCAGGCTGCAACTCTACACTTGGCGACTTGCTCTGAGATCAGGTGTTCTAATAACTTAAATATGTGTCTGCCTTTCCCAGCAGCCCTGGCATGTTTAGCAGCAGTATAGTTGAAACTATTATCAAAAAGATACATTTGTTTAAGTATACATTTTGGTTTCTATCACCCCAATAAACTTTAAATGGAGTTTACAGTCTCATTACCAACAATTAAATAACAGTCAAAATAACATCAAAAACATATACGAAAAAAAACACATTTTGTTTAAATGCAATCTGCTGCAGATTTTACTAATTGATAATTAAGCTCAGTGCATGTATCCTGCACATACCCAGTGCTAAGGTTTAGCTCACATTATATTGGATGGGAGCAGATACAATTAACAAGTAATATATGGGTGATTTATGCAGGGTCGGACTGGGGGGTGCAGGGCCCACCGGGGCTCCCGCCCCAGGGGCTCTGCAGGTGACCTGCGGCTGTGTCCCCTAACCCCTCAGCTCGCGTAAATTTAATGCATCAGGGGAGGAATGGTGGGGTAGGGGGAGTACCGGCATGGGTTGGGTCTGCTGACAACCAGAAAGCATGATCAGTTACAGGTTGAAAAATGACAGAATTGGCCAAATACACAGTGGCCTCCAGTGGTAGCTGGCAGAATGTAAATATGGAATTACTCAAACATAACTCTTAGAGGAAGTAGCTCTCAGAGTTTGTTAATTGTGTAATGTCATAATGCTTGTTGGCCATTAAATAAAACATTTCACTAATGTGTTCTTTTGACTTCACCAAAGAATATTTTAGTCATTGTTTCTGGTTATTTTTGGTAGGGTTCCTGATCCTACCTTACATTACAGATGACAGCAGAAGGCTTAGCTTTTAAAGCAGTTCTTCAGTGAATTCCCTAATGACAGAGCAGCTGCACATTAGGTTAAATGGCAACTTATAGCCTGGGAATGCAGTCTTTATGGTATACATGTACACTACGGCTTCATCACAAACTGGAACACACTCATGAATTTATTTTGGAATGCACACCTGGTCATGGATTCTGTTTCTCCTCTGAAATTGCTCCTAGCTGTCTGAGACAACTGTATGCCTAAAAATTCATTTAGCTGGCGAACTAAGAATTCCCACAGCAGGATATAGAAATCTGAAATCATTCTTGAAAGCAATTTATCTCTGCTCCCTACGGACGGCAGTCTAATTATGGAAAGTGCGTTGAGATTTAAACCCTAGAAAATGTCTGTGACTTGCAGTGCACAATGACTAGTCCTCAGGACAGTGAGGTTTCACACAGAGAACAAATGGAAGGAGAAATCATTCTGCGGATTTCAGTTAGTATTTTTGTGGACAATGGTAGAAACCTGAGAGAAGCAATCACTCCCAATAGTTCTTTTATTATAACATGATGACAGAAGTAGTAGTAAAGCTTCCATAGTCAGCAACAAGATCTCTCTGCACCTTATTTTTTTAAATTTTTAATAGTAAGCCAGTATATGGTCAGTGGATTAACTAACTAGATGTTACTGGGACCCAAAACATTGGTAAGCTGAACCGTTCTACCAAGATATATCAAAATGATTCATTATTTGGGCCTTACTGGGCCCTCTACACTCCTGGGGCCCCCAGCAACCGCAGGGTCTGCTTCCTCTATAGTTACACTCCTGTATATGGTAATGAGGTGTGGAAAAAAATTGGACATATGAACTTTCTATACCAAAGTACCACACTGCCTCCATTCCCATCTGCACTACCTGACTGCCAACATTACTGGCTATTTTTGTTAAGTTCCTATGTACAAATACAAGTTACAAGATGGAGCGGAAGGGAGCAAATCAGCAGAAAAAACATTGCGTTTGCCTCTGGCTTTAGTTTCTCATTGTTTATATTCTTCATTGGATGCCCTGAGTGTAAGAACAAATGGAGAATAATCGTTATCTGGCAAATGTTACTGTTGGAAATGAAACCAAGCAGAGTAATGCTGTGCCATGTTTCACTTTGATGAATTAGGGAGATATTGTTAATGCTGCCTTCATTTGCTGATGGTTTCAGCTCTACATGGGAAATAAAGCTGCAACAGATGTTGTTTGAATTTAAAAGACTCCCATGTACCAACATTTTATTTCCCTGCAATTAAATATAAATTAAACGTTTATCGCTCAACACTTGCCCTTTGCCTTTACCACTGAAAGCTTGCAAGATTTTTGATAAAAGTTTAATTTCTAGGAATTTTTAACGGACAGATCGATTCAAAGGCCCACTTCAATCAATTCAATAAATATCAATCTAAACTGATTTTCAACATTGTTAAAGCCTGCAGGATTCATTATAAAGTATATACACAAATGGGAACTAATATCTGGAATATTTGGTATGTAGGGGTTTTCATTTTTTAACGAAGTTTGGAACAACATGCCTTAAGGGCCATAGCGTGACAAATCTCCCTTGTCGCGGGTGACTAATCTCCCCCAAATGCCATCCCACTGGCGTGAATGTAAATGCCTTGAGAGGAAACCTCCGCGACTTAGGCAAATCACGGTGCCGCGTATGCCATCCCACCAGCGAGAATGCATTTCGGGGAGATTAGTTGCCCGCGACAAGGGAGATTTGTCGTGTGGCGACCAATCTCATTGTGTGTCACAGCCCTAAGGCTACTAAAAGCACAAAACCCAGAATGGCTTTGGTATCAATATACATTTATGTTATCTAAGCTATCACCAAGTGCAAGGATCAGAGATGCCAACCCCAGAGAATCCAGTGGAAAATTTGAATATGGTCTAATGACATCACTGCATATGACATCACTACATATGTGCATGAGCTCCTCTGAAGCCACTGAATGCTCTCTGTGAACTCACATCAAATTTAGAGAAAACTGGAAAACCCTGGGGAATGGCATATAGAGGCCGCAGCCTGGGGGGAGAGGTCCAAATAGCAAAAAATGGGAAGTTATTTTCAACTACTACATTTTAAACCATTGGGCAGGGGTGCAATGAGGTTGTGATCACAAAATACATATAGACAACAACAAGAAATCCTCTGCACTCACCTGTTATCAATATATATTGGACATTAAGACATTCTGTGCATTAAGCTAGCAAGAGATTCCCTCCCCTTTAAGCAAAACAGGGATAGTTTGTCCATATATTGCAATATACTTCAAGCTGGCCACTTACATCATCCCTGCTCTGGCCAGTCCTACACTCACTTTTATCTGATTCATTAAGAATTCTACTGCTTCAATATACATTTAACAAAGGGACAGAGTTTTACCTGCAACTTACTTGCTTTCAAGGTTAAAACCCCCAAATGTTTGCCCTTTTATTGGCTCCACTGAGGTCAGCTGACTATATCTGGGAAGGGTGGAAGCTACAACATGGAGCTGGCCACTGCTCCTGTATAAACTATAGCAAAAAAAGGAAAGTTGGGAGAGGTCCAAAACCTGGGAAGTTGACTGGTATGAAAGTACTATTCGATAATCATAAATTCGAAATATGAAGAATTGGTTGGGAAATGGCAAAGCTATATTTTGGAGCTCTCTGGATAAAGGGTTGCCAGATAATAATCCCCATACCTGTGCTATATTAAAAAATCAATATAAAAATGTTCACCATTTAATACATACACAAAATTATGCAGGCAAGCACATGCATTTCCCTAATATAAGCAATGTTCTGCAGAAAAACATATGTGTATTGTAAATAGGTCTGCAATTCTGTCCAAGGACTACAGGTCAGTGGGCACAGAACACTTCCCTCACAAAATGCAATAACTTGTGTGTGTGACACTGTACCTGATTTAATGTATGAAAAGTATCTGCTGCATAACTTTAGTACACTTCT